>NC_136499.1:110408118-110505618 GCF_053919585.1 Euprymna scolopes | reverse complement strand
ACTCGTTAGCAAGCATGTACAGTGTGTTTGAACGTAAATAAACGGTCAATTAAACGAATGTACATTTTAAAGAAAATAGCATCTATATTATATTAGCAGGGAGACATTTACACAGGTAGGGGTGGGATTAGGCTTTAGGGCTAATCCCACCCCTACCTTTTAGCAAGCCAGTGTGAAGAGTATTTAGATTGGTTGTTTGTTTTTGTTTTACGGCATATCAACCCTTTTCAGGTTATTTAATGCCGAATCCAGTGATTTTGAAGAACAACTTTTTAATATAGTATATTTGTTTTCGTTTTTTTTAAAAGTCGGTTTCTATTTAACCTATAGTTGGGACCCTAAAAGGTACTACCATTCCGGGCCAGAGCGGACCTGGGAGCAATGGCAATGAAAGGGTAGCTCCACACTCACCAAAGCCCACAGGCTGGGACCTCACCATCGGATATAGTTTAAGGTCATATCCAGGATCGAAGAGTCTTTAGAGAAGTAGAGATAAGGACTATAAAATTTTATTGCTGTTATATCCACTCTCTTTCTTTCTCTATTCGTTTAACTGTTCATCACAATTTATAACCCTAGCAAAGCCATTATCAAAGCACCAGCAGAAAGCCAGGCATATAAAATCAACAGTGTTTTTTTATATGATAGAGATGCGTCTAAACTGTTCTCTTTAGAGCACAATTGAACGATAATACTTGACTTTTGCGTTTTAAACTTTAATGCAAGCTATTACATAAAAAATAATTTTATAAAATCAACATTAGGTTCTCTACAGTGCAATGTAAACTATAATGTATTGCGGACCAAGTCACTGCGAAGAGGCATTTGAACCTTTCTCCCGGTGAACCGCGATGGGTCTCCAACTATCTTTTTTTACATAGAAGTCACCACTTATCAAGGCCCGAAGGCTACTCGGGGATAAGGGTTCTTACGTGTCCAGTAATCAATGAGAAAATATCGTAGTAATCGTTAGTAATGGAGATCTGATAAAGTGTCTTACTTAAGGCGGCAGTTCATCAGGAACTTGTTTATATTGGACTTGAAGGGAAACAAGTAAATGGAAGAGAGTTCCACAGGCGTGCAGTTCTAAGAAAGAAGCTTTGTTCATGGAATCTACGTTTTGATTTAGGCACAGATAAAGAGTGGGTGAAATTTTTCACAGTGGATTCAGCTAGACGGGTGTTTTTCGTGAAAGATTGGCGAGGGGGGGGTACCAGAGAGCAGGCAATCAATCGATTTGATTGAAAAATGAACGATTTCATCGATTTCAAATACAATGAAAATATGGGAGTGTGAAACATTCATCGATCATCATTCAATCTCGGGCAACGTCGGGTCTTTCTGCTAGTAATAGCTAATTTTCTTTCACAGCAAACAAGCTATAATTGCGAATTGGGGAAAAACATAAACAAGCAAAAACAAAACAAAAACAATGATAATTCAATAAATATTGGCAAACCAGAACAGTAACCTATTCAAAGTTAGCAGCAAACGGTGTTTGGTCAGATCCTTTTCCTGATATTAAACTTCATCAGTAATATTACTTCCGGTAAGAGTTTCAATTAGCCAAGTTTATTTATTTATTAAATTGTTAGGTGAAAGTACAGAACTTTCCTCTTCATGTAAGGGGGCTTTCTAAATAATGTTATTATTTCAGTACGATCAGTCGCTTTTATTGGGTGGATTTCTACCAGTAAGTTGTTTTATTATTTACTTTTAAGCTATTATCGAGACCCGAAAGATACTACCCTATCGTGGCGTTCAATTTTTTCTCAAGTAACGCTCGACAATACTTGTTTTTCGCACCGAGTAAACGTGTTAAAGTCTATTGTAAACATACCAAACATTCAAAAAGCTATATTTGATTATTTGTAAATGTAAATTGTAATTCAATTTTGCCAATTTTCTGTATAATAATTTTAACATGCAAAAATCGTTGTAGTGCAAAAAAAAATTAAAAGCAGTAGCCGCCAGCGATTAAATTAAGTTTCCATTTTCAGGACCTAAAAAATAAATTGAATTTAGATAAATACGGCAGCGGTAAAATTTTATTTTGACCTTTTTTCAGATTACTATACATAAATATTTATTATAAAATAATTATTAATTAAAACATAATTAGTTTTTAAAAATATTTAAAAAAGCTGTTCTTTTGGAGGGTGGAGATCTTTTTAAAACTCAATTTCCCTCAGTATTTTCTTTAATTTTCTATTTTCGTGACCCCTAAGGTGTAATCCCCTCATATCGGACATTATTTCTTGTTCTCACGTAACACGCGACGCTACGGTTTTTTCTTTTACTGAATAACCGCTTTAAAATAAGCTTAATCATTAACAACTTAGATACAAAATCAATTTTATCCCTTTAAAAACAACAGTAAATAAGGTGGTAACCGTGACAGAATAGGGACTCCAAATCTCCTAAATCAATTCTCGGTAAATACTGCCTTCCATAGTTGTTGTCGTCTCACCACGTTTTGCTCAACTAAGCATCTGGCCGGCTTTGGATAGTATCGAAACCGCAATCTTCGTGAAACGTCGAAAACAACACTGGAAAAAGATGAGGATGATAGTCCGCAATAAATAAATGAATGAATAAATAAGTATATGAATAAATAAATGAATAAAAAAAATTAATGAATAAATGAATAAATAAATGAATGAATGAATAAATACCTGATTAAATACATTAATAAATAAATGAATAAATAAATTAATAAATAAATAAATACATCATAGAATAAATAAATAAATGAATAAATAAATTAATAAATGAATGAATAAATACATGATTAAATACATAATTAAATAAATGAATAAATAAATAAATGAATAAATAAATAAATACATAAATGAATAAATAAATGAATGAATAAATAAATGAATGAACAATGAATAAATAAATGATTAAATAAATTAATAAACAAATGAATAAATAAATAAATGAATAAATAATAAATAGATGAATAAATAATAAATAAATAAATGAATAAATAAATGATTAAATAAATAAATAATTTAATAAATGAATAAATAAATGAATAAATAACTAACTAAATAAATGAATAAATAAATACATGAATAGATAAATAAATAAAGGAATAAATAAATAAATTAATGAATAAATAAAAAAATAAAAAAATAGATAAATAAATAAACAAATAGATAAATAAATACATAAATAAATAAATAAAAAAATCAATGAATAAATACATAAATTAATAAATAGATAAATAAATAAATAGATAAATAAATAAATAGATAAATAAATAAATAAATGGATACATAAATGAATAAATAAATGAATGAATAAATACATAAATAAATGAATGAATAAACAAATAAATAAATAGATAAAAAATGAATAAATATATAAATAAATATGTAAATAAATAAAAAATGGATAAATAAATAAATAAATTAATAAATAAAAAATGAATAAATAAATGCATAAATAAATAAATAAATAAATGAATAAATACATACAGGATTAAATAAATAACTGAATAAATAAATAAATAAATAGATAACTAAATAAAAAAAAACGAATAAATAAATGAATAAATTAATAAATGAATAAATAAATGAACAAATAAATAAATGAATAAATCTATACATGAATAAATAGATGAATAAATAAATAAATAAGTAAATGAATAAATAAATAATTAAATAAATGAATAAATAAATAAATAAATAAATGAATAAATAAATGAATAAATAAATGAATAAATAAATAAATAAATGAATAAATAGATAAATAGATAAATAAATAAACAAAGAGATAAATAAATAAATGAATAAATAAATAAATGGATAAATGCATAAATAAATAGATAAATAAATAAATAAATGAATTAATAAAAAATACCTAAATAGGTAAATAAATAAATAAATAAATGAGTAAATAAATAAATAGATAAATATATAAATAAATAAATGGATGAATAAATTAATAAATACATTAATAAATAAATGAATGAAGAAATAAATAAATCAATGATTTAATAAATAAATAAATGAATAAATAAATAAATAAATAAATGATTTAATAAATAAATAAACAAATAAATTAATAAATAAATAAATGAATAAATAAATAAATAATTACTAAATAAATAAATAAATAAATGAATAAAAAATTAATAAATAAATAAATAAATAAATGACTAAATAAAGAAAGAAATGAATAAATAAAGGAATAAATAAATAAAGGAATAAATAAATACATAAATAAATAAATGAATGTAACAGCTTAGCCATATACGTAGAAAATGAACACTTAGAAAATCGATTTTATCTTTTATAAAACAGCAGTAAAAAAGTAAAAATATTTTTAAAAATATTATCGGGAGTATAGTATCTTTTAAAAACAATATCTCCTGCAAGAACAGTCATAAAATGTGTTTTCAATCGATATTTATTCAATAATGGACGAGTTTTCCTACCCAGCAAAATGGACGACTTTTCCGGACACAACAACAAAAAAAAAACACTTTAAAAGAAGTTTAAAAACAAATAAATTTATTCAAGTATGTGATAGAGTCTTGCCTTTGGTAACATTTATTTGTTGCATATTTATATATCATTTCCTTTCTTTTTCTGTTAATTACAATAATAAACGCCCCAAACCCATTCTTCTTTTTGCATAAGTTTAAATGTAGATATAATTTCCTTTTTAATTATAAAAATCTGCAAAATGTTTTCTGTTTATGTCTCTTATCCAAGATTTTTGATGAACTCAATGGAGATTTTCATCTATATTTTTCACTAGCGTACAAAGAGAAGTGCCATAAATTTGAATTATTTCAGAAGAAGCCGATAGGAGGTACCGCCAATGTACAGCTGGCGCCAACGAAATAAAAACCTTCTAGAGGCTTTAAAACCTTTTAATAATAATGTGAACTCCTTCAGGTGGAGGCATGTAGTCATTTAGCGAATATATGCTAAATGTTTGCTAGTTATCTCTCGATAAATGAACAATAAATAAAAGAAATTAAAGGCTAAGAATCAATGTTAAATCAGTAAATGAGATTTATTACCTATTCTGTGGTCCTTCTCAGTCTTATGTTGTAAATAAACAACTCTAATAAAAAAAATTGTGCTTGTTTCATTTTTTATTGTAACAAAAAAGAACTTGAAAAGCATCGGTTTGGAATCGAAAATTAGGTTATGATTTTTCCGATTCCGATACCGATTCCGATACCCCAAAAGTTCCGATTTTTCCGATTCCCGATTCCGATTCCGGTTTATCGTCCCAACCTTAACGCGCACACACACACACACACACACACACACACACACACACACACACACACACACACACACACACACACATATATATGCACACACACTTGCATATATATATATATATATATAATTATTTTTTTACTATAATAATTAAATAAATTAAATACCTACATATATATATATATGTATATATATGATTAGTATTTTTTTGAAAAAGAATCCAGCACTTTCTTGTTTCTGTCCGACGAAGTGTACACACAGGAAAATCCTAAATATAAGAGCGTATTTATATTTTGTATTTTGTGTACAGAAAGTTGTTAGATGATACAAGTCATTGGTACCATCGGTTCCAAGCCCGATGATTAGGACCGTTTAAGATATCCATATCAAGCTCTCTTCAGCCAAACCGACGATACCAATGACTTATCTCATCTAACAACATTCTGTACACAAAATACAATATATATATATATATATATATATATATATATATATATATATATATTCATAGTTGTTTAAAGTGAAATATTCTATAGTGATCACCCCAAATGCTATTTTTATTTGAAATGCCAATTTCGTATCACAATTCAGTATAAAATAATAATAATACCATCGATAAGCGCGCATATTGAAGGGACGCAACTAGAAAATCCACTTTCTTGTTTCTATCCGACGAAGTGTACACACAGGAAATAAAACATTTAAAATACCGTTTGATGATGGCGAGTACGAATTTCCGATAGACTAATTCGATTTGATGCTGGCCAATCAGTTTATTCAAAGTCACTTTTGATGTAATGGCGCATCTGGTCGGATCAATAGAATGCGACCATTTTATATCGGAAGAAGAGACATTAAATAAGGAGACATGACAGTCTTGTCCATCCAACAATACTAAACGGTCCGATGGTCACATACTGCTTAATTTAGTGATGGTTAGATGAGGTAAGAAATCTTTTTTCCTTTAAAGTCCAACATTCAAATTCACCGGGTTTATGGCGTGGTCCCTGGACTTGGTAGAGGCCGTTTAGGAACGACAACAGCGCCTTGGGTTTTGCCAAGAACATAATTAGACGTAAAGGTTATATTACAGCAAAAGTAGGAGAATTTGGTTTTCAAGTTTTTTTATCATTTTGTTAAAACTGGGTATGGGGTATTCTACGTGATGTTAGACATTTACTCGCTATTTCATACATTCCAAGAGATCTTTTTACGTTTCTAACCACCACTTTTAAGAGCATTTGTTTAAATCTCTCTTGCACTTGGTTCGTCGGGTATATCTGCCAGGTAGTTTTTGAAAGTCTTTTTTCATGCGCCTAATTACTCCTATAATTATTTGAATAATGGAGGTATTTCTAAAATTCCAGTTCCTTTTCATGTCGTACAAGCTGGGGATGGACATTCACCCGCTTGTCCATATGAGAGATCGTTTTTAAGATTCTAACCTCTCCTTTTTGTGCAATTGCGTGAATATCACTTGCACTTAGTTCGCCGGGTATATTTATCAGGTAGTTTTTTAAACTCTTTTCATAAGTCCAGTTGCTCCTATGATTAGTTAAATGATAGAAATCTTCCAAAGATTCCAGTTTCTTTTCATGTCGTACATAAGACCTTGATATATCGTTATCTTTCCCCTCCTTGCTCTGTTTGACCCAGCATCCTTGGGAACATATATTTATGGGCATGCATGTTAAAAGTGTACATAAATGACACACTCAGGTAATAGAAGGGTCACCTTTTAGCAAGTGCTGACTAAAAATATAAACAGAATTTTGTAAGTGCAAAAATTGTGAAAAACGAAACTTTATAAAAAATAATTTTATGCAAGAGATAATAATATAAACGTAATGAAAATATGATTATTCGTAACAAGGCCTAAAATATGTAGGTCAATTTTTTGTATAAGCAAAATACATGTGAAAACCTACTTGCTGTTGGAAGTGACGAGGAAATTAAATTAAAGAGAAAGAGGGGAGAACCATTTCCTGTATCTGTACAAATCCATCATTCACCTAAACCGAGTATTGTTGCCATATCTGGGCTTGTATACCATCCATTAATCTTGAACATGGTATCCATATATTAATACTATAGTGCCTTTAACGTACGTACGTGTGTTCGTCACAGTTTCCAGATTATAAATTATTCAATTGGGAAATCATATCCATTAAAAAGGTGGTTAGAAGTGGATAACATACGAGGAACATTACATTAATATATAGATACGCTAATTTAATATTCGTAGGATATCACTTTCTATCTCCTTTTTAATAAATATTATCTTTATGGCGTCGTTTTTTTTTTGCCTACATGAAACTAAAATATACCGTCTTGGTCTTCTGGCTAAGATCCAAGAGTAGTATCTGTTCTATCCAAAGATGGTATTATGATATTATAGGGTTTCCGGTCGCGCCTGACGTCCATACAAATGAAATATGCCACAGACAGACAGGTAGACAGACAGACAGACAGACAGACAGACAGGATATTGGAGATAAACCGTAATAACCAAGATATATTCTGACGCTACATTAAGATTACATCGATAAATATTTTGCAGTTTTAACAAAAGGACTACAATAATATCGCAGGATCTCAATTTACGCTGAACGCTCACAGAATGCCAGCAGCAATATATAGCATATGAAAGACGCCGCTGTGGAATTTTCACAGATCCCGCTAGTATTAAAAAAAGTATCCAATAGATTGTCTTTGAAGCTCTATTATTTACACATCTATTTACTTATAGCTATATATTTTTTTTATTTATTTATAAAACATTATTTACCTATAATTTGCAAAACATGTTTCGGTCGCAGCTATAAGAAGCCAGGTCCTTTTCAATCCTAACATATTTTCTATTTATATTAAGTAGAATGAGTCAAATCTACTCTTAGTTAAAACCTTTACAAAACAAATCTTTTCAACTACCGATTACCATGGGTAATAGCACTCTAGCCGAGAGTTCATCTAGTAGATTATGACTGGTTTTGAAGCTCTATTCTTTGCATATTTGACGTGACGAATGTTTAAATTAAGGCTAATCAATCGGAAAGAGGGGATGACTTTCGAAAATATCGCGCCCCCCCACTGTAGATAAGTGCGCAGTTGAGTGTGAAGGAATTAATGTTTTAGCCAATTTTTCGATATTTGTCGTCCGAAGGGTCGTGCTTCAAAACGATACCGAACTCGTTAAAATCCATCGTCTCTGTCGAAAGTTTTAGGGATACATACATACATACATACATACATACATACATGATATGATGATTGCAACGTCTTTTCAGACGAGTGCCACTCCCTCAGACATTTAAAATCCATGAGCCCAAATGCCTGAGGGAGTATCTATACAAAGATGATGTTACAGAGTGTTAGCTTTGTACGATAGTTGTCTCTCTCTCGGTTCAAAATGTTGAGATCCAGCAACAAGCAAGAGCAAGATAGCCAGCAACAAATTAAACTGCAGACCAGCTTAATGCGGGTACTGGTCTCCCGCTTTATTGTTTTTTAAATCAGAGATTTGCTTCTCCTAGAAAGATTGCCTTCACCACGACTTACAGGAACCCTCTCCACCCCAATACACACACACACACACACACACACACACACACACACACACACACACACACACACGCGCGCGCGCGCACACACACACACACACACACACACACACACACACACACACACACACACACAAATATACATGATGCTAATTGGCCGTTAACCCAGAAAAAGAGTTCATTCGCCCTTTGGAAGGCCTTGTTTTTAATCCTTCAGGGAGACTAGCCGCCCTCCTCACCAAACAAGTCTGGTGGGGGAACCAGTTTAGTCGCCGGTGACCCGACCATGAGGCAGGTAGTACTGGGTTACATGATACCAGTAGCATATGACATGACTTGACATACATACATACATTTAAATAGACAGGTGAGATTTATATTACGAGGAATAATTTACCCGGTGAACAAATTCGCAAAAAAAAAAAAAAAAGAAAAAACTAATAATGATAATATAGTCCTTCAAATTCTGTCTGTGTTTAAAATATCACGTCAGCTAATATTTAGGCTTGGCGATGAATGCTCTGGAAAAGTCATTTCTGATTAATGTTTAGTTTTAAAATATGCAAACGAAAAAATGATTTGCGGAGATTTTAAATGGTACGCCTTCTTATATCGTAAATTGAACTCATTAATAAGAAAAATTTCAAATACAATGGCGAGGTATACTCGAACTTGAACAGGGGTTCATTAAATGATTAATCGAATGTTCTAATATAACTCTATACCTCCGAGATCAATAATTCGTTTTTTTTTAAGAAGAAATATTTTGCTAAGATTTCATTATCTCCCTTGCCGTATAAACATGTAACATATAAAAAAATCTTCCTGTAAAAATTCTTCGTTTTTATCTGTGAGAAAAAAAAAACTATTTTAAGGATCGTATTTTTTCGATTTTCGGTACTTATCGGATGAATTACAGTACAAAACATATCTAAGTAAACTGCCAGATATATAAATTACCTTTGTGTAAAATCAGAAAGAGATAGGCTCAGCCGTTTCGGAACCTATAATGAAGAAACTCACACACAGAAAGTGACTTTTATATAATATAAGGGATAAAGATTTATATTTATAATTTTTAGTTATTTATAAAGCATTATTTGTCTACACATTTGCAATACATGTTTCGCTTATAGCTTTATAAAGTCCGGTATTTTTCGATACTATCATTTTTCTTTACGTTTTTATTTGATAAAATGAGTAAAATTTACTTTCAATAAAAGCCTTTCAAAAAATAATTTTCAACTATCGATTACTATGGTTAAGAGCACTCTAGCCAAGAGGTCATGATACACTCTATGATTTAAACATTTACAGAAGACATGAATTCGAACAAATACGTAGAATACATTGCTAAGATTGCTGCAAAAAAAAGATGGACTCTCTCTGCCGTGCTAGAAACCTACTCACACCTGTAAGTATCCGATATCTCTACAAAACTACCATTCGACCATTCATCTGGGCTGGTGAATCAACCACTAGTTTCTTTCTTTCTATTAGATATGGTTATAGCTCTCTCTCTCTCTCTCTCTCACTCTCTCTCCTCCTCCCCTCTCTGTATATATATATATATATATATATATATATATATATATATATATATATACATATATATATGTATATATATATAAAGTATTATGGTATCTGTTCAGTGCCCATAAGTATGGCAAACCACTTATAATTCAATAGTTGTAAGTTTTTTTTTTCATAAATAAACAATTATAAACAGAACGACTCATAGAAATCTATCTATATTCTTTTTTCGTTTCAATAAACTTTCATAGAAATGTTTCTGTTATGTCACAAAAAACTATTTTCTTTACGTCACAAGTGTAACGCTCATACATTAATTGTGTAGTCTAGTATATATATATATATATATATATATATATATATATATATATATATATATATGTAGGGAGACCCGATGTTGCCTGGGAATGATAATCAACGAATGTTAAACACGGCCATAATTTCATTCTCATCAAAATCGGTGAAATCGACCATTTTTCAATCAAATCAATTAATTGCCTACTCCAGTTACAGAACCATCGCGAAGCACCGAGAGAAAGCCTTACATGTCTTCCCACAATGACGTAGTCCACAATACATTTTAGTCCACATTGCACTGTAGAGAACCTACTGTTGATTTTATATAATTATTATTTCATATATAATGGCTTGAATTAAATTTAAAGTAAGAGTTCAAGTATCATGTTTCAGTTGTGCTCTAAATAGAAATATATATTTCGAATGAACGTCTGTCATATCAAAGGACATACTGTTGATTTTATGTGCATTGCTTCACTGCTTTTGTGATGACAATTGCTTGAATTTAAATTTAAAAGTAAAAAGTCAAGTATCATGGCGCAATTGTGCTTTGAACAGAAACATTCATTTCGAACGCTCCACTGCCATAACAAAAAACTACTGTTGATTATATATGTCGAGCTTTTCGACTTGTGTGGTAATAAAAAAATTCAATGCACTTGTAATATTAGGATGTTTAACTTTAGTAAAAATCGTATGTTTCTTCTTCTTTTATCGGAATTTTATGCATTATCGATTATCGATTACCGATACTTGACGAAGATACTCTGATACAAAACCCATATAAGAACATTGCCAGTCACATAAAGTACCTTCGTGTGAAATTTAATAAAAGTCAATATATATATATATATATATATATATATATATATATATATATAGTTTGGTTTATCGGTGGGAAGATATCCAAAAATGGAAAATAATTGAATTTCAACAAGGGTCGTTGATAGTGTTCAATCATAAGAGAGCAAGTTATATTTAAGATTTTTTTAAAATGTAAATACAGTCATATCTTGCTACGATTTGCAGACCGTTTCAATCATATTAGACATCATCAGGCAAGATAAATTAAGGTACAAAAACTGAACAGGTTCAACACCTTTTCAAATTTTGAGGAGAAAAAATTCGTCATGAATTCAGTTTGACAGATCCAAAATGTTTTTGCAAATTACAGGGCGACAGACCTCAACATTTTTTTCAACGAAAACATGACACACTTACAACTATTTTTTTTTTCGTCCCCCGACAAACGGAGGATGGACCTGTAAATTCACCCTCGTCCAAAAATCAGAAGCTCACAGTATAAATGCTGGTGTCCCTCAGGGGTCCATCCTGGGCCCAACTCTTCTTGATCTACATTAATGATCTTCCAAATCACATCCTTACATCATTTGTAGACATTTATGCTGACGACACTACCATTTATGGTAGCACATCTAAGACAGTAAACGACCAAGTTCTCTCCGATTCTCTCTCCTCTGATCTTGAGCACGTAGTACAATGGGGAAAGGAGTGGCTGGTTACTTTTAATGCATCTAAAACCAAGCTTCTCTCTTTACATCATCAACATTCTGATCCACATCTGGCATCAATTGAAATGAATGGCTCTGGTCTTCAGAAGGCCTCAAGTTTTGACAAGCTTCTGGGCTTGACCTTTACTCCTGATCTTAAATGGAACACGTACATCAAATCTGTTGCCAAGGCCGCTGAAAAAATGGTGGGATCTTTCTATCGATCCAGTAGATATCTCACTGCTGATGCAATTCTCTATCTATATAAGAGCCAGGTACGTCCAAGGACGGAATACTGTTGCCACATCTGGACAGGAGCTGCTAGAAAGGACTTGTCCAGCCTTGATAGAGTTCAAAATAGACTTCGTAGCCTGGTAGATGTCCTTTTCTCTTCCCTGCAACCTCTATCTCACAGAAGAGATGTTGCGAGTTTGTCTCTGATGTATCGTTACTTTCATGGAAAGTGTTCGACTGAACTTAAATCTATGGTCCCCCTTCGCCAAACTTTCACAAGAAACACTCGTCTAGCTGAAAACACTATCAATAATTTCCCCCACTCTCTATCTGTGCCTAAACCTAAACGTAGATTCCATGAACAAAGCTTCTTTCTTAGAACTGCGCGCCTGTGGAATTGTCTTCCGTTTTCCTGCTTTCCGGCTGACTACAATATGGTTGTGTTCAAGTCTAACGTAAATAAGTTCTTGATGAGCCGTTCCATATAAGTTATCAAATTTACCGAATTTTCATTACTAATGATTATTATGATGTCCGATTTCTACTGTACACTCTTTAACTCTTATCCTTGAGTGGCCTCTTGGCCTTGATAAAGTGATGATTCCTATGTAAAAAAAAAAAAAATTCGTCCGTTCGCACTTTTCTCAATAACTACGACTTGGAATTTTTGGGAAATTTTGCACAAACATTAAACATGATATGAGTAAAAAAACTAACAGAACGGATTTTCCCGGAAACCTCCGGTTGCCCCCCCCAGGGGTGCCTTTCGGGTTAAAATGGCTAAAGTTGACACTTTTGTGCTTATTAAAAAAAATTGATGCCTTGCATTTTTATAAAACTGAAAAGTTGTAACTAACTGGGTTCTATATAATTTTGTTTGTCTGTACTTCACGATAACTCTTGGGTGTGTCACAGGGTGTTTTTAAAGGCTAATAAAAACACTCCATTTTTGAGACTATTTTACAATATTTGTCCAAAATTTTCTGTGTATGTCTATTTAGCAGTTTTGCATGGTGCTGAACTCAAATTGAAATATCTTAAGGCCTTGGGGACTTTTGGGGCTAAATGGGGAGGGGGGAAAATGATGGACTTAGTCATTTCTTTTTCTGCATGGTGCAGAACTGAAATTTATATATGCTAAGGCATAAAACTGCACCGTTTGTTCATTTTCACCAAGATTTGACGTCCTTTGGGGACTTTTGGGCTAAATAGGGAGGGGGGCAAATGCTGACTATTTTTTATGCCTCGTTCACTGTGCACTCACGGGGGATCATGGATGCTTCATTTGTTCAAATCAAAAGCACGACAGACTAAAAACAATTTAGTTAATGCATGACAGACTAAACATGATTTTCTAAACAAAAGAGTGACATACATCTTTTTCAAACTAATACATCGCAACAAACAAGCGACATAGTTTCTTATTCAGATATTTTGAAGCATCCCAAAATAAGATGCAATTATTCAATCTGACATTTAAAAACCAAAGAATGGTAGACCGCCCGACCGACGAAATCTCTCAGTGAAGTTTGTTGACGCGCCCCCAAGCAAATACTCAAAAACCAATCAACATAAAAACAAAACGTTCCAGAAAACGCCAAGAAACGACGAACGCCAAGCTGGCTAGGTTGAAAGCATCGCATGAAGAAACCAAAAAAAAAAAAAAAAAAAAAATGAAAAAAAAATAATAATAAAAATCCAAATAAATATCCAAAGGTTACAAAAACGCAGAAGCTTTCATCTTTATCGATTCAAGTCTCGCGTTTTCTCGTTGAAATCTCGCCCTATTTCTGTATTTTGTTAACGTTTGCTATTTTTAGCGTTGAATATAATCTATTTGCGAAAGATATCACTGCATTTGACGTTTTCTGACGCATCTAACGCCATGATATTAAAAGTATGATAAGCTTGTTTGTTTGCATAATGAGTTTTTTTTTAAATAGTGTAAGGTAGTGGTGTGCGGAGAGGGGCAACAGGGAAGAAATGATTGGTGGAAGGACGTAAACTTGAAGACTGGTACAAGGAAAGGGTGGTTACTTAGTTCTGTTATATAAGTAACCCTTTTCAGGTTATTTAATGTCGAGAAGTAATTACACGTATCCTATTGTCATGCAATATACTCATTTATCCTATTGTCACGCATTGTAATTACACGTATCCTATTGTCACGTAATATACTCATTTATCCTATTGTCACGCATTGTAATTACACATATCCTATTGTCACGCATTGTAATTACACATATCCTATTGTCACGCATTGTAATTACACGTATCCTATTGTCACGCATTGTAATTACACGTATCCTATTGTCACGCATTGTAATTACACGTATCCTATTGTCACGCATTGTAATTACACGTATCCTATTGTCACGCATTGTAATTACACATATCCTATTGTCACGCATTGTAATTACACATATCCTATTGTCATGCATTGTAATTACACGTATCCTATTGTCACGCAATATACTCATTTATCCTATTGTCACGCATTGTAATTACATATATCCTATTGTCACGCATTGTAATTACACATATTCTATTGTCACGTAATATACTCATTTATCCTATTGTCACGCATTGTAATTACACGTATTCTATTGTCACGCATTGTAATTACACGTATTCTATTGTCACGCAATATACTCATTTATCCTATTGTCACGCATTGTGCGACTATAGTTAAGAACACTTCCGTCTTGCTATAGGACAGGAATCTCCAAACTTTTCCAACGAGGGCTATATGTATGACCTCTTTGAGCAACGCTCCCCTTAATCACCTGGACATGTTTTATAGTTTTACTTAAGTGATTAACTTTTTTTTTCCAAAACCATATTCCATTTTGATCCTATCCTGAAGAAAAATGGCTTAACCGCCTCATTGTTTTCAAACATATCCGTTTAATTCTGTTCTCTGAATATTTTTACGTTTTAAATAAGAGCTTCGCGGGTCAGATTCAAGACTTTTGCGGGCCGGATCTGAATCGCGAGCTGTTATTTGGAGACTCCTGCTATAGAAAGTCACGTACACATCTCACATTCATTGCACCCAAAAATAATTCTTAAACTTCTATCATCGTAAACAATTCGTCCCAGAGCATTGTCCGATTTTATATATGAATTAGAACGGGGGCTTTGTCCGGACATAAAATACGCTTAAATATAATATTTTAATTTTTCCAAATTTCGCATATATTATTATAGAGTCGTGATTTCAAAAGTTAAAAAGAAGTATTTGAGTGCCATCAGTTAGAATCGAAACCGAAGCTGTAGCATGCCAAGCTGATGACGTTACCAGTGACACGCATATGAACTGATTAAAAATTGAAAAAATTAAAGAGGAACATACAAAATGTATAATGATTTAATGAATTTTGACCCATTTTTGACCGCTAAAAAACGATTTTAACCGACTAAAGCCCCGTTTAAAAACGGTGCGTAAAAATCTAATTCTAGCGCCGCTCTGCGACTTTTAGTTTCCGAGGAAACAGATTTTGAAAATATGGAGACAGAGTGACAGACCGACCGACAGACAAACATATACCCGTTTATGTATTAAATTTTAAACACACACACACACACACACACACACACACACACACACACACACACACACACACACACACACACACATATATATATATGTATAAAATATTTATATTGTTTATATCGTCTTTATTTTTATTGAAATCGCCCTAGACAAGGCATAAAGCCACTTGTTGTAAGGAACTAACTAGAAGGATAGACGTTTATTGCAAAGACAGGAGACAGATATTGGTCTTGAAAAGTCCAAGGCTATAGGTATAAAAGGAAACCAACCTAAAAGGAGAGTATGCGGTTATTGTAAAGAAACTACTGGAATAAGAAGTACAATGGGATATGGTCCTGGATATGACCTTAAATTATATCTGATGGTGGGGCCCCAGCTTGTGGGGTATGGGGAGTGTAGAGCCACACTTTAATTGTATTGCTCCCAGGTCCACTCTTAACCGGAGTGGTAGTACCTGTTAAGGTCCCAACTATGGGTTGAATAGAGAATGACTTTAAGAAAATATATTCTATTAAAATTTTTTCTTAAAAAAAATAACTGGACTCGGCATTAAATAACCTGAAAAGGGCTGACATGCCGTAAAACAAAAACAACCAACCAACAATGGGGTATCAAAACAGATAATTAATGAAGACCAATAGACCAATAAGTCAAACGAGCTGGAACAAAGGAAGCAGTAAATATAGGATAAAATTCCGAAGAACACACACAGTTATACTATTTATCTTTACTCCTAACATCTTTTTTGTGTATTGATATTCATATTAAAACTATTTTTTTTCTATTACGTTATTTATTTGCTTCCCCACTAAGCAAATTAGGCACAAACCCGTTTTTTAATGAGGAGAGTAAGAGGTGGGAGACCAGCTCCCCCGAGAGGGAACTGAATAGTGACAATTGGTATGAAGGCTTTCCCCTACACTGACTAAAACTAACTGCTCAAGAGCAATGGTCTGATATGTGGGGTTGCCCCCACAGATTTTTTTTTTTTACACAGTGGCCCGGAAGTCACTCAGGGATAAAGGTTATTGCAAGTACATTACGTTAGTGTGGAGATTTGATGAAGTGTTTACTTAAGGGGGCGGTTCATCAGGAATTTGTTAACGTTGGACTTGAAGACATCCAAGTTGTAGTCCGGTGGGAAGCAGGCAGACGGTACAGAGTTCCACAGGCGTGCAGTTCTAAGAAAGAAGCTTTGTTCATGGAATCCGCGTTTTGATTTAGGCACAGATAAAGAGTGGGGGAAACTTTTGACAGTGGATTCAGCTAATATATATATATATATATATATATATATATATATATATATATATATATATATAAACGAGGTGCCGGCAATAAGTTTCCATATTTTTTTTACGTAAGCGAGAGCAACGCGGGTTTCTATGCATGCAGGCGCACATATGTGCATATATTTGCACGCCAGGGCGGGAATGTATGTGTACATGTGACCGTTTCTTTTAAGTATATATGTGTGCACGTGCGCATGTGTGTACCCCGGCCCGCGTCCGCTAGCTAACCCTCTCCAAACAAACAGACTTGAAGACATCCAAGTTGTAGTCCGGTGGGAAGCAGGCAGACGGAACAGAATTCCACAGGCGTGCAGTTCTAAGAAAGAAGCTTTGTTCATGGAATCCGCGTTTTGATTTAGGCACAGATATAGAGTGGGGGAAATTTTTCACAGTAGATTCAGCTAGACGGGTGTTTTTCGTGAAAGATTGGCGAGGGGGGACCAGAGATTGGAGTTCAGACGAGCACCTGCCATGGAAATAACGATAAAACAAGGATAGGCTTGCAACGTCTCTTCTGTGGGAGAGAGGTTGCAGGGTAGAGAAAAGGGCATCCCCTTTTGGTCTTTGATTGCAATATCTGCTGGAACAGATACTACACTTTGATAACGGAAAAAAGATCTTGGCCCGTAGGCAAAGAAGAAAAAAGGCGCACCATTTTCCTACTTATTGAAAAAGAAAATACAACTGTGTTATATATGTGTCGTGGAATTGCATTCTTCTGCAAAAAATTTAGCTAATTTGCATATTCTTTTAAACGTTCATTTGAATTAATCCCCTATTAGTTTTTACGGGTTTCTCATGGGATTATCACCTTTAGTTAAGTATTACGTGTAATTATATTCATGCAGATATTCTACATGATTTATACTTGAGTAATATTTGCGTAAACAGTTTATAATAAACACACACCTCTTTCTAGGTATATTTATGTATGCGTATATATATATATTTGTTTAAAAAATTTGCCTACAAAACTCTTCTGTCACGTTTTAGTCGACAAACATGAAACTTAATATATAGGGTATTCGAACCCCTGCGAAGCTTTATATTTGGGTTTTAGCAGGGGGAAATCGATGCAAAAATGTGAAAATTAAAAAAAATGGAATTTGTCAGGTGAAGGTCGAATAACGGCATTACGAATATACATGCGTAACGTAATAACTATGTGTTTATGTTTTAATTTTTAGCCTTACAGCAAACATGTCTTCATAGTTCAGACATTGATGTCAAAGAAAAAAGTAACTCGTTAGTTGAACGTTTTGGTTTCGATTCTTGGTGGTGGCGCACGAGTCATTTTCTTTTTAACTTTTAAAATCATTACTGTATATTGGGTCCAATATAATATAATAATAAATACGCCATTTGAATTAATCAAAATATCATGTTTAAGCGTATTGTATGACTGGGTAATACCGGACGGCTTGCAAGTATATTTATGTTAAAAAAATGAAACTAGCAACATCTGTGTGAGAGAGAGAGAGAGAGAGAGAGAGAGAGAGAGAGAGAGAGAGAGAGAGAGGTTACAGAGAAGAAGAAAGATCGGGCCGATCAAATTACAGAAACATTTCTGCACCTAATCATGTATCATCACTAGTTCAAATATAACAACAGCGCTCAATGCATGGTCTGATAGATTTGTAGAGGTAGAAAATAGCCTCAAGTATTAGAAAGTCTTTAGAGCCATAGTTTGCGCTTCCTATTGTCTTACATGTGTAGTTTAGCGCGGTCAGTGAACAATGGCGTCTTCGCACCATTAGGGAACAATGCATGGCGATAACATCCATCTCCAATGGACATAACAGTGACACACTGCCTATTAGATAGATAGATAGATAGATAGACAGAAACCGGGAGAGAAAGAGAAAGCGAGAGACGGGGGAAGGGATGGAGCGACCTTTCAACACAATCCGATTAAAACGCCATTATATTTGACGATACTGATAGGAGAGGAGAAGGAAATGGTCGTCTCACTGCAGCCGGGGTGGGGGTGGGGGATACTAAACCAAACTTTCTTATTGCTAATTTTCGCTATCTAAATATTTGTCGGAGCTATATTGTATTTGGACACAAGTGAAAATCACGTTCCAAGTAAAAACCCTTTTAGATACATTCGGGTCATGCAAAAATCAGAATCGTCATAAAAAATTAGAAAGAACTATGGAGTTTAATTAAAGTTTATAAAATATAATAAAGTTTATATAAACTATAAGTTTAATTAAAGATAAAAATCAGTTTCCATATTTTGCCGACGCGCCATTCATTATTACTTGATAAAATGACGGGCTGAGTTATCTCCTCCTGTTTTACTGGAGTTTCTCTCTTATCAATAGCGGGCTACGAAATACGATGAAACATATTTTGATTTTTAATCGAAATTCTACTCAATAGTTTCTTCCTCTCCGTAAGACACGGTGGCTTTTCTTCTAGAAATAATTCTAGCTAGAAAGATATCGGGGAAACGGACGCCAACCAGAATGATCTAATCCATAAGAAATAAATATGAATGAATGATGCTCATTTTTATCGTCCTCCTTGTCATCATAATCATCATCATCAACATCATCATCATCATTATTATCTGCAGCATCATCAACAACACGCTCGAGTTAATTCCCCTTTTCACCGTGGTAGGGGCGTGGAAGTAGAAAACTTACCTGGTTCTAGTGGATATTCAGGAGAATCGGTGTCAGGATCCGTCGCCCTCTGGTGTTCCCTGCCTGTGCACATTGCAAACAAATAAATGAAGTTTAAGTGACAACGTTTCTGTACAAATGCCTTGTGTTTGTTCATGGACAAACCTTCCCCGACTTCGCATGCAACCAGTAAGTACTACTGTTGCCAGATTCGAGGGCAAACACCTTAAATTCTGCAGGTTAACGTATGGCTGTCATCAACCAAAAGGATTTCATGCAGACAAAAACAACCATGGGACACAATATTTTTGTGTGATGTACATGCGGAAATCTGATTCGCTATACTAACAAACACACAAAACAGCTCTTATAGTATAGATGTTCTCCAGAGTGTTTAGAAGTGATTAAAGCCGTTAGTGAACAATGACGCTGACGCATCATCAGGAGAAATGTATGGCGATAATATCCGTTTCCAATGATAGTAGCAGCAACAATCTACCTAAGATAGATAGATAGATAGATAGATAGATAGATAGATAGATAGGGACGGGAGAAGGGCAGGACGACCCTGTTGAGCTCTCAGATTGAGACCCATAATACTTTTGACGATTCGGACAAGAGGAAAATATTATTGCCCCACAGTAGGGAGTGCTAGACCAAACATTTCTAATATTAATGTTGTTAGGATTTTATTTAGACAAAAACTTGCCTGGGGGCACGATGTTTGTGTATGATATACATGCGGAAATCCGACTCGCTTAACAAGCAAGCACACAAAATCACTTCCTAACCCTTTGGGAGGTATTCATATTATAGTATAGACATCCCCAGAGTGTTAGGAAGTGATTTAAAAAAGAGGTGAATCTATAACAATGGGAGAACAATGTTATTGTTTTATTTTTCTTCTCTACATTAGGCACTATGATTTTTAGAGAAATTAAAGATGATTCAGCAGGTTTTCGAAATTAATACATAAAATACATTGGCACAGTTAGACATTAGGCAATCCTTGCTTCGACATGAATTTCAATAATGTTGTGTTTCTTTCTCCACTCATTACCATAATTTAAAGAGAAACACATAAAAAGATAATGGAGTAGGTTGAGGAGCTAAGTGTTTTGAATTCTCAAGACAGGAAGTTACCGAGAAGGCCATTTCCGCTTTGCGTTCACCCTGGGACAAAAAACGAGATTTGTATGATTTCTCATTCCCGATTTAATAAATTTAAGAGAGTGGTAGTTTGTAAACAGTTTTCAATTAGGGATAGTTGACGACAATTGATTGCTCGGAGCAGATCAAAAGAGCGACCTCGATGGACAACTAAACGATGGAAAGATAAAATTGTCGCCTTTGCAAAGACGACATGATTCCATTTCCGTTTGATGAAAACCAGTTATTTTTTGTCGCGGACCACCTACTAGTTAGCTAGTTGTGTACAAATCCCAAGAGCGATAGGAAATTTTTGTTTATGTCTGAAAGTGAAACAATGTTTAACGAGCGATATCGAAGATGCGC
Organism: Euprymna scolopes; assembly: GCF_053919585.1. Classification (NCBI taxonomy): domain Eukaryota; kingdom Metazoa; phylum Mollusca; class Cephalopoda; order Sepiida; family Sepiolidae; genus Euprymna; species Euprymna scolopes. Next base: position 110,484,238 of record NC_136499.1, on the reverse strand, counting down.
CACTGTACAATTTATGATCTCTACCGATCCAAGTTATGATCATTGCCAGCACTTTTAAAATGCAAATCCGGACGGTTCAACGTTTGAGAGCACAAAAGTGATCCTCTAGTGTAATCAGGTGGTTGCTGGTAAACCCTGAGTGTGGGAGTAGGACTAGGCGCTAACATACAAGTCCAAAGAGACCCAGTCTTTGCTTCAAAAGGAGTGCCCGTACTTTGTACCCTTCTTTCACTGACACTAATTTTTCCCCCGACCTGAACCCGCTGGAGTACTTTGTTTGGTCGTACGTCGAGAACATCACCAACATGACCTCCCACAACACTAAAGCCAATCTGATCGTCGCCATCTGTCGAGTATTCGTCAAGCTCCACCCGACGCTTGTGGAAAAGGCATGCTCCCAGTTCCGGACCCATATCGAGGCAGTTATTAAGGCTGAAGGCGGCTACATTGTATAGATGTCAGCTCTATTACATAATCAATTCATCTTAATTGATTTTTTCTAATAAAAGTTTTAAAATAAATCTGTAGTATTGCTTTCTTTAGGACGAACAATGTATCGTTCCACCCTGTAAGATGTAGGCGTTAGCGTTTAGAAGGTCGTTTTCCAGGATGGTATCACACACGCACCCAGTGTGCAACTGCTATCTACAGATTGCGTCGGAATCTGTGTTTTCTTTTGTTTCTCTTGCGTTGTTTATTTTTCAGACTTGTAAACCAGATCTCGTCACCATTTCTACTCGACAGACACCACGCCAATGTGAGAGATGCCGACACAGCCAGAACGAGAACGAAAAGTAGAACAGATAAATGAAAAATAAGAAAACCACAGCACAGAGAGTTGTGTCGGCCATTGTTGAGAGGGAAAATTGAAACTGCAGCATTAACCCTAACATGGATTTAAACGACTTCCTCCAAAGAAGGAGGTCCGGGTATGACCGTAAACTATATCCGATGTTGAGGCTCCGGCTTGCGGGTTTTGGCGAGTGTGAAGCCACCCTTTAATTGCCATTGCTCCCAGGTCCACTCTGACCCGGAGTGGTAGTACCTGTTAGGGTCCCAACCATGAGTTAAATAGAAACCAACTTGAACCCCCCCCCAAATATATTCTATTAAAAACATTTTCTTCAAAATAACTGGATGCGGCATTAAATAACCTGAAAAGGGTTGATATACCATAAAACAAAAACAACCAACCAACCAAAGAAGGAAGTTCCATGAAAGTATGAAATTCACAAACGATCATCAGTCGCATGTATATGCCCTTTAGGGGAGATGACGATGCTAGGTTTTTGAAACTCTTGCAGGGAAGTGTCGAGGTACACCTGCATAAGCGCCTGGTATTTTCAAATTGGTCACATAACTGATACTGATAGGCTCAATGGTGATCCAACAAGAACCAGTCTGTCAATGGGATCATTCCGTATATTGTTGAGATAGGGGCGCATTCGGATTGATCACCAACAGCAGCGGGCATCATATTGAAAAAGCGAGTGCCTAAAGTAAAGTAAAGTGTTTTTATTCGAGAAGAATTTTTTAAAAAAATAGGAGACATTACTTATGTCTCCTTTTTTTTTTTAAATTCTTCTCGAATAAATTAGAGGAGATTGTAACTTGCATTGTTATTATGCCTGTATATATGCATTCATGACCTGGAAGTTTCATCTCTCTGTTACAGATATTGACATGCGGCAGAAACAAATATGCGTCATTGAATTCCTGGTGAAAGTGCATTGAGAATGGTGGTGACTATGTAGAAAAATAAATTCTGGAGCACCAAAGATCACTTGTTTTAATGGTTCTACTTCCGTCTTTGTAGCTCTTCAACTTTTTAAGTTAAAAAAAAAAATTAGAAAGTTTACTTTTGAAACGACCCCCGTATGACAAACGCGCTCCGAACGCTCATGCACTGCTGTCGTTCGTCGCTGGCATGAGATAATGACGGTGACTGTGTAGAAAAAATTAATTGTGGGACACAAAAGGTCGGTCATTTTAATGGTACTACTCCCGTTTGCGTAGATCTTCAGCTTTTCGTGGTTTTAAAAAGAAGGCTTCACTTTTGGAACGACCGTTGTGGAAACATTTCCGCAATAAATATAAGTGGAATTCTACGTGGAAACAATCGCAATGAAATCGATATCGCCATTAGTAGGATTCGAGACGTTATTTGAGAATGGGATTACAATCGTCTGACAACGGAACTGCATCAACCGGATGTCTTCGTAAATTAAGTCAACGAGTGGTTAGACGAGGGAAGTAATTTCAAACCAATATTTCACCCCGGAGAAATCAAGAAACATGTGCCGACAGAAAGGATTCAATTAGTTGGACATCCGTTTTGTGTGGCGTTTCATTCTGAAATCTGCGCGTGTGCAATCATATGGACATCTTGTGCCTCGTCATATTTTTAAAATTAATTTCTCCCTATGACGTAAGCAATGACATTCAACCATTTCTTATTCAATTTTTTTTTTCTTCTCACCTTCCTTTATTTTTTTTTTTCTTCTTCTTCTTCTTCTTCTTCTTCTTCTTCTTCTTCTTCTTCTTCTTCTTCTTCTTCTTCTTCTTCTTCTAACCTATTTTATCTATTTTTATTTTTCTACTTCTTTAATTTTTCTTCTTTCTTCTCTTTTCTTTTCTTCTAATCTACATTTATCTATTTTCTTTTTTCTACTATTTCCTTCTTCTTCTTCTTCTTCTTCTTCTTCTTTTTCTTTCTTTCTTTTCTTTTTCTTCTCATCTATTTTATCTATTTTCTTCTTCTTATCTACTTTATTGCTTCTTTTACTTTTTCTTCCTTCTTTCTTTTCTTTTTTCTCATATATTTTCTTCTCTCCTACTTTTCTTCTCCTTTTTTCTCCTTCTCTTCATTCACATGTTTCTTCTTCTTCTTTTCCTCCTCCTCCTCCTCCCTCTCCTCCTGTTTTTCTTCTTCTTCTTCTTCTCCGCTTTCTTCTTCGTCTTCTTCTTCTTCTTCTTCTTCTTCTTCTTCTTCTTCTTCTTCTTTTCCTCCACCTCTTCCTCCTCCACCTTTTCCTCCTCCTCCTCCTCCTCCTCCTCCTCCTCCTTCTTCTTCTTCTTCTTCTTCTTCTTCTTCTTCTTCTTCTTCTTCTTCTTCTTCTTCTTCTTCTTCTTCTTCTTCTTCCAAAACAAATCTCCGGCTGATAATTTTATCGCCATAGTTATTATTATTTTCACTAATCTACAATATAAAAATATATACTAAACTAAATGTTATGCACCACACACAATAAGGAGAAAAACGGCCCAAAACAATATGCACATTCATTTACAAAAACCGTAAATTAGACTAACAAAACCACATACAATAAAACGGCTTGTAACTTTTACTATACATGATAGAGAACGAATCTAAAACGCAAGTTTTCATATTGAACAACGTGGAATCCTATAAAACCTGGCGACCCCCCTCTCTCCCTCTCTCCATATTATGCTTCCTTGTTTATCATACTTTTGTTGCACGTGATGAATAGTCAGATGAAATGCTTGCAGTAATCGTTAATATTGGAAAATTGGTAAATTGGATTACAAGAATTTGTTTATGTTAGACCTGAAGACTACCAAATTAACCGCTACCAAATTGTAGTCAGTTGGAAAACAGGCAAACGGAAGAGAGTTCCATAGGCGTGTAGTTCTAAGAAAGAAGCTTTGTTCATGAAATATAAGTGTAGGTTTAGGCACAGATAAAGAATGAGGGAAATTATTGACAGTGATTTCAGCTAGACGAGTGTTTTTCGTGAAAGTTTGGCACAGGAGGGGGGCATAGATCGAAACTCAGGCGAGCACTTGCCATGAATATAATGATAAAACAGAGACAGGCTCGCAATGTCTCTTCTGTGGGAAAAGGTTGCAGGGAAGAGAAAAGGGCATCCTCTACTAGGCAACGAAGTCTATTTTGAACTCTGTCAAGGCAGGATAAGTATTCTAGCAGCTCCTGCCCAGACGTGGCAACAGTACTCCATCCTTGGAATGGTAGAAGGATCCCACCATTTTTACAGCGAACTTGGCAACAGATGTGATGTACGTGTTCCGTTTCAGATCAGCAGTAAAAGCCAAGCCCAGAAGCTTATCAAAATAGTGAGCCTCCCCAAGACGAGAGCCATTCATTTCCATTGGAAAAATACTCGATTAAGAACACAAAAAGATTGATTTCCGCACTAAGAGACACCAACTAGAAGAACAATACGCAAAACAGTGAAACCAGAAAAAACAAGCACAGAAAAGCAACATGAACAATTCATAAAAAACGACAAAATAAGTGTATGACGAAAACACCTGGACACAGTCAAGAAAAGGAAACTTGAACAGAAAAATAAAATCGCTACCGATAGATTAACTAAACAATCTACTTAAAACTAACTACATTAAAGTTAAAATAGATAAAACTAAAAAAAAAACTGTAAATGTAGACTCTGTGGACAAGACAGTACATATAATGCTAATAATTGTAGGGACACTAGAAATAGTCGTGAAAGAGAAAGAGGAAGGAAGAGGGTTTGTAAATAAAGAAAATTTCACGGATGACACACGCACATGAAAGAAATGCAAGCTGGAACACAGAAATCTTGACCACTACAGCAAGATACACCGTCAAAATGCATAATTTAGGAAGTATGAAAACCAAAACTTAATAACAAGAAGAGAAACATATATATAAAGAATTCATATGAATTACAAGAGAAGAGAAAACACGTCGACATGGCAAAATATGATACTCGAACAGATAAACGGAATTGTTACAGACAACTGTACAGAACAACACGATTAAAACTAACAACATTAAAGCAAAAATAGATAAAGCCAAGGAAAACATTAAATATAGGATCTGTGATCAAATATGCGAAAGAATAAATCACATAGTAAGTGAATGTATCAAACCAAAGAATACGAGAACAAATACGATAACGAAAGGAAAGCAGTGCACCAGGAACAATGCAAACGACTGAATTTTGACCACGAAAACAAATAATACAGATACAAACCATTAATAGAAAAAGAAAAGGTAAATAACAAGGTGGAAATCTGGGAGTAATATGAAAGGTGGAGAAAATCACTAAAGTGTACGGGACGCTGGGAATAGTTCCGAAACTACGGGAACAACAACTAAGAGAAATTGGGATAAAATGGAAAAGTTTGAGACATAAAAAAAAGATTCATCATCATCATCATCATCATCATCATCATCATCATCTGAAGTGTAAAAGGCATTGCGTAACACGTCTGTTCTTAATGATCATATGATTAATTTCTCGTGATATCGATTCCATATTTTTTTTTATCTGTTAAATTTGATCGATGATGGATGAGGTCACGCAGTTCGATTTCACAAAAAAAATCTAAACAGATCCAATATCAGCAGAAAAATTGATTCGGTCCGCCCGACTTTAATTTGCTTAATAAACAAATAGATCAATCGATAAAGTAATACGTATTCGAAATTACTGGAAGCTAGCTAGCTATATAGTTATATATAGATAGATGGATGGATAGATAGATAGATAGATAGATACATACATACATACATACATACATAGATTGATACACACACACACACACACACAAATATACAACTCTCTATATAATAAAATAGATAGGATTATTCCCGTCTAAAAATAACTGTATAGGAAAAGAAACTGTCGAGGTCACACATTAATCCAAAATGGCCACGCTACCTGTTTAAACCTGGGGCCTGTTTTCCGGCTATTTCATAAAATATATTAAATTTCTACAAAAGTCAGCTGAGAATACTTTCCCAAACAAGTAATAACTAGAAGTAGTAGTACAAATATGCCTTAGGATTCAATTATTTAACGCGTCCATCATTATTTCATTTTGCCATTACGTTTCATTAACAGCAAATTAATACCCAATAATTTTGCAAATAATGAACGCTCCCTGATTCTTGCATTCGGTCAACTGCTCAGATTTGTTTCCAGGTTTAACGAAGTGATTTTTCGAACAATTTAAGAAAGCCTTTGTTAAAATCAAATATAACGTCCACTCTACACCATAACATAGACACCTTCGATTTTTACAAATACTAATATATCAACGTTTTTCAGACTGCTTATTGCGACCAATACAAACAGATCTCTTAGTTTATTTTACAGAAACACGACAATGCAGACATTTCTACACTGTTTTTACTCCTTCGCCGTTAAGTAAATAAAGAGGTTATTTTAACTGGCCGGGAGCCAGTTTCTTTGGCAGTCACTAACAAGCTGCCCATTCTTCTTCTTCTTCTTCTTCTTCTTCTTCTTCTTCTTCTTCTTCTTTTTCTTCGCATTCTTCTTCTGTTTATATCCTATAAACGAAACAGATTAAATAAAGGGGGTTTCAGAAGTATAATTTCGACTTTTTCTAAACACATTACATAGAAACATTGAAACATTATATAAATAGATTTTCATGCGTATCAAACACGTAATATCGGCACGGTTTTCAGATTATTACTTACTGACAGCTATTAACAACAAAAAAAAAAAAAATTACGCATGTAAATACTAATTTCTTTAAAGATTGTGTAACAATAAACAGATTAATTTGAAAAAAAAACAACAACAATTAATTTATTTATCATATTGTTTTCAACACAAAAGCAACAACATTTGAAGCTATGTCTGCGTAATAAAAACATTACATTCATATAACTAATAAAATGCAAATATTACGTTTAAAGCCAATACTGTTATGCAGAATAGGAACCGTACTGAAAAAGTAACGTCTCATTTATAAATTCCAGTAAAAACATCGGAGGCACCTAATAATTACCGTATACAGTTACGTTTTATTCGAATGGCCAAAAGTAACCGCTTCAATACAGAAGTAACTCGCTCAATACAGCAGTGCCCGCCAGTTCCTGCCAGTGACCGCCAGTTCCTGCCAGTGACGGCCAATATCCGACAATGCCCCAACTGTCCGACAGTGCTCCTAAGTCACTAACAATGCAATTACTTGACATTAACAATCTTAAAAGAACATGACCCCCAGGTGCCGTCGACAACAGTCATAATCGCCAGTGGATGACAGTGCCTGCCACTGGATGACAGCACCCACCACTGGGTGATAGGATACTCCACTGGATGATAGTGTCCAACAATTTAAGATAGGCAGATTTTATTTCGGAGCAATCCAATGGACGCTGATAATTGTCGTGACCAACAATGGCCGATTGTTGTAGAGGTAACATGTGACCATCAAACGCATAAAAACGATTTTTTTTCATAGAGGGAAGATACAGAATAGTTAACAGATACTCCTTCCAATGTTAAGAATGGTTTCCTAAATAGTAACATTATTATGTAGAAATATTATATATATATATATATATATATATATATATATATATATATATGTATGTATAAAATTTAATTGAGAAATTTTTGAAAACTTTGAAGTGTCGAATATAATGATAAAATCATTTTTGTTTATTGCTTTTTTTTTGTAATCCTATATTTCGCTAATACATAGCCTCATCAGGGTCGAAAGTCCGGTTCGTGAATTTCTTTTTCTTCATTTTGGTGTTATGGCGAAGAGATGAGAATTTACATGTTAGTCCGGTGGTTTCAAGTATGTAGTGCTCCAGTTTCGAGCGGGATTTAAAGAAAAAGAAAAAAGAAATTCACGAACCGGACTTTCGACCCTGATGAGACTATGTATTAGCGAAATATAGGACTTACAAAAAAAAAAGCAATAAACAAAAATTATTTTATCATTATATTCGACACTTCAAAGTTTTCAAAAATTTCTCAATTAAATTTTATTAAAAAAAGTTTCTTCAAAAAGTGTGACCATCTTTTACTTTATATATATATATATACTTATATAAACATGTACAGGCTTTGCTACATTGATGTTGCCTTCTGTTTTTAAGTGTTCAGGAAAAAAAGCGAGACTGAAAAATACAACGTAAAGCAATTATCCTCGTCATAACAATCAACATCACCATTATCACCATCGTCATCAGAGATAGGATGGGGGGTAAGTCGTTACTGACACGAACGGGCAATCCGGGAGTGTCGAGTTCGAAACCAGTTCGTCTCGCAGAAACGCGATCACTTGGTGATGTTGGCAAACTTCACGTGATTCTGGCCGATGTCTTTCTAAAAAGCATTCTTTCTTGAAAGATATAAGAGAAACGAATGCCAGCTATAATCATTTCATTGATACGAAAATATATGAATGATTCCCCACAACCACAGCAATCATCATCATCATCATCATCATCATCATCATCATCATCATCATCATCATCATCATCATCATCATCATCATCATCATCATCATCATCGATTCATTTGAAATGTAAAATTGCATTGCGTAACACATGGTAAGTAAATGTACTAGTCCCTAAAAAGAATGCACGAGCAGATACGACAGCGCGAAGAAAGGCTTATACTAGGAACTATGCAAACGACATACAGATACACACCGGTAATGAACAAAGAAAATGTAAATATCAAGGAGGTAGAAAAAGGAGGCAGATACTTGAAACTGAGAAGAATGTTCAGGATGAAAAAAAAATCACTAAAATATCAATGATTATCGTGGCACTATGAACAGTTCCGAAACTACAGAAATAACGACTAAGAGAAATTTGGATAAAAGGGAAGATTGAGACATAAACAGGCATTCATCATCATCATCATCATCATCATCATCATCATCATCATCATCATCATCATCATCATCATCATCATCATCATCTCTACCATCATCACTATCACCATGATTATCATCATGATCATCATGATGATGATCATCAGCATCATTACCATCATCATGATCATCATGATGATGACCATCATCCTCATGATAATGATGACCATCGTCATCATGATAATGATGTTCATCATCATCATCATTGAACTGCAAATGGCATTCCGTAACACGTTGCCCGCTCTTAAGGATCATATGACTAATTTCTCGTGATATCGATTCCATATTTTTTCTGTTAAATTTGATCGATCATGGATGAGGTCACGCAGTTTGATTTTACCTCCCCCCCCAGATCAGCAAGAAATCCAATATCAGCAGACAAACTGGTTCGATTTTGTCTGATATGAATCTTCTTAATAAACAAATACATCGATTGATAAGATAATAAGCATTCAGACATGCTGACGCGTCTGTTACGCGTTGAGCACCATCGTTTGTGATATTTAATACTACTACTACTGTTGTGGGATAGCTGGGTAAAACCACGGAATTACCTATTGTTTAATGTATCTATCTGCTTATGTGGTTAAATATAAATCCGTATTTCTAGCTATTTATTGTTGATTGTCTGTATGTCTATCTAGCTAGCAAACAAGGTTGAGTCGATTCACCCAAACAATGGAAAAACATGGCTGAGACTCGTTATCAATGAGTGTTTTATCCATGTATGGATTACAATACAGAAGCCTGGCAAAATCATGGATTACAATTGAAAAATGCGAGCATGTTAAGTAATATGGTTAAGCTTGAATATGGAAAAGTAACGGACTAGTTGTTTAAACTGGAAAAGAAAAGGACAAGATATTATAGTAAAAAATATAATAAATTTATAACTTAAAATATTGCAGCATTAAGAATTGATTATACAATGTTATAAATTGAATCAAAAAGAAAATTCGGAATGCTACAATATTTTTAGCTATAAATTTATTATATTTTTTACTAGAATATCTTGTCTTTTTCTTTTCTAGTTGTAAAAACTAATCCTTTACTTTTCCATATTTAAGCTTAACCATATTACTAAACATGCTCGCATTTTTCTATTGTAATCCATGATTTTCCAGGCTGCCAATAAATTCCCAATATAGCTGAGAATGTGATCTATAAACTGTAAAATTGTTTGAAATTTGGTCGAAAAATGAGTGAGTGGTGAAGCTTTAAAGCAGTTCTAAATGACTTAAACTGCCACTTAACCATATATTCAAAAACTTAACCATATATTCAAAAACTTAACCATATATTCAAAAACTTAACCATATATTCAAAAACTTAACCATATATTCAAAAACTTAACCATATATTCAAAAACTTAACCATATATTAAAACACTACTGGGTTTGAATGCTCATCAAAAAGCAACAGTTTAACAGTTAAACAATAAGCATTCAACGTTATGATAAACACATCGATGCCTCCATTCAGTATTGAAAAGACAAAGGATACCCACTGTAGGAGCAGCTGCACGTGTAATTGTGAGGCAAGAGTTGCGCAATCTTCAATCACACCTCTCCTGAATCGGAACACATTCTGTGTTTGTGCCCCCTGAAGAAGAGATAATCTTTCAGAAATATTTAGGTAACTCACGCATTCCTCATAAATCATTGCTGAATAAATAAGTACGTATCGATTAATCATAAAATATGAATTGCTTGGTAAAATTAAAAATACTACTTGTTCAATGTACGTGATTTTTCATAGAACATCTTCATTTCGTCGAGTTTTGCTTGAGAACAAGAAAATATGTCAATGAGAGTCTCGATAGCGCTCCAAACTCGAAAATTAAACAAAATACTTAGGGAGACGAATCTTCTGTGGAGGAATCTTCCGTGGACGAATCTTCCGGGTACCTATTATTTACATGAATTGAATCTGCATGCCAAGATTTCGACCTATTTTTAGTATATTTCATGATAAAATGCTTTTTATTATCCCAATCCTTCTTGTGAAAAAAAAAGATCTTATATCTTATTTGTCACGGCCTTTTATTCGTTCCATTCTGTATGATTCTATCCGGTATTTTTGAGCAGCCGTTTCGTATCTGCTGCGCTGAGCTCGGCTCAGTATGAAAGCGGAAAAAAGGGAAATTGCATTACGCATGCGCTTACGGATTGCATTACGCTTAAACTGATGCAAATCACAAGAGATGACAGCAAACTCTCAACACGATTGAATGCATAAAGCTGATGGGAAGCTCCTCCATCAGTATACCTGTACACGCATCCACACTTTAAAAGACGATGCTTCACAAAAATAACTCACGTCAAACGGAGTTTCTATGGGCAAAATTTCTTTCTGTGAACTTCCTATGAATAACTCAGTAGACTACAAGATGGTAGACTATGAGATGGTTGACTACAAGATGGTAGACTATGAGATGGTAGACTACAAGATGAAAGACTACCAGATGGAAGACTACGAGATGGTAGACTGCAAGATGGTAGGCTATGAGATGGTAGACTACAAGATGGTAGACTATGAGATGGTAGACTACAAGATGGTAGACTACAAGATGAAAGACTACCAGATGGAAGACTACGAGATGGTAGACTGCAAGTTGGTAGGCTATGAGATGGTAGACTACAAGATGGTAGACTATGAGATGGTAGACTAAAAGATGGTAGACTACAAGATGGTAGACTACAAGTCCAATGTTAAAGAACTTTAAAAGACGATGCTTCACAAAAATAACTCACGTCAAACGGAGTTTCTATGGGCAAAATTTCTTTCTGCGAACTTCTTATGAATAACTCAGTTTCCCTGCAGACTACGAGATGGTAGACTATGAGATGGTAGACTACAAGATGGTAGACTATGAGATGGCAGACTACAAGATGGTAGACTACAAGTCCAATGTTAAAGAATACTTATTCTGTTCATCATTTTCAATCATCTCATAATATTCTTTGTCATTCTAGCTTACAATACCGCAGCTTTTTAAACAGCATATTCGAGGGAATTGTTTATATAAGGGATAGCTCAATATTAAGACAAATATTGAAACGTTAGACATTCACGTTTCTGAACTCTTGAGATGAAGATTGGTTATTCGTATTAGTTGGATTTCATCTTCATTGTCATTTTCACAACGCTTCGGTCGGTGTAACCTCCGACTTTCTTTAGTTCAGGCGTGTCTTGTGGAACTCAGGAATGTTACCGTCGAACTCAGGAATTTGGACGGAATTTTGAACGAAACACTTTATTTATTTCATACCTGTATGTTTTTCTTTTTTTTGTGTACTGATATTCATATTAAACTTTTTTTTTCTAAAGTAAAAGATGGTCACCCACTTTTAGAAGACACTTATTTTGAATAATATTTAAATGTCAAATTTGAAAACTTTCAAGAAAGAATGAAGATGCATACCGTTTACCAGATATGATACTATTACTCTTATGGCAACTCAGCTACAGTATCTGCTTCGTCTACTATGTAATACAGCAACTAAAGATAAATACACTATTTACAAATATAAATATAGTAGACGCTGCTTTTTTTGTCTTCGTTGCAACCTTTTTCCCACAGAAGAGATATTGCTTGCCTGTCTCGGCTCTGTCGTTATTTTCATGGCAAATATTTGCATCAGTTCCAATCTATGCCCCCCCCTCCTCGCCAAACTTTCACAAAAACCACTCGCTTAGCTACAACGACCATCAACTATTTCCCCGCTCTCTATATGTGCACAAACCTAAATGCAACTTCCATGAACAAAGTTTATTTCCTAAAACTTTCCGCCCGTGGAACACTATTCCACTGGCATGCTTCCCGGCTAAGTACAATATGGTAGTCTCTAAGTCTGATATAAACACTTTTTTTTTAACCGCCCTTTTAAATAATCGAAATCTATCGCATTTCGACCACTAACTGTTGTCTCTGACGACTATATACTCATTAAACCTTGTCCTCTAGTGGCCTTAGGCCTTAATAAGTGGTGAATCCTACGTAAAAAGAAGACAGAAAATATATTTACAACTTAATGTGACAAGAAAATGACGTAGCATAGCGACTTTAGAAATGAAGACGTGGCAAATAGCTATCTGGAAACATTATCTCGGGATTCGCTAGTGGAACTAAGCAGTCGTACTTTTATATAAAATAGATTGTCTATTTACGTCGTAACGTAGCTGTGTACATAGGTAGTAACAGTAGTGTTAGTGTACAGATACCCGTTGTTAACGAAGTGAAATTATCACTCATTGACACTGTGAATACATTGGAAGATGTGACAGTTGGCAACAATGGTGGCTACCGTCGAGCGGAAGTGGCGCCCTGTTATCCTTAGAGACTGTTGAATTAATACTGACATGGTGCAATTTTGAAAGACAAACAGCAAGACTGACAATATATGGCCGAACGATAAAGGTCATAAAAGTCGTATATTTCAGAGTATCGCGGATGCTAATGTTGCAGTCTCGATTCGCTGTCGGAAACATATGCGTAAATGCCAAAACACTGATTTTGTGATTCTCCCTTTCAAAGCGCCTTTTCTGTCTTTCTGTCTGTCTGTCTGTCTCTCTTTCCCTCTCTCTGTCGTTCTTTCTAATAATATTTCCAATTTTCCACTCAACTATTGTCTAGCGTCCGCTTTCTTTGAGCTCCCAATAAACAGTCGCTTTAATTCGGCGTTTTTTTTGTTTTGTTTCTCAAGAACTTTCAGTTTCTTTCCGAGTGGTTTGAACTATTTTAGAAGCAAGTTACATCCAAATTTCGGTTATTTTATTTCCCGCTTTGTTAGAATTTTCTGAAAGATAATTAAACAAAAAAATTTTTCCTTCTAAAAACATGAAAGAGGGATATAGAGAGTCTGTCACCACAGAATATGGATATATATATATATATATATATATATATATATATATATATGTAAGCGCCAAGTACGTATGCCAAGTACGTATATATATATATGTATATATATATATGTATATATATATATATATATATATATATATATAAAAGAAAAAAATTAAAATTGTAAGTTAAAAATTTACAATCCAAATTCGACTGAATATTCCAAAAAACAATTTACAAAGTCCTTATTCCACGGAGTTTCCAAAAATGCTATTCTTGTTATTCTTCTCACCAGATGGCAGAAAGGAATAAGCAAAGTTTATTTGTAGCAATGCTAGAACTTGCTGGTTATGGCATTAAGTGAAACCGCGATTTACTATAATCATAAATTGCAAAGATGTACATTTCCTTTAAAAACAAATGGGAAATGTAATCCGAAAAGAAAAATAATTCTTTAGAGAGAATTAAGTCCAAAATTAAATCCAGTGTGATGTTAATAGTCATAGTCCGGTTGGAAAGTTTTCAAAGCAGCTGAAATAATGGAAATTGTTTTTTCGGATAATGCTGTAGTTCAAAGAAAAGTCGATCTTCTGGACTCGAGAGATAAAATGGACAGAAAAGTAAACATGTCATTTTCCATCGCTGGCTTAACATAGTAATCTCAACCAAATAAATAAAAAAGCTCAATACAACCGAAATAAGTAATAGAGTTTGTTAGAAAAAAACACATTTTAAAACTGAAAATTTTAATATATATATATATATAGATGGTAGTTACCACTTATCAAGGCCCGGAAGCCACTCGGGGATAAGGGTTAGTGCGTGTGTAGTAATTAATGGGATGGTATCATAGTAGTCGGTAGTATTGGAGATTTGATAAAGTGTCTTACTTAAGGGGGCGGTTCATCAGGAATTTGTTATGTTGGACTTGAAGACATCCAAATTGTAGTCAGGTGGGAAACAGGCAGACGGAAGAGAGTTCCACTCGCGTGCACTTCTAAGAAAGAAGCTTTGTTCATGGAATCTACATTTTGGTTTTGGCACAGATAAAGAGTGGGGAAAATTATTGACATTGGTTTCAGCTAGACGGGTGTTTATCGTGAAAGATTGGCTGTGGGAAAGAGGTTGCAGGGAAGAGAAAAGGGCACCCCCCACTAAGCCATAAAGTCTATGTTGTACTCTGTCAAGGAAGGCTAGGCTATTTTTAGCAGCTCCTGCCCAGATGCGGCAGCAGCACGCCATTTTTGGACATACTTGGCTTTTATATAGATAGAGAATTGCATCAGCAGTGAGATAACTTCTGGAGCCGTAGAAGGATCCTGCCATTTTTTTCAGCAACCTTGGCAACAGACTTGATGTACGTGTTCCATTTCAGGTCAGGAGTAAATGTCAATCCTAGAAGCTTATCAAAATATGGAGCCTCCCCTAGACGAGAGCCATCCATTTCAATTGATGCCAGATGGGGATCAGAGTGTTGATCATTTAAAGATAGGAGCTTGGTTTTAGATGCATTAAAGTAACCAGCCACCTCGTTCCCCACTGTACCGTGCACTCAAGATTGGAGGAGAGAGAATCAGAGAGAACTTTGTCATTTACGGCCTTAGATGTACTGCCAGGATGTACCCGTGAGGGACTATATATATATATATATATATATATATATATAATATTTAATAGAGTGAATTAGACATGCAGTCTAAAGAGCAGATTTTATTTAATGTATTAATAAATATATTAATACATTAAAAAGAATAGCGCCCACAGTACTGTAGATATATACTAAGCTCAATAGGTATATTATTATAGAGCTATATTAATACATACTACAAAAATGCTAGTTTTATTTTCGTGTCTTAAACTTCTCCCCTCCCATTTATTTTGATGAGGAGATTATATTCGAAGAAAAAACCTTTGTCATTTATTGTCAATAATTATTGTCAATTTAAATAAAATAAATATCGTTTCCGAAACGATCGTATACTCGAGTTGATTTTCTTTGTCTTTGCTTTTGAAACTGATTCATAATGTACAATTATTAATCTTTTTACTCAGATCACCGAGTGTAAAGCAACGTTAAGCCTGGTTAGTACCAGATGGGTGACCGTTTGGGAATTCTAGGTGCTTATCTCGGCATTTGTTTCCAGTCGTCTTGTAAACACACAACACTTGCCACTGGTATTTAACAATGTCGACCCAGGAGATGTGTGGTTAGGGATTGCTCACTTCCTTCGTGGGTATCCATAGTCTGTTAAAGACTGAAGGAGCCCTATATATATATATATATATATATATATATATATATATATATATATATATATATGTACTAGACTAGACTACCCCTGACCCATTGGGTCAGTATGTTATATTAGCAATGGAATTAATGTATGAGCGTGGCACTTGTGACGTAAAGAAAATAGTTTTTTGTGACATAACAGAAACATTTCGATGAAAGTATATTAAAATGAAAAAAAGACTGTAGATAGATTTCTATGAGTCGTTCTGTTTATAATTGTTTATTTTTGAAAAAAACAAACAAACTTACAGCCATTGAATTGTAAGTGGTTTGCCATACTTATAGGTAAATGTGCACTGAACAGATACCATAATACTTAAAGTTAAATTCAAATTTTGATATATCTTTTTAAATGAAATTGTTAGTTGAAAGTACAGAATAGTTAAAAACACTCTCCCCATGTTAAGACTGGCTTTTAAAATAGAAAATGAAAATAAAATGTAATTTTTTTTTCATTTATCTTAAACAAATATTCATGACCCATTGGGTCAAATATTTCATTTATATGTTAATAATAAGGTCAATAAAACTAATTAAGACTATGCGGAAATGAACGATGTAAAAAAAAAGCAGAAAGTATTAATAATTGTTTATTTGGATAATTAAAACGCGAAAAAAAAAACAAACAAAAAAAAACAACAACAACAATTGGGACGATCGTGACGATTTTATTAACGCTGTTATGGGTTTATGTTTATGTACTCATGCCCAACCGGAAGTCGTAAATCGGATGTATGGTTACAACATCCGTTACAAGGTCTCTCTCTCGTTTATTTCCTATATTCTCTTTCTTTTCTTTCTCTTTTATTCCTTTATTTCTTTGCTGCCCACCCTCGTTCCGTTTTTACCCTCCTTCTCCACGTTCCGCCATTTTGACAATTAATTAAACGCCATTAATATTCTGTATTTGAAGCGCGCCAATACTGTCACATTATTGCTTGCTAAAATTATGTCCTTGTAAATTGTATATGATCGTCTATGACAGGCTGACTTGTGACTTCTGGCCTATTTCTGTATTCACACCGTATGATAGACCTATATATGAATATTATAAGTTAATTTAATGTATAGTTATCGCACTATAATTACAGTTACACAATTAGCAATTTATTTATAATAACATTATACCCCCTCTCTCTCTCTCTCTATATATATATATGTATATATATATATATATATATATATAAGGTTATAAAAAATATATGGAAATTAAGCTACACAGAATATTCCGCGTTTCATTCTCGTGAGAATTTTTCAGGCTCATGCAAAGAGTTGCAGTTACATCGCGTTTGTATATACGCACATGCCATTGAATTTTTAGTTAGCCAATCAGCTTTTTAATTTCCACCGTGTCCATCCTAATTAGCCAATTCAGAACAAAGTTGACCTTAAGTTCACCTCTTCCTATGTCTGTGCTTTTCATGGGGAGAGTAGATATCTAATTTACGCATAAAATTATATTTTCATATATTAACTTATGTGATAAAATTAAGTAGGTATATATATATATATATATATATATATATGTGTGTGTGTGTGTGTGTGTATGTTTTTCTGTCTGTGTGTTAGTTTGTTCCCTATGGACTTTTTGTGTCTGGGAGTGTTTTTAGATAAGTTTTGTATTGGAATGCCTCCGATAAGTATCGAAAAATCAGTTATCGAAAAAGCAACGATTAAAAAAAGAACGGTTCTGTTTTGACCAAACTTTACACCCTCATACAGCCTTACATAACAATTACATTGGAGAAGTCTTATCACCGCACAAGCAGAAGTTCCTGGGGTACAAAACCAACAGTAGATTCTTTGATAAGACAGGAGCGCGTTTGAAGTGAATGTTCCTGTTTAGAGCTGAGTGTAAACATGATGCTTGAATTTTGCACTTGACACTCTAATTCAAGCTATTATACAAAAATAGATTAGTAGCTTCTCTACAGCGCAATGTACACTACAATACATTGCGGACTAAATCACTGCGGGAGAAATGCGAGGGTTCCCTTGGTGCAATGCGATGGGTCCTTCACTAGAGCAGGCAATTAATCCAGTTAATTAAAAAAATGGGCTATTTCCTTGATTTGATGACAATAAATGTATTCATTCAATCCCTGACAACGTCGGGTCTCCCTACCAGTAATAGTAATATATATATATATATATATATATATATATATATATATATATATATATATATCACTAGGTAAAAGTTAAAGAGTATATATATGTACTCTTTAACTTTTAACCTAGTGATTTACTTTGAGAATTTAACATGGACATTTATTTATAGCTTACTTGCCATATATATATATATATATATATATATATATATATATATGAACTGATCGAAAATGTCTGAGTAGAATATGGCTGACCAACAACTTTGGGCGCCATTTTATACAGCATGTCAGCTAAAATAAATAAAAAACAATACTCGGCGAATGGAAAAGATATCCAGAAAAATCGGCAAAAAAGAATAACTCCGTCGTGTTCAATCAGGCGTCCACATACAGTACTGTTTTGGAGCTCATCAGTGCGGCTCGACAAGCAACTACCTCAAGCCAGGATCGAAACCCGACTGCCCAAATGACAGTCGGAGCTTCTAACAGTTGCGCTATTCTGTTGCAGCTATGCAGGCAGTCAATTATCAATGTTTTGACATTGTCCAAATCCCTAAGCTCAATTTCTTTACACAAAGAGCATCGCTTAATATGCTAATGGTAATTTGTATATCACTTCCCAATATGCTGAACCCTAGATAGGGAGCATTGTTATGTAATGGATGGCTGGGACCATCCGATACATAACTGAAAAGAAAAACTTCTTTAAAAAAAGATAATAAAAGATTTGAAAGGTGGGCATCGAATAATCGATTGTCCACCAGTCGAAACGAAAAAATAATTACGTCGTAAACAGAGAAATCGGACGATGATTTTTTTGTTTACAAAACAAGGAAACGTGACATTCCATCGTAAGAATGGAATGTATATGAAGTTAGCATGAGAGATGGATTCACGTGTATAAATAAAGTCAATAGTCGGTCAGCTGAAGAGAAATGGGTCACAATGTCTCTGGGTCAGATGCGGCAAAAGATTGTCAAAACGTGACCAGGAAACGCGTGATCCATTATCGATAACAGAGTGATCGACAGGTGGCGTGGCGTGGAAAAAAAAAACAAGCAAAAACCACATGCTAATATAAGAGATGATTTTTGGAGTCCGGAGAAGCAGAAGAAGACGAGGCAGAGAAGGAGGAAGGTAGAGAAGAGAGAGACGCCGATAGGAGACGTGCATTATCGAGAGCATAACGTTTTCACCCCCTCTCCATCACTGAAACGACAGTAAGCCACACTGTTAAATTTTGAACTATTAAAAATCTCGATGTACAAGAACGAGAATAATAATTTAAAAACAAAATATATTTTTATATAAAAAGCCAGCGTGTCTTACGTCTTGATTGGTATGCTGAGTTACGTCTGATCTTTGTGTGCATGTTAATTCTCTTTCAGTCGGAATCATTATTATGACAAGCGAATGACAGCTGAAGAACACCGAGAGAGAAAAATGCACAGTCAAGGGGGAAATAACTCTGCCGTCTTGGCCGTTACCATAACAACAAGAAAACTAAAAAAAAACAGACGATCAATAAGAGACGGCTACTTGGTTTTGTTGCAGCGGTGAACTTACTAACTACGACCGTTCCCAACCTAGGGGTCCTGGCGCTATATAACAGCATTATAGTCATCCACATACAGTTTCGCTGTATCACAGCTCATCAGTGCGGCTAGACAAGCAACTACCTCAAGCCAGGATCGAAACCTGACCGCCCAAATTACTAATGTATCGATCACTCTTGAAATAAATACGCACACTGCATAATTTTCATGGGCAAGTGGTTAGAAACGCTGAGCATCGTTTAAACATTGGAGTTTTGATCCTGGTTTGAAGTAGCTTTTTGTCTAACCGCTGTGATACCGCAAAACAGTCTATCATATATCCTTCTGACTACCTTTCCTTCTACGGAAGGTTCAGTTCTCTTTGACCTCATTCAGTGGAGGTCTGGTTAGTACTTTCACTCCTTAGTTTTCCTATCCACCTTGAGCCTTCATGAATATTTTGCACAGCATCACCATATTTGTAGTTGACTTATTACTTTGCGGTTTCAACGTTCCTTGATTCCATGTAGTGTTTCTCTATCTTTTTCTTTTACTTGCATTTTCCATGGTGCCGGTTAGATTTGTAGCTTTTTAGAAGGGTTTCCTTAAGGTTTCATTTCGGTTGTTTTCAGGATGACCGTCTGTTGATGAATAGTTTCAGTCTTACAGATGGTTCCGATTTCGCTTTGTCTTTTTTTATCAAGTATTTTTTTAATTGGGAGTCAATACTTATCAAGGCCTAGATGTCACTCGAGGATAGGGTTTATGAATGTAAAGTGATGGTGCAGTAATCACAATTGGTCGAATTTGATTATTTATGGGAATAGCTTAACAGGAATTTGTTTACATTATATTTTTTCGAGCGTAAAATACGTTTAAATATGATATTTTAATTTGTTCAGATTTCGTATATATTGTTACAAAGTCGTGATTTCAAAAGTAAAAAAAAGTATTTGGGTGCCATCAGCTAGAATCGAAACTGAAAACAAAACTAGCATTCAAGACTGGTGACGTTACCACTGTACCAACGTGACACGGGTATGAACTGACTAAAAAATAAAAATTAAATATAAACTAAGATGAATATACAAAACGGAGAACGATTTGTTCAATCATATATACACACACACACACACACACACACACATATATATATATATATATATATATATACAATATTTTCTAAATATATATTAACAATTATTTTTATACCAACAGAAACTAGTGCTTTATGCTTCAGTGTAGGAAATTATAATTACTGCCTATTGGGAGATCTGAACCTGGTCACAAATCCATCTTTCGGAAGCTAGTATCATTCCTCCAGGCCACTGATATGCCATCCTCTTTCTCACAGAAAGGAAGTTGCTAGTCTTTCTCTGCTCTATCTTTATTTTGACTGTATGCCTTCGACTGCTCTTTAACATATGATTCCTCTTATAAAACATTCACAAGAAAAAATGCATCTAACTAATTATTTTCCTACCTCTGTACAGATGAAAGTAAACGGAACTCACATGAAATGCACTTTTAGTTTCGGTAGATATAGGGTTTGAAAATATGGAGACAGACAAACAGACAGACGTATAGCCTTATATATATATATATATATACACACACACATACATATATATATATATATATATATATATATATATTAGATTTAAAGGCTACGCTGCTGTATTCAACCGGGAAGCATGCCAGTGGAAGAGTGTTCCAAAGGCGGGCAGTTCTGGAAAATTATCTTTTTCTTTCAGACTCTTGTAATTATTTGAATTATATTACAGTTTCTTCACGTTCTTAGGCAAGTTCTAAGTCTTGTTTTCGTTACTTTGATCTTCACACTGTGATCTGCAGGATCGGCAAAATCTACAATTAGACAATTTATTTCCTTCTTATTATTTATTATAACGTCCGTTGCTATTATTATTATTATTGGGATTTTTTTATTATCTGTTTTTACTTTTATGTTGCAACGAATTTTGTAATATTCATTTTCCAGTTTTGTGTCTGTACCATTTGCCCGCTTGTTCGAAATGTAGTTGTTTGCAAATATGATCAAACTGCCGTGTCTGCTCTTGTATTCCCTTGGAGCAAGTGTATTATGTAACAGACTAAGGCCGAACGGTAACGAAGAATCGATTAGGGTAATTAGATAAATATGCAAGTAAGCTTAACAAAATAGTTTGGAAAATAAATAGTAAATAGTATAGTTCTATATTTTAAAAAAGTTACCATTTGATATTTGTAGACTTCAATAGTGTCTGCTTCAAAAAAAAATAATAAAAAGAAAAATTATTTCGTAATCTCGTGTCATTTTATTTATTTAATCTATCACCGCTATATTTCCAAACACAATTATTTTTAATCTCTACGATATTTTAACTTTTAGACGTAATCCACTACACTAATTTACTCTAATTAATTTTATTTTTTTCTCTCATAAAATGTATATATATGTATATATGATATCTAATTTACATAAGGAAAACACTTTGCTCTCCCCATCATTATATATAGCCCCAATCCTCCGACTCTCTCGTCAATGACCATCCCTCTTGAAGAAGCCCACATAAATCGGGCGAAACGTTGAGTATCCAGGTCCTTCCACCTCTATGTTATTTCATATATATATATATATATATATATATATATATATATATATATAACTACTTCATTTATTCACATAAATTTAATATACGAAAGTATGGATTTATGCGTAAACTTTAAGTATTTACTTCAAAAGTGCTCAATACGTAGGTAGAGCTAGTTAGTAATTTATAAAATATATATGGCGATTAAGCTACACTGAATATTCTGCGTTTCATCCAACTTTAGGATTCGTCAGGCGCATAAGCCTGACGAATCCTATAGTTGGATGAAACGCAGAATATTCAGTGTAGCTTAATCGCCATATATATTTTATAAATTACTATATATATATATATATATATATATATATATATATATATATATATACTTCCGAATGGAAACCTCTGATTATAAGATATACTTCCGGTATGGAAACCTCTGATTATAAGATTTACAAAATATTACTGGTCGTAATATTCTATGCATTATCCCATCTAAATAAGAATTGCTCATTATACAAGATAGAGCAAATAAAACAAATTATAGTGATTCAATGAAATAAAAAAAAAACTTTATTTAAATTAAGGATTTTTATTATTCCAAGTAAGACAAAGAACACTTCAGAAATTTTATCTCCTTATCCTATAGGGTTTCGATGCCTACCATCTCTTCAGAGGAGAAAATATTAGCAAATAGATATAACGGCATTCACCCTATTTGCTTAAGTCAGTTAGACATGGAAAATCATAATCAAAAATTGATTAAGTAGAAGTCACGTAGCAGGAGAAATTGAAGGAAATGATATATAGGTTTAGTTCCAAATTGCGCGGTAAAATCCAAGGTAAATGTCCTTTAAAGCAGTGAAGGAATGAGATTCAAGCTGTATATTGTGTAATCCACATCATAGAGTAGAAATCCAAGTTGGGCATATTTCTGGAGTAATTCTTCTTTATTGGCCGGTGAAAAGATTTTTATGGTCTGGTTGGAACTTTTTATTAAAGAACTTAGTATTACTGGAATTAAACGTTAGTGAGATAGAATAGGTAAGAAGGAGGGGAGAGAAATTTAAAACGAAGTGATGGATGGGGGGGGGAAACATATATATATACGTATGTATATATATGTAGCAGAGAGTGACCTCTATAGACAAGTTCAAACACGCTATAAAAAGCTATAAAATGCTGAGTAGCCGTTTTGGTAGGTAAGCTTAGGCTTGGGTATAGGGACAGAGAGGAAAAAGAAAAAAAGAAAAAGAAAATAAAATGAAAGAAAGGAAGAGGAAGAAGAAGAAAATGAAATTTTGCGTTTTTCAAGCTGAAATCAACCTTTAAATTAATTAACCTAAAATTTCTAAAGTATTCTTTGTCTTATTTGGAATAATAAAAAATCCTTGATTTAAATAAAGGTATTTTTTAATTTCATTAAATCACTATAATTTGCTATATATATATATAGTGTATACTTTTTAAATCAATGCTCCCATTATTGGCTACATATGTGCATACACGTTACAAATCCAGGGTCATCAAGCAATGAGTATCTGAAACCAGACTACTTTGGAAAAAAACGCAGGTGAAACAAGTATGCAAATATGTAGCTAATAGTGTTTCTATAAATAAAGAAATTTATAGCATTATACAGTCCTATTTGGTATTGAGCACTATTTGATAAACACGTGAATTTTATTAGATTTGCATCAGTACAATCATTATATATATATATATATATATATATATATATATATATATATATATATATACATATATATATATATGAGCAAACAGTTAATAAAATATGTTAAAAAACACTTTGAAATGAGTTAAAAACATATTTAATCTGAAAAGGAAACACTAGATAAATGGAAAGTCCTATATATTATTATATCATATTAATAAGCTCTATTTCCTATTTGGTTTTATCGAGCTTTTACATCTGGCTGAGATAATTTTATAAATATTAATTCTTTAATATTTATAATATACTTTAATTTTGCCATCTTGGATCATTTTGGTAAATTTAATTGTAATTTATATATATATATATATATATATATATATATATATATATATATATATATATATATACTAGCTGTACTCGGCGTCGCTTTGCTGTGGCTCAGTGTGGTTAAATTCACAATACTTTTAGATACAAAATATAGTTTCTATGTAATTATAAAGGTTATCTGCTTTGCCCATTCTAGAACACGTAACTTATGATTATAAATGTAAGAGGCAATCATTGTGTTGTTAACCACACTATTCCAAAGATTGTCATTTAGCTTTGTTAAGGAATAGCGGAGTAATATACTTTTAAGTTTGTGATGTCAAAAACAGATTTTTTTGAAAAATATAAAGAAATCAATAAATATTTGATGAAATAGTCAATATATTATTTTATCAAATATTTATTGATTTATTATAATTCTAAAAGAAAAACCAGATTCGAATTATTGTAAAAACGTTTATGCAAAATATAATAAAGTATTCCATTGTTTTGTAAAGTATCAAATGCAGGTAACTTGCTAATTTAAACACTCGTCTAGCTGTAAACACTATCAATAATTCCCCCACTCTTTATCTGTGCCTAAACCTAAACGTAGATTCCATGAACAAAGCTTTTTTATTAGAACTGCACGCCTGTGGAATTGTCTTCCGTTTTCCTGCTTTCCGGCTGACTACAATATGGTTGTCTTCAAGTCTAACGTAAATAAGTTCTTGATGAGCCGTTCCATATAAGTTATCAAATTTAACAAATTTTCATTACTAATGATTATTATATTGTCCAATTTCTACTGTACACTCTTTAACCCTTATCCTTGAGTGGCCTCTTGGCCTTGATAATGTGTTGATACCTATGAAAAAAAAAAAGAAAAAGTCCAATGTGAACAAGTTTTAATTGAATCGTCCCCCTAAGTAATCCAAGTTACAAAATTCCCACTGTTTACTATGCTAAAATCACAATGACTAATGTATACCTATTAACCCTTATCCTCGAGTGGCCTCTGGGCCTTGATAAGTGGTGACACCCTTGTAAAAAAAAAAAAAATTAAAACTAAAACAGAAGTCTCCTTTTGTAAGCGAACCATTTTTGCGTCAATTCTCATTGTATTATTTAATGGCTTTTAACGTCACAGATGACTTTTACTTATTAACGTTCTACTAAATTATATCCCTCAGTTTCGGATACAGTAGAACGTTTATTAAGGCGTGAAGCACCCTGTGTTCATTCCCATATCAAAACTGGTGCTACAAGATCAGGCCGTCTGAAGATATTGGTTTCCTGAGACGAAATACGTCTAACATTGATGCTTTTTGTTTTTCTACTTCCTTTTGCAAAACTTAATTATGTTTTTCAAAACCAAAACCAAAAACAACTTCCCCCTTTTTTCCTTCTCTCCATTTCCTCTTTCTATCCTCCCCAATTCCTGACTAGATTCCTAACTTAAAATGTATCAAACATTAATACTGTAACCCGTTTCCCCCCTTCCATTGCAA
The DNA here is from genome assembly GCF_053919585.1 of Euprymna scolopes. Lineage (NCBI taxonomy): Eukaryota > Metazoa > Mollusca > Cephalopoda > Sepiida > Sepiolidae > Euprymna > Euprymna scolopes. Next base: position 110,458,694 of record NC_136499.1, on the reverse strand, counting down.
AACTCATTCATGTGCTGCAGGACAAGGAACAAAAACGATACAGTACACTATAAAAACAACCAAACCAAACACTACAAACTATCGACTGAAGATACAAAGAAATTGAAGAATAAAAACCTTCTACAAAATAAATGGATGCAACATGAATACTATTTCCAAAATAACTCGAAAATGGTTCATATGCCGTAAAACCAAACAACCATACTCAACCATATTAAAAAATGGTCACTTCATTAAAAAAAAAAAAACAAATAATTTTTTTTTACACGATGGTCACCACTTATCAAGGCCCGGAAGCCACTCAGAGATAAGGGTTATTGCAAGTACATTACTTTAGTGTGGAGATTTGATGAAGTGTTTACTTAAAGGGGCGGTTCAGTAGGAATTTGTTAACGTTGGACTTGAAGACATCCAAGTTGTAGTCAGGTGGGAAGCAGGCGGACGGAACAGAGTTCCACAGGCGTGCACTTCTAAGAAAGAAGCTTTGTTCATGGAATCCACGTTTTGATTTAGACACAGATAAAGAGTGGGGGAAATTCTTCACAGTGGATTCAGCTAGACGGGTGTTTTTCAAGAAAAATTGGTGAGGGAGGACCAGAGATTGGAGTTCAGACGAGCAACTGCCATGGAAATAACGATAAATTTATTACATAAAAATTTAATGGAACGTTATAATTAAAAAATTATTCCCGACGTTAAAAAGCATTAAATGTACGTATGAAAGAAACGCAAATAGTAAAGAGAAAATGTAGACAATCTTAAAAGGAAGAAAAAATACTAGCACCATTTACGGAGTAAAGATAGGAGAATGATGATACAGTAACCAATTCACTGTTCTAATCATTATAAAGTCTCTCATATAATTACTCTCGTAGGGAATTACCGCGACCTAACGGAACCGTACTGACTGTTTAACTAGCAAATGTAAAAATCCAACAATCTTTACATTCACTATTATACTATACACTATATTCTTTTCTGCCTGTTGTTCGAGTCATTCACTTTTATATTTTTTTATAGAGCGACCACTGATCCTAGTTTTTATAATTTGACATTTTTTCTAAGTTTTTTTTTTTTTTCGCTATTCTTGTAAATATCCTTTTTGTAAATTCGAATCTCTCATCACCAAGTTACTGTGGCTCGGTATGGTCACCCACAAAAAAAAAAAAGCACGGACAGCGACATGGTTAGAAAAGTTAAATTGTATTAAAACAAAACAGAACGCTGTCAATATGGCCAATCTCTGCCCCCCCCCCCTCGCCAATCTTTCACGAAAAACACCCGTCTAGCTGAATCCACTGTGAAAATTTTCCCCCACTCTATATCTGTGCCTAAATCAAAACGCGGATTCCATGAACAAAGCTTCTTTCTTAGAACTGCACGCCTGTGGAACTCTGTTCCGTCCGCCTGCTTCCCTCCGGACTACAACTTGGATGTCTTCAAGTCCAATGTTAACAAATTCCTAATGAACCGCCCCCTTAATTAAACACTTCATCAAATCTCCACACTAACGTACTGTACTTGCAATAACCCTTATCCCTGAGTGGCTTCCGGGCCTTGATAAGTGGTGATCACTATGTAAAAAAAAAAAAAAAAAATTGGCGTAGTTAGAAGTATAACTGCTACACTGAAAGACGTAACTCTCGGTTTATTTCAGAAGAGTAAACTCTTATTTTTTTTAATTTATTTTTTTTATTATTCAATTTTCACCCCAAACAAGGCACAGTGCCACTTTGAAGCAGGGGGCTACTATCAGGGACTTAATTAGCAGGGTCATTATGAAGGGAGATGAGTAGAAAGATGTTTGTTAACATTACACTTGAACTTCTGCATATCAGTGCAGTTGGGAAAGCAGAATCCCGGAAGGGAGTTCCAAAGACCCGCAGTTCTGGGGAAGAAACTATTGGAGTAAAAGGCTTTCTTGCACCTAGGGATCTCTACTGTGAAGGGATGAGACTTAGTAGCTTGTCGGGTTTGTCGGGGGTAGTTACGTTGTTTATAGGTGTGTCCTCAGAACAATTACTAATTTTCTTTTTTATAAATGTTAGTATACTTCTTTCATTTTTCGTTGTTGGTTGTTTTTGTTTTACGGCATATCAACATTTTTATGGTTATTTAATGCCGAATCCAAAGATTTTGAAGAAAATTTTTTTTTTTAATAGAATATATTTGTTGTTTTCAAGTCGGTTTCTATTTAACCCATAGTTGGGACCCTAACAGGTACTACCACTCCTGGTCAGAGTGGACCTGGGAGCAATGGTAATAAAAGGGTTGCTCCACATTCCCCGAAGCCCGCAAGCGGGGAATTCACCACTGGATATAGTTTAAGGGTATATCCAGGACCTCTTTCATTTTTAAAGAAATTAAGCATATTAATAACATTTTTATTTTTGTGCGTGTTTGCAAGTAAAAAAAAACAGTTAAAATGAGAGGGGGGGGGGGGAGGAAACCAAGTTTGAACGTCGAACGAAAAAGGGTTCCATGTCGGGAATTTTCGCTAAAATTCGATTTTCAAAAAGAAAATGTTTTAAATATTGTAATATTTAAAAAAAAATATTAAATCAAAGGAAACGCGGTAGTATTATGTTGAAATGCTATAGCAAAATCTATATTATTTAAAGTATCCAGAATTTAATATCATGGAAATGTGCCTTAGTGGGCATTCCAACCCGGGAAAAAATATAAAAACGACAAATCAAGTCATTTTTTTTTGTTACGTACCTGAAAGTTTAGGGGTTTGTCGTTGAAACCCATCATAAATGAACGTTTAAAGAAAAAGATGAAAATGAATAGTCAGTCAATTTAGAAAATCGGAAAGAAAGAAATATACTAAACCAACAAAAAAGAAAGAAAAAAGAAGGAAAAGTAGAAGAAAGCCTGTCACATGTTCGGTTACAATTCCCATCTATGTTATAAGAAAGCCAAATAATTTATCAAATATAAATTTAATAGAACGTCATGAATAAAAACATGTCCGAGAATAAATTAGATTAAAATGCTGTAACAAAATTTCTAGGCAATTGGTTCAGTATTTTTTTTAGATTACCTGTTAGTCACAAACGAACACACACACATACACATATATATATATGTATAAACATATATATATATATATATATATATATATATATACACACCTTTTACACACTTAATATATAATAATAAGAAGAAATGAATACGTCTCATAAATATAAGGAGCGACACACACATACGCACACATACATATATATATATATATAAGGTAAAATTAAAAGCCAAGAACAATTATATGGAGTAAAATTAAATGAAAACAAAAGAAATAAATTTCTTTTTTTGTTGTTTGTTTTTTCTTTTTCACACAAATTTTAACTCTAAACAACAGTATTTTTTTTCTGTTGTATTCAATGGTGTTATATAATACAACAGAAAAAAATACTGTTGTTTAGAGTTAAAATTTGTGTGAAAAAGAAAAAACAAACAACAAAAAAGGAAATTTATTTCTTTTGTTTTCATTTAATTTTACTCTATATAAAAAAAATCTCGCATTGTTCTTGGCTTTTAATTTTACCTTATAATTTTCTTCAATGCTTCAAGCAAACTACAATCTACTTATATATATATATATATATATATATATATATATATATATATATGTATGTGTGTGTCGTTCCTTATTTTTTATGAGACGTATTCATTTCTTCTTATTATTATTATATATTAAGTGTGTAAAAGGTATATATATATATATGTTTGTAGTCATCGACATACAGTCCTGTTTCGTTGTATCACAACTCATCAGTGCTGCTAGACTAGCATCTCTCCCAACCCAAAGAATGACCCTAGAACCGTCGTGTTGATAGTCGGCAGTTCTCTCACTCGACCATGGAATCGACGCCCGTAAATAACTTGTCGGAATGTCTATTTAAATAGACACCCGCCACCACTTTTATAGTGCTCAAATCGCCTGTTCGTAAACAAACAAACAACGAGCTTCGCATTTTCAGCCAATTAAGTAGCGGGTGATATATGTGTTTATATATATATATATATATATATATATATATACTTGTTTATTGTTATATAAACATGCTCACATCCCGCTGCTACAAATAGCCACTTGTTTCAATCAAACAACAGATGTCATCAGGCAGCGACTTGACTTTTGAATAGTCAAGTCGCTGCCTGATGATATCTGTTGTTTGATTGAAACAAGTGGCTATTTGTAGCAGCGGGATGTGAGCATGTTTATATAACAATAAACAAGTATTATCAGCTCTTTTTATTGAGCACTATCTAACAACCTCGTTGAATTCATTAGTCCATTACTTTTGAATATAAAAAAACCCGAGTATATATATATATATATATATATATATATGTATATATGTGTGTGTGTGTGTGTGTGTGTGTGTGTGTGTGTGTGTTTGTGTGAATAACAAAAAAAAAAGCTTTTACTGCTTAAAAAAACGCTAAGGTAATGAAAAAAAAATAAATAACAGCGTTTCGAAGTTGTTAATGTCGCTAAAAAACGCCAACAACAAATCTTAAATTCAAAAGCAATAAAAAAACACGCGCATTCAAGTGTTGAGTCATCGTAGCTTATTTGTACAATACCAGATGACGAATGCCGGTGTTATGAGTTCGATCCTAAGTTATACTGATGACGGCTGAAAGCTAGAAGCATACATGTCAATGAATATATCCATTTTATGCACGTAATAATATTTGATAATAATGTAAACCTTCGGATATATATATATTCGAAGTATCTTTGATCCTACCTCTTAGAATGTTTAGGTTTTAGCACGTGAGCATCAAGTATAATTATTTTGGCGTTTGGATTGAACGTTGGCTTCCTAGCATTTTAGCGAACACTGTACCTATTTTGCCAAATGAGCCGGTAAGAGTACAATAGCCTTAAATAGTATAGTTTTGTCTTAAAACCGGTATATATTGTGATTTTATGCTATATTTGATTTATAAAAAATAGAAATCAGTTTTACTGTTGATCTTGATGTTGACCACGGTGAAGTGGAAAAGGATCGATGGGTTTAGCTTTTGGCTGACGGCGATCCTCTGGAATTGGATATCTCAATTCAATTCCAGCCTTGTTATGTAATTTGCCGTGACGCTTTTGACCATTGATTCTAGCGTTTTACGTTTGATAGCATCAAGTTCATTAATCAGGACGAGTCATTCTCATGGTTTTATTTTTTCTCGATTTATTTAGGACTCTTATTATTAGTAGACCTGACCTTGATTATCTAACAATATTGTGATGCCTGTTATTAATAAATAGACAGGTATTTTATTATTCATCATCTGTGTATAGAAGTGAACAGGCGCTTACTACCTTAATTACGTGTTTGTGACGTGCAGAGTCATTAGATGGAAGCGCCGAAAAAGAAGGTTACTATTTCTTTAAATAATGAGAAAAACATATTGAGAAATAAATAACAGTGGTTGAATAAAGCGAGAACAAGAGAGGGAAGAGAGAAATACGAGGATAGTTTAGAGAGAAAGAGAGAGAGAGAGAGAGAGAGAGAGAGAGAGAGAGAGAGAGAGAGTAAACTCGTTCAATTATTATCTCTACTATTATATAAAAGGAACTTTGTGTGTATGAATTCGTTTCCTATGAACTCGAAAACGGCTTGGCCAATTTTTATGAAATTTAACACGAATGTACTTTATGCGCTTGGCAGTGTTCTTAGATAGGTTTTATATCGGAATGCCTTCGATAAGTATCGATAATCGAGAATCGAATAATTCCGTGAAAGAAGGAAAGACCGATTTAACCAAAGTAAAAACCTTACACAGCTTAACATCACGAGTGCATTTGAGAAGTTTAATTAGAAAACAAGCTGAAAAGCACGATATATAAAATCAACAGTAGGTTCTTTGGTATGACAGGGGCGCGTTCGAAATGCATGTTTCTGATTAAAGCACAATTCCACAATGGTATTTTACTTTTTCATTTTAACCTCAAATTTAAGCAATTTAAACCGCACAAGCAGAAAGGCCAGGCATACAAAATCAACAGTATGCTCTTTTATACGTTCAAAATGAATGTTTCTATTTAGAGCATAATTGAAGCATGCTACTTGACTTTTGCATTTTGAACTTTAATTTAAACCATTATATACGAATAATAATTTTATAAAATCAACAGTAGGTTCTCTACAGTGCAATGCAGACGACAATGTATTGTGAACTAAATCAAATCAAGAAGCATGTGAAGCTTCCTCCCAGTGCACCGCGATGGGTCCCTAACTAGGGGATGCAATCAATCGATTTGATTGAAAAATGGGCGATTTAACAATAAATTATGAGAGGGTGAAACATTCGTTGATCTTCATGCAATCCTAGGTAACGTCGTGTCCTTCTGCTATTTATATAAACACATATTTTCATTAATAAAAAGAGGAAAAGAGAGCGACGGAAGCGATAGTGATAGATACGGTATAAAATAATTGGGTCGAGATAAATCATATAGTAAGAATGCTAAACAGAAACGCAGCATTTAAAACAAGTTACAGATTGAAAAGCCTCACACGGATATGAATTTTACCTACAAAGGTCGGTCCAAATGTAAGACATCCCATTATTTTTTACTTATAAACTAAAACGCTGAAGAGCTACGAAGACGGCAATAGTACCACTAAAACGAGTGACCTTTAGTGTTCCACAATTTATTTTCCAACATAGTCACTATAATCACCAATGCACTTGTGCCAGAATCTTTTGATGCCTCGATCCTAAAAGTCTCTGTTGCCACTCTGAAATCGACGAACACATCTCCTAATTGTAACTGTGCCGACATCAACTGCGTCGGTTTCGTACACGTTCGACAGGCGCCGGTGAATGTTCATCTCTCCCACTTTTTTTCTGCATAAAGAAATTTAATGATGCTTCTCTTTTTCTGACGCATATCCTTTACAGGAGTTGCTTTCTTTAAGTCTCACACCGTCAATATCAACAAGAGAACGATGAAGCGTTCAGGTCATAGATAAATGGTTTTAGTTATCATTACACTGACAATTTGCAACCCTCTCTTATCTATTCGGGCGAAATAAAAAGATAGGAGACATTACTTTTGGAAGGCCTTTCGTCTGTATAATTTTCGGTTATGAACAACATAAAAAGAGGTTAACTTACTGCTGATTCATATGTCCATCTCTCCATAAACTGACACAACTCCCTCTTTCTCTCAGACTAGTGTAAAATAACATATTAGAATCACTTTATCGTCTCTTCCGTCTCTGTGCACTTCTCTATGTCTCCTATTCCTGAGCACACACTACAGCTTTCCCTGTCTGCATGTACTACTGTTTTCAGCTGCTACTGAACAAGTGCGCGTAATAAGCACGAAGGCGGAAGACGGTAGTATTATCATTAATATATAGAATGTTGTGCTTGTGTGTTTTTACATATACTTTACGCAAATAAACAGACGGATGAGAAGTAACATTGGCACAGTGGTTAACAATACCGACTGGGTGTGCCAAGTTCGAATCCAAAAGAAACATCTTATTTTATACGACATAATCACGTTGACACCGGTTCCCGCTGGATCACCGAAGTTAAGCAACATTGAACCTGGTCAGTACTAAATGGGTGACCATTTGGGACTTTCAGGTGCTGTATGTTCTCTCTGCTTATCTCGGCATTGTTTCCAGTCGTCCTGGTCTTCTCTTTGCCACTGGAGTCAAACAGTGCCGATTCAGGAGAAGTGTGGTTGGAGATTACGTAACCCTTGCCTCACAATTACATGCGCTACTGCCCCTACAGGGGTATCCTTTGTCTTTCAAGACTGAACGGAAGCATGGATGGATATAAGACACTAATTCGGAGTTTTCCGACATTTCCGTTTCTTCCGAATATATTAGACGGTGAAACGGGAGTAGAGTCCATAAAAACAAAGAAAGTAATATGATGTCATGTGACCCTAATTCAATTCCGAGCAATCCTGGGCCCCCAAAATCAGCAAAGAATATACCAATCCTGTAATGATCCGGTCTTTGTGGATTTTGCGGTGGGAGTTTAGTTCTGTGCAGTTCTAAGAGGTTCACTCACCCAGGCCTTGAAAAAAGGCTAGTTTATTGCCAATCTCCTGAGGCGCTCTTACCGGGGAATGCCGATTAGGCTGTGCAGGCACTTTTTGAAGGTCAGAGTGTTCCTCCTCGGGGGGGGGGGGGTGCTGACTTCTCAATTCCACTTTCCAACCGTTGTGTCACTGCCCCTAAGGGGTATCCTTTGTCTTTAGAAACTGAACGGAAGCATGGGGATTTTAGGATATTGGCAACCTTCATGTGTGCATGTGTGTGTGTGTGTGTGTGTGTGTGTGTGTGTGTGTGTGTGTGTGTGTAAGTACGTGATGTCTTCTTGGAAAGGTTCTTACTAGAAAGATATCATGGAAACCAATGCCAATAATAGAATCATCTGATTCGTGCAAAATGAATGAATGAATGAATGAATGAATAAAAAGTCGGTTTCTTTTCGATCAGATCTACACGACCAGCGCCTCGTGGCTTCAACACACGCACGCTCTGGTCGTGTGCAGAATTCGAAAAGAGACGCCATCGTAGCGACACCAACCGCGGGTTCTGAAAACAAAGGAAGATCACCTGATTGCCGTAGCCTCATCATTCATTCATCTGTGACGTTTCTTTCTCTTCTTCTGCTTTTGCTCTTCGACTTTCATTACATAATCGCTCACGTCATATAACCGAGCAAGTTTTATCCCCATTTACTGGAGGCACGTCACTTTTAAGACACACACACACGCACACGCACACACACGCGCGCACACACACACACACACACACACACACACACACACACACACACACACACACACACACAAAACAAAACAAAAAAAAACAAAACAAAAAAAAACAATAAGAAACAAAGCTTCTGCACGAGAACAGAACATGCATTGCATTTTTATTCTAGCTGTTAGGCTCCAAAATGACTGGACAACATTACTCGACATTTGAAGGAAGGCAAACTTGAAACACTATGTGTATTATAGGAGTGAACATGTTACTACTACTACTACTACTACTACTACTACTACTACTACTACTACTATTTGTTTTCGTTTTTGTATTACTCACTAATATCATCACTTGAACTACTCGACATAATGGCCCAAAATAAAACAGCAGTGATATAAAGATATAACTACTACTATTTCCACGACTACTACGTGTTTTCTGTCTTTCTTTGCTTAGATTATGTCTCTTATATATATATATATATATATATATAGTTTGTTGCTACACAGTCATGAGCATGTTTCGGTCTACTAGTGTTTACTAACTAGAGAACAGGGTTGAATTGGGTGCTTATTTATTAGTTTATTCATTCTCGTATCTGTTTATTTAATTATTTATCAGTGACTTTATTTATTTTCGTGTTGGTGTTAGGGGTTAGAGTTTGTGGGTTGAGGGGATTAGGTTCTAAATTTAGGGCTATACAGATGTTATCTTTAACAAGTGAGAAGCTCGTTCGTCCATGTCTGAGACCTTCAAGGGTCAGTGTGTCATAAAATTCTCTCTTTTTAAAAAGTTTATTTCAATTTAATATGCTTATATGTGAGAAGAGGTTAGGAATTTACTCGGGTCTGTTGAATGTTGTCTGAAAGAATAAAAAAAAAAATTATCAAAAAGAATTCAAGAGAATTAACCTTAAAGTTGAAATTACCACGGACATTAAAAACGTCCACTAGATGTCACACTCAACCTAGATAGATAAACTACTGCTTATGTAAAGACAAATGTAACCTGCTCTACTCCTGTATTGAGCACTCTTGTATGAACCTCGTTATATTTCACTGGTTACCCTACCTTTGGAAAATAGCAACCTTAAATTATATATATATATAGAACCCGCTTAAGATTGGGCACAAAGACTTGTCAGATAATCTTGATTTTCCTCCTACTCTCACCCCTCCTCTCCTATTCGGAACACAGTCTCATGGAAAAAAATCCAGAATGCTGCTGCATGCTCTCTCTTTCCAGCATCGAGGCATCTGTTATAACCAAAAAACAATGGCGGTTGCTTCTGATCTTTAAAACAAAAATTTACTTCCCTGTCTAAAACGTTTCTGGTTCATGCCTCCATTCTTGGAACTTTGGAAGGCGTTTACTACTTTTGTTACTTTCTATTAATTTATTTGCGTTATTATTCCTCTAAAATGTCTTTCCATTTTTTTTTCTTCATTTCCACGTCTTCTTCTTTTCCACTCCTCTCTTTCTCTCTCTCTCCTTTAATCATTCTCCTCCTACTTCTTTCTTTAGTCTCCTCCTCCCCTTTTTACGTGAAACTCCAGTCTTTCCCGCCACCTTTCTTCTGATTTAAACTGTCTCTTTTCTCCTCTCTTTAAATGTTCGCACATCACCCCCTTTTTTTAGTCTTGTATTAAATAACCTTAAAAGGTTGATATGCGGTAAAAAACAAATAAAACATGCTTCCTTTTATTTTTATTTACCTCCTCCTCCTCCCCCTTTCCCCTGAAATATATATATATATATATATATTTATATATATATATATATATATATATATATATATATATATATATATATATATATATATATATATATATATATATATATATGAGCAAATAGTTAAGAAAACATGTTAAAAAACACTTTGAAAAAGAGTTAAAAGCATATTTAATCTGAAAAGGAAACACTTGATAAGTGGATAGTCCTTAATCCGCGGAGTTTCGAAGAAATACTTTCCTTCTCATCAGAGGGTAGGAATTAGCAAAATGTGGGATCGGATTTTGCATACAAAAGTATTTGATGAAACAACAAGTAAGTCAAAGATCTTACTTGATAACAAAAAGTGTATATATATATATATATATATATATATATATATATATATATATATATATATATATATATATATATATATATTTAAAAGAGTGTAGCCATCAACAATTGTGGTTTTTTTTTAAAGGTTTTCATCATATTTTTATTTTAAAATATTTTTATAACGCGTTTCGAGCTTAGGGTGTGCTCTCTTCAGATATTTTCGTAAAAAGTTTTTCTTTAAAATGGGAGTTTGTAGATATGCCTCCGCTGATATTAAATAATTTAAAAAAAAAAATATATATATATATATATATATATAAAATTAAAAAAAAAAATATATATATATATATATAAAATAAAAAATAAAAAAATAAAAATAATTGTTAGCGGTGGATGTATGCGAGTACGTGTGTGGGTGTGTAGGTGGGTATGTATATGTGTATATATGTATGCTCCTACATATATTTCTATGTATGTACGTGTGTGTATGTGTGTGTGCATATGGACGGGGAGATGGCATTCAGTGGACACTCTGGACTCAGCTGGACGACCTTGACTTCCCCGATGAGATCGTTCTGCTCTCCCACAAGCAGCAACAGATGCAGAACAAGATTTTTAGCCTAGCGACTCACGCCTCTCAAGTTGGTTTCTACATCCACCCCAACAAGACAAAGATCCTGAAAATCAACGCTTCCAGCAAAGAGGCAGTGAAGTTGGGCTGTATCTATTTGCTTCCCCACTGAGTAAATCAGGCACAAGCCGTTTTTTAATGTGAAGAGAGTGGAGGGAGGGAAAAGGGGACCAGCTCCCGAGAGATGGGAAATGGGAGCTGGATAGCGAGAGCCATTTGGTCCATATAGGGGCAACCCTATATGGACCAAAAGATTGCCACAAGGACAATGGTTTTTGATTGCAGCATCTGTCGGATCAGATACGACACTTTGATCTTGGCCAAAAGGCTACAAAGGTCCTCCCGGGGTGGGGGGTGGGGGGCGAATCAGTGAAGTTGGGCAACAACAACCTGGAAAAGGTCGAGACCTTCACATACCTTGGGAATGTGATCAAAGAGCAGGGAGGAACAGATGCAGATATTAAGACTCGAATCGGGAATACAAGAGAATCGTTCATAGCCCTCAAGAATATCCGGCGATCCAACCTCATCACATGTCGCACCAAAATCCGCTTGTTCAACTCCAACATCAAATCAGTCCTACTGTATGAAGCAGAACCGTGGAGAACAACAAAGACCAGCATCAGAAGAGTGCAAATTTTTATCAGCTCATGCCTTCGAAAAATGCTAAAGATCCACTGGTCAACTACCATCAGTAACAAAGATCTCTGGGGAAGAACCAACGAAGTACCAGCAGAAGAAGAAATTAGAAGAAGATAGCGATGGATCGGGCACACCCTGACCTAGAACCATCAAGGGAAGAGGTAAAGAGGCCGACCAAAGAACACCTGGAGAAGAGACCTGGAGGCGGACGCCAAACAGACTGACTACTCCTGGGGGAGCTGGAGCGAATAACCCAAGATCGTGAACGCTGGTGGAGGTTGCGGATTGCCTATGCCCCTTTAGGGGCTCAAGGAGATGATATATATATATATATATATATATATATATATATATATATATATATATATATATATATATATATAATGGGTTGAGAAATTCCAACGAGAGAAAGATGTATATTTAAATAAGAGAGGTCACCAACAATGTGTATGTATTTGTAACATTATTTTATTATTCCGTGTTTTGATTTTTCATTAAAAAATATGTTTATAATTGTAATAATGTTTTAAATCATTGAAATAGTTTATAACACGTTTCAGACGTTCTGTGAAGCGTCCTCTTCAGACCACACACCCACCCCTACGCACTCATTTGACCAAGTATCAACGTGCCCCTCACTTCCACTCAAGTAAGAGAAAAGAAAAAATAAGAAAAAGTAAAGAAAGACAAGTAGAAACACAGGAAAAGAGAGGGAAAAGCAAAAGACAGCAGTGACCACGGTCTGACCCCCCCCCGCCCTCAATAAGCAAGGGAGGAGTTGAACACACCAATGAAGACTATGTGAATCATTTACAGATATTTCCACCGCTCGGAAACATGTCACCAAAATGGACTACGAAAATGATCTTTTACATTTTAAACACATCTTAAATAGATTCTAAATATTTTACACTTTAAATACTTTCTGAAGAGGACGCTTCGCAGAACGTCGGAAACGCGTTAAAAACTATTTCAATGATTTAAAAACATTATTACAATCATGTAAACATATGTTTTAATAAAAAATCAAAACACGGAATAATAAAATATTAAAAAATACATACAGATTGTTGTTTAAATATATATATATATATATATATATATATATATATATATATATATATATATATATATATATATAGTCATCCACATACAGTACTGTTTCGCTGTTTCACAGCTCATTAGTGCGGCTGGACAGACAACTACCTCAAGCCAGGATTGAAACCCGACCGTCTGTACGACAGTCAAAGCTCCTAACCACTATATATAAACCAGACTACAAGACCACTCGAGATAATCAGTTGGTAATATATGGACATAAAAAATTATTGATTATGTGGCCCACAATAAAGTATGAGCCTATATTTGTGAAAATATCAACTGGGTCAGAATCATACCGTGGAACACCACATTCTCAAAACATTACCATTTCAATTTATTGATTGATTTCTCTTCGCACAGTATTTCTTTCAATGCAGATCTGTCGATAAGTGCATGCACCCCAATAAAACACACACACACACACACACACACACACACACACACACACACACACACACACACACATATATATATATATATATATATATATATATATATTATATAGATATATAGGATTGCTGATTTATTTTTTTTTTATTAGCGATTCTGTAGTATTTTTTCTTTTCGCGCACTGAACGCTTTTTAAGAGATAAGTTATTCATTCTTTGTTTACTTTCAGGTTGCCCCCCATTAAGAACGTGTTATTTGTTATTATAAATATATTATTTTAAATATTGGGAAAAAAATTTTTTTTACATACACAAAAGTGCATGTCTATAGATAACTAACTTTTATCCACGTAAAAATATTTTTCAAATATTTAAATATTTAAAATTATATATATATATATATATATATATATATATATATATATATATATATATATATATATATATATATATATATACTAGACTACTTGTGACACGTTGGGTCAGTATGTTATATTAGATATGGAATTAATGTATGAGCGTGACACTTATGACGTAAAGAAAATAGTTTTGTGGCATAATAGAAACATTTCTATGAAAGTATATTAAAAATGAAAAAAGAATATAGATAGATTTCTATGAGTCGTTCTGTTTATAATTGTTTATTTTTGAAAAAAAAAGTACAACCATTGGATTATAAGTGGTTTGCCATACTTATAGGTAAATTTGCACTATTCAAATTTTGATATATCGTTTAATTTAAACGCGAAAAAAATAACAATTGGGACGCTGAAAACGTACACAGTAAAACAATACGTTGTAAAATGCTCTTATGGTTGTAAAAGGTTAAAGTAGATTTATTTGTAAGAAAATTGCGTTAAAATAATTTAAACGTAATACGGAAATGAACGATGTAAAAATGCAGAAAGTATTAACAATTATTTAGATAATTTAAGCGCGAAAAAAAAACAATTAGGACGTTGAAAACGTACACAGTAAAACAATACGTTGTCAACGGGTCAAAGTTGCTTTATTTGTAAGAAAATTGCGACAGTATACTTGTAATACAGAATAGTTGCAAAACATCCTCACCCTTCCATGCACATGAACCTACCGATTAGAAATATAAGAATGAAAAACCCATATTAGAATCCTTCAACCAAGTTATAGAAACTTAAAATCTAAAAAAAAAAAAATAATTAATAAAACCTGAAGCAAAAGAAAAAAAACATAAATAAAATAAAATAAAACTAATATTGAAAAAGATTAGTAAATGTGTCAACAAATTCACAACTATTTTGTATCTAGAAATGTAAACAAAAATAAAAAAAAATAGGAAGGAAAAGGGACGGACAGAGAGTAGTTGTAGTAGTAGTAGTGTTGGCTTTACTACAATTGTTCTTATATTTGTCAACGGGTTAAAGTTGTTTAATTGTAAGAAAATAGCGACAGTATAGTCGTAATAAAGAATAGTTGCAAAACACCCCGCTCTTCCCATATTAGATAATAATTTCGAAATAATAACATTAATATTTCAGTGCGCAATAAAAATCTGCAAAAGGAGCGATTTGTGTTTATTTGTTTACGTTGTTATGGGTTAATGTTTATGCGCGCATGCGCAACCGAATGTCGTAAACCGGAAAATGGGTTACATCACTCGTTACAAGGTCATTTGAGTTTTATAATTATATATATATATATATATATATATATATATATATATATATCACATGCACCTTATCCAACTCAATAGACATGCATAACTGCACATGCTTACACGTAGTTATACAAATAGCCCTTTGTCTATATGTATGTCTGGGTGTGTTGTGTGTCTAAGTTCGTTCCCTATTGACTCCGAAATAATTGGGTCGATTTTTAAAGATTTTAGACAAATGCTGCTTTACGTGTCCAGGAGTCTTCATAGATAATCACAAAAGTTACTGTTAACCTTTTTGTCGGCTTCAGAAAAAGGATCTGTATTCATACATGCAAAGCACTTTGTCTGTGAGTGTATCCGCGCGTGTGTGTCCGTGCGTGTGTGGTTATTCAATATGGATTCCGAAACAGCTGGGGGCGATTTCTTTTTTGAAACTTTACACAAATATAATGTCTTCAAGTGTTCTTAGATAGGTTTTGCATCGGAATGCCCCCGATAAGTATCAAAAATCGATAAGCGAAAAAATCCAAGGAGGAATAATCCGATTTTTACGAAAGCTAATAGCATCATGCAGGCTTACATTGCAAGGGCATTGAAGAAGTTTTATCACCATGCAAGCATAAGGGCTCGGCAAATATAGCGGGTTCTTTGATAAGACAGGGGTGCGTTTGAAATGAATGCTTCTGTTAAAAGCACGATTGAACTATGATACTTGACTTTTGAATTTTAAACTTGAAGTCAAATCATTTTACAAAGATAATTTTATAAAATCAACAGTAGATTTTTTACAGTGTAAGTTAGACTGCAATGTATTGTGGATTAGGTCACTGTGGGGAGGCATGTGAAATTCTTCCCAGTGCACAGCGTTGGGTCCCCGACTAGAGCCGGCAATCATTCGATTTGATTGAAAAATGGGCGATTACGCTGATTTTGATAAAAATAAAAGTTCTCGATGTGGAGAGTATTCGTTGGTCCTCATTCAATCCCGGGCAACGTTGAGTCTTACTGCTATTAGCATATAATACTACATGTATTAGTGAGAAAAAAAATGTGTACCTCTACTCGACGATTTGTATTCATTTGTTTTCCCGCATGTTAACAATGCAGCTAAACTCATTGACCGAACGCATCAATTTTAGACAACAAATACGACCACTGGTAACCTCATCAACTTGCACTTTCGTTTTATCTGATCTCTTCCCTCGGTGATCTCCTCCGTTCCCATCTTTATTTTCTCGATCGATCATTTCTATTCGAAAAGTGTGAGGTTACAGAAAGTAATGACCGCGTTCACCTCCAACACCACCCAAAAACAGAAAAAAGAAAAACGAGCTATCCTCAATGCGATTCTTTTTTCCCGTATCTATATCTATCCCCAACCCATCACTCTTTAACCTGAACGCCAGAAACACCCTGGAAAATGTCCAAACGCCAAGGTAGGTCTACAACGTCTACATGACCATACTTTTATCCTCCCTCGCAAACAAGGCCAGACTCTTGCATGTAAAGGCCAGAAAATAAATCACCACTTCTCACGACCAAAAGCAACTTAAGGATAACGGTTAATTGAGACAGAATCAATGTTGAAGAGCACCCTGGGAGTACTAGGGTTGATCAATAGCATGGTCTACGTTTGATTATCTTTAGATCTCTGAAAGTGAGAATGTGTGCGTGTGAGGACACTTCTCAACCTATATACTCAACACATTTTTTTTTATCTACAGACTTAAATTTTGGTATATAGAGTATTCAAACTTTTTAATCGGTCTTCATCCGTAAAAAGAGGCTGCTAAGGAGTAAAAATTGCAAAATTGTTAGGCGGAATTCATCGGATCTATTTCTGTTTGTCAACTGTTTCACGATTGCGCATGCGTGGATGGTTCACATGACAGATTACTTATGGTAAGAATAAGTAGGTTTGAAAACACTTTTTAATGATCGCGTAAGACTGGCCCAATGGTTATCGTATTTGAATCACTGTTTTTAGGTTTTGGCTCGAATATTGTTTGGAAATTGCAAGAATGAATTGTTTAGAAAAAAACCCATAATACTCACACGCACATGTCTCAGTTTCTTTCCGTTTTTTTTTTTTAAGAATTTAACGTTACGTTTAATACGTACGGTATTTCTGTTTACGATGAATAATAATTCTACATTAATTAAAATATAATATTTATGCGTATTTTACGACCGGGCAACGTCGGGCTATATGCGAGTTGAAGATCATGTTTATAACACAAAGTTGGGGACATCAGATTTGAAAACGACCAGGTTATAATCTACAGGAAAGTGGTCTCGTAGGAATGTGTTCCACGGTAGGAAAGCTATCGGAAATTAGCTTTGTACATGATAATTCTGCTGGATACTAGACACATGAATGGAGAAAGGAAATCACTTTTTTACGTTGTAGTAGGAAGACGAACTCTTGCTGTGAATGCCTTATAAGGAATACTATTTCCATATTTCTCATATATATATATATATATATATATATATAAATGAGTAAAGAAAAGAAGATAATTTTAAGTAGAGGCAAGACAAAAATGTTCAAACTTTATATATAATCAAACTGAATCCTTGAAATGGTATTCTGCACAAGACGACAAATGTCCAAGTTAAACAAATGTTGAAGTTAAACTCCAATGCACTGTTCTTGAATATAATACTTCTCTAGAGAAGTTAATCCGTTTGTAATCGATCCAAACCGGTCACATGTGCAGGCATATCTAAAAAAAAAAAAAAAAAAAAAGCTTGTAAATATGCAGTATAATTTTTTTTTAAAAGGATAATGCGCAATAGAGACGTTGATAATATTATATTCAGTACAAGGAGAAATTTTAAACTCCTATTTGTGGAATAAATGACAGATTGTCCTGGGTGACAGAGCAAGTGAATGGCGAAAAAAAATGAAGAAAAGAATTCTCTTGATTGTTTTCTTAAAGATGGACTTCCATTGAATGATTACAACATGAAACCGAGCGAATTGTTCGGGTTTATCTTTTGCGTTCAAATATCGACTGAAATCAGAAACCTCATGGTGCATGACTGGTTTTACTCTGATCGAAAGATCTGTAACAAAGAATTATTATATTGACAAAACTATCGCCCTTACGGGCAGTAACCATGTGTAGTTGGTCCGCAACTCAGTTTAATCTGTTAAATGAAAGCTTTTGCGGCCTTCTAAAGTAATTAAATTAAAAAAATAACAAAATAGTTTTTTTTACCAAAATAAATGATTTGATGTTTTAAAAATGATTATTTATTACTTACTGTGTTATTAAGAGAAAAAGTAATCCGTGCTGAGCGCGACCATGAAAAAGGTAAGCCCATAAGCGACCATGAAAAAGGTAAGCCCATAAGCGAACATGAAGAAGGTAAGCCCATAAGCGACCATGAAAAAGGTAAGCCCATAAGCGAACATGAAAAAGGTAAGCCCATAAGCGAACATGAAAAAGGTAAGCCCATAAGCGAACATGAAAAAGGTAAGCCCATAAGCGAACATGAAAAAGGTAAGCCCATAAGCAAACATGAAAAAGGTAAGCCCATAAGCGAACATGAAAAAGGTAAGCCCATAAGCGAACATGAAAAAGGTAAGCCCATAAGCGAACATGAAAAAGGTAAGCCCATAAGCGAACATGAAAAAGGTAAGCCCATAAGCGAACATGAAGAAGGTAAGCCCATAAGCGACCATGAAAAAGGTAAGCCCATAAGCGAACATGAAAAAGGTAAGCCCATAAGCGAACATGAAAAAGGTAAGCCCATAAGCGAACATGAAAAAGGTAAGCCCATAAGCGAACATGAAAAAGGTAAGCCCATAAGCAAACATGAAAAAGGTAAGCCCATAAGCGAACATGAAAAAGGTAAGCCCATAAGCGAACATGAAAAAGGTAAGCCCATAAGCGAACATGAAAAAGGTAAGCCCATAAGCGACCATGAAAAAGGTAAGCCCATAAGCAAACATGAAAAAGGTAAGCCCATAAGCGAACATGAAAAAGGTAAGCCCATAAGCGAACATGAAAAAGGTAAGCCCATAAGCGAACATGAAAAAGGTAAGCCCATAAGCGAACATGAAAAAGGTAAGCCCATAAGCGAACATGAAAAAGGTAAGCCCATAAGCGAACATGAAAAAGGTAAGCCCATAAGCAAACATGAAAAAGGTAAGCCCATAAGCGAACATGAAAAAGGTAAGCCCATAAGCGAACATGAAAAAGGTAAGCCCATAAGCGAACATGAAAAAGGTAAGCCCATAAGCGAACATGAAAAAGGTAAGCCCATAAGCGAACATGAAAAAGGTAAGCCCATAAGCGAACATGAAGAAGGTAAGCCCATAAGCGACCATGAAAAAGGTAAGCCCATAAGCGAACATGAAAAAGGTAAGCCCATAAGCGAACATGAAAAAGGTAAGCCCATAAGCGAACATGAAAAAGGTAAGCCCATAAGCGAACATGAAAAAGGTAAGCCCATAAGCAAACATGAAAAAGGTAAGCCCATAAGCGAACATGAAAAAGGTAAGCCCATAAGCGAACATGAAAAAGGTAAGCCCATAAGCAAACATGAAAAAGGTAAGCCCATAAGCGAACATGAAAAAGGTAAGCCCATAAGCGAACATGAAAAAGGTAAGCCCATAAGCGAACATGAAAAAGGTAAGCCCATAAGCGAACATGAAAAAGGTAAGCCCATAAGCGAACATGAAAAAGGTAAGCCCATAAGCGAACATGAAAAAGGTAAGCCCATAAGCAAACATGAAGAAGGTAAGCCCATAAGCGAACATGAAGAAGGTAAGCCCATAAGCAAACATGAAGAAGGTAAGCCCATAAGCGAACATGAAAAAGGTATGGTGAGCTACGATGTTTACTCTTTCGCTGCCGGAAGTTCAAGTGCCCCGAAACGTTTTCTGCGCATACGGCTAGAGGCGCCTTTTTACTAAATTACTTTAAAAATTCAATGTTTTGATTTTCTGATCAATCAGAGAATTTTCCAAGCTGTCGAAAATTCGGTGTCTGTGGGAGCCGATGGGAATCTTTAAAAGAGCTCTGTATTTTCCAAAAAAAAAACAAAAAACAGTTAACAAAAATTCAGAGATAGTGTTGGAAGACATATATCACTACTCTCTGCAACTCAACTCTAACACGACAGCACTTTGAACATAACAGTCAGCTAATCAGACAATGTAGGCGAACACACAGACACAGAAACAGTAACTAACTTTTGCATTCCCCCTTTTATTATCGTATGCTCACTTGAAATTAAGTTTATGAAAACCGTCATAAATTGCTGTTTCATTTAATTCCTTAACCAGCAAATTTTAGCTCTGCTATAATAACAATTTGAGAATTTCTTTCATTTGATAAGACTAGTGTTAAATGAAGCTTTTGCGTGTTTATTTATTTAATCGTTTACTTTTACTTTCGTTTACTTTTACGAG
The DNA here is from genome assembly GCF_053919585.1 of Euprymna scolopes. NCBI lineage: Eukaryota > Metazoa > Mollusca > Cephalopoda > Sepiida > Sepiolidae > Euprymna > Euprymna scolopes. The sequence continues at coordinate 110,438,065 of NC_136499.1, read as the reverse complement.
CCTGTGTTCTTACATATATGGGCGGGGGTGTGTATACTCTTACGTATCTTACGCGCAGTTCACTGTTATATGTGTGTGTGTGTGTGTGTTCTTATCCTTACACCGTTTCTTGCCTTGAAAGTCTTCGAGACGTGTATGTGCCATGTATAATGCGTACATACCTAGTTGCCTTGGCCAGCGGATGATGCCTTCTTGAACGCTGGTCTCTATCTCGTGGGGAGTGGTCACTGCAGACAGATGCATTGATAAACAAGATGGATTTGAAGCTTCAATCTTTTATTTCAAGGCAAGCCTATCATCTCGAACCCTGGTTGTCGGAGAGCCTGAAATCTCCGATCTGCATTCCTCTGCTGCTTAAACCACTATCAGCCCATGTGGTCGTCAACCGGAAGGCCTCGACCACAATTCCCGTGTAACCCCTTATTTCCGGTGCATTCTCTCTAGGTTGATACTTGTCAAACTTAACCTTTTGTGACCCTGCCAACCCGCTGATGGGAAATGAAAATATACTCACATAATTTTCTATTTCTAAAACTACCTAGATAGCAATTAAGCTGGGATTCCCAATACTACTAAACTGAACGTACGTGTGTCCGGCTCATTTTACATACCAAAATTTGATTTTCTGAACAAAAAGAGTAAGGCTTACCCTAAATATTAAAATTCAAAAGAAATGAAACAATTTATTTCATTTTTTTTAATACAAACACAAAATTATTTCGTCGCATACGATTATAAAAATGGGAGAAAGGAAAACAATCCTTTGCTTATCGTTTTGTCATTTTTCCTTATGCATTACTAGCGGGGGATGCCTAGCTTTGTTCGGTCGAAAAATACGCTTAAATATGATATTTTAATGTGTCCAGATTTCGCATATATTATTATAGTGATAATCTCAAAAGTTAAAAATAAAAAAATTATTTGGGTGCCATCAGCTAGAATCGAAACCGAAAGCAAAACTGTGATATTACCACTGTACCAACGTGATTCGCAGATGAACAGATTAAAAATAAAATAAATATACAAAATGTATAACGATTTTTTCAATTTCGATCCATTTTTGATCCCTTGAAACTAGTTTAACCGGATAAAGACCCATAACTTAGGGGGTCCATAAAAAATCTAATCATTCGAGACGCAATAGCGCCACTCTGCGACTTTTAGTTTCGGATGAGACAGAGTTTGAAAATATGAAGACAGGCAGACATACGTGGTGAGTTTTATAAATAAAATGTTGTTTTATTGATAAATTTCGTCTTTTTTCTTTATATATAAAGAGAGAGAGAGAAAGAGAGAGAGAGAGAGAAAGAGAAAGAGAGAGAGAGAGAGAGAAAGAGAGAGAGAGAGAGAGAGAGCATGGGGAGTAAGTAGAAAGAAAGTGTCGGGTTTTAGTCTTCTTTTTCTCATGGATTGGTTTCGTTTCAGGGATTTCAGGTAATGGATAGGAGTTAAATTGCGAAACGATAGCGTGCGACTGCTCGTAAAATATTTGTTTTATGTCTGTGCCTTGGATACGGCAGCAACAACAACGACGACGACGACGATGATGATCATGATCATGATGATGATGACAATTACGATGATGATGATGATGATGATGATGATGACGTTTATGACGATGATGATAGCGATGATGATGACGACGACGACGACGATGATGATGAAAGATTACGATGATGAAGATGGTGATGATGATGACGATTACGATGATGATGATGATGACGATGATGATGACGATGATGTCAATTACGATGATGACGATGATGACGTTGATGACAATGATGATAGCGATGATGATGCTGATGATGATAATGATGAGGACAGATTATGATAATGACGATGATGACGATGATGACGATGATGATGGTGATGATGATGACGTTGATGATGACGATGGTGACAATGATGACGACGACGATGATGATGATGATGATGACGACGACGATGATGATAATGATGATGATGATAAAAGAAAAATGGAAACAGTTCAAGTTCGTATAATTTGGATTATTTAGATTAATGCATGTAGAGTGTTATTTAAAAAAAAAATTATTTATAGAACCAACACGTTGTATGCAGTCTACGTCGCAAGTAATCACTCGACTCCATCTCTTTTTGTAACAACTACATTTATTTTCGGGTGTGGTCGTGCTCTTTTATTCCTCTCGAACGTCGTTTTCGAACGTGTTCTCGAGCGTGCTGAACGTGACCGCCAGTCTGTGCACACGCTCGTTTTATAGTGTTTTTCTGCACACGGCTCGGCATTTGCATACGCGCATCCGCGTTCTGTAACAGCCTTGGCTGAGTAGAAGTCTTAAATAATTCGTAACTGTCTGTAAAACCCGTGAGAAAAGTACTAGCTAAAATCTAGATGCGAATCATACCCTTCTGAATGTTTCAGGTTCAATCCTCGGTGTAGGCGATACTAAAAATATAATTAGTCGATTGATCCTGGTAATTACATGTCTATTGTCTGGATTGATAGTAGAAAAACAATAATGGTCATTATGACCTCTATTTTAATTTCGCCCGATGGATCAGAGGTAATTGCAAACTGCATTGTTCTGCATTCATGACCTGAAAATTTAATATATCTATTACAGATGTTAACGGTGTGACTTTCTAAGAAAGCAGCCCATGTTGTGGCCGTGGGTAAGAAGTAGATATGCTTCACTGAATTCCTGGCAAATGTGATGACTATGCAGAAAAATAAGTTCCGGGGCACAAAATGTCGCTCGTTTTAATGCCACTACTCCCGTCTTCGTATCTTTTCAACATTTTCAATTAAAAAAAAAACATAGAATGCTTTACTTTTGGGATGATCCTCTTATGAAAAAACACGCTCCAGACGCCCATGCACGTCCATCGTTAAACGCCAGCAAAAGTACATTGAGAATGGTGGTGATTATATGAAAAAAATCTGGAACACAAAAAGTCGCACGTTTTATTGTTACCACTCCCGTCTTCGTATATCTATAACTTTTAAAATATGCGGTTTTACTTTTGGAACGATCCTTGTATGACAAAGCGCGCTCCGAGCGTCATGCACACCTATCGCCAAACGCTGGCGAAAGTGCGTTGAGAATAGATTGTTGACTATATATATTGTTAAACGTTAGTTTTACTCATTTAGAACTGCTTTCAAGCTTCACCATTCATTCATTTGTGACCAAATTCCAAACAATTTTTACAGTTCATAGGTAAACTTCTCAGCTATATTAAAAAAAAAAAATCAATTTCAATTTTCGTTCGGCAAAACAAAAGTTATTATAAAATTACGGTGTTCAAAAATTCTCAGAATCTGTAAGGAACATAGCTACGTTTTTGTTTTGATTGATTGTTGGTTACCATACCAACCAAATCTGTTACGATACCTTAATTCGCCTGGGAACAGCGGAGATGTTGCTATAACAAGCTATAAAAAAAACCTGTCTCTAATAATTCACCACTGTCCCAATCTAATAATTTATAGGTAACATGTGAAACAGAGAGAAAATATTTTAAACAAAGCCTGGAAAAATCATGGATTACATAGAAAAATGCGAACATGAAAAGTAATATGGTTAAGATAAAACATGGAAAAATAAAAGGACTAGTTGTTTAAACTGGAAAAGAAAAAGACAAGATATTTCAGTAAAAATATAATAAATTTATAACTTAACATGTTGCAGTATTAATTAAGAATTGATTATATAATGCTAAAATGAATTAAAAAAAATTCTTTGATGCGGTTAAGTTATAAATTTATTATATTTTTTACTAAAATATCTTGTATTCTTCTTTCCCGGTTTTAACAACTAATCCTTTTACTTTTCTATGTTTAATCTTAACCATATTACTTTTCATGCTCGCATTTTTCTATTGTAAGAAAACATGGATTCTGGAGCACAAAAAGTTGTACGTTTTAATAGTACAATACCTGTCTTCGTAGCTCTTCAACTTTATGAGTTAGAAAAAAAGGAAGCATTAATTTTTAAACGACTCTCGTATGTCTACGTGTATAAGGAGAGAAGAAGAAGAAGAAGAAGAGGAAGAAAAAGGAAGAAGAGGTACAGAGATAGATAGATAGATAGATAGATAGAAATACACATAGCTAAATTTATACAAGTAGAGATACTCCTCAGTTCCCAATTATAATGCATGCCACCTGCAATTCATAGCATAATGGATTGATATTTTTTGTAAGAAGAGAAAGAGGGAGGGAGAGAGAGAGAGAATAAAAGAAGAAGAAGAAGAAGGTAAAGAGATAGATGGATAGATAGATAGATAGATAGATAGATAGCCGGATAGATAGATATATAGATGGATAGATAGCTAGTCAGATAGATAGATAGCTAACTAAACAGATAGATAGATCGTCAGATAGCTAGCTAGAAATTCACATCGCTAAATTTATATAAGTAGAAATACTCCCCAGTTGGTGTTTTATAGTGAAAGAAGAGAAAGAGGGAGAGAGAGCGAATAAAAAGAAGAAGAAGAAGAAGAAGAAGAAGAACAATGAGGTACAGAGATAGATAGATAGATAGATAGCCAGATAGATAGATAGTCAGATAGATAGCTAACTAGACAGATAAAAGAGGAAGAAGGAGGGGTACAGATATATATATATATATATATATATATATATATATATATATATATATATATATATATATATATAGATAGATAGATAGATAGATAGATAGCCGGATAGATAGATAGATAGATAGATAGATAGATAGATCGTCAGATAGCTAGCTAGAAATTCACATCGTTAAATTTATATAAGTAGAGATGCTCCCCAGTTGGTGTTTTATAGTGAAAGAAGAGAAAGAGGGAGAGAGATCGAATAAAAAGAAGAAGAAGAAGAAGAAGAATGAGGTACAGAGATAGATAGATAGATGGATAGATAGATAGCCGGATAGATAGATAGATAGATAGATAGTCAGATAGATAGCTAACTAGACAGATAAAAGAAGAAGAAGGAGGAGGGGGTACAGAGATAGATAGATAGATAGATAGATAGATAGATAGATAGATCGTCAGATAGCCAGCTAGAAATTCACATCGTTAAATTTATATAAGTAGAGATACTCCCCAGTTGGTGTTTTATAGTGAAAGAAGAGAAAGAGGGAGAGAGAGAAAGCGAATAAAAAGAAGAAGAAGAAGAAGAAGAAGAAGAAGAAGAAGAAGTAGAACAAGAATGAGGTACAGAGATAGATAGATAGATAGCCGGATAGATATATAGATATATAGATGGATAGATAGATAGATAGATAGCCGGATAGATAGATAGATAGATCGTCAGATAGCTAGCTAGAAATTCACATCGCTAAATTTATATAAGTAGAGATACTCCCCAGTTCGTGTCTTATAGTGCATGTCACCTGCAATTCATGGCATAATGGATTGATATTTTACATTCCCATAACAGCAATGATTGTATATGGAAATAGATTTAATTAGATAAAATATTACATCGCGACATAATAACCAGATGAAATTGTAGAACAACTTCATGACACATCTGCAATCGTGCATCTCACCAATATAACAACGTCGAACAAGAATCCTTTACAACTAGATTTGCAAATCATTTATGTATGACGTCAATGCGAGTATCGGTCGGGTGGGAAAAGAGGCAGGAAAACAATTGCGTGTGAAAATTAAAGGGTGGTATCAGAATTTTGCGATTCTTCCGAAACAAACGTTTCAGAATTGCAACAAAAGGAATTAAAATCGGAAATTATGCACAACGAGTGGAAATAGCCAGATTTTCCCGAGCACACATAAGAAAATAAAAATATTAGTAAATTATATATATATATATATATATATATATATATATATATATATATATATATATATATATATATATATATATATATATATATATCCAGGACCGAAACAACAACTAAGAAAGATGAGAATAATTGTCCGCAATAAATAAATTAATACCCCAATCTGTTTGACTACCCTGTTGTTGCCATCTCTTATCGTAACGGCAACAGTTTCTTGGAGGGGAGAGTTTCATTGAATTTTTTAACCAGCTCCCGTCTGTAATTCTCTGTAAAATCAAATGGAGACGTAACTCTTTTGTTGGGCTGTCCACGACTTCTTGGTGTTGGTTTTTCTGGCTGAAAATGGATGCTGGCACGAACATGCCCTGTAATAAAAAATGACACGCAACACAGTTTATTTTTTATATATAAAAAGATCTTGCAATTCTGAATTTTTGTGATGAGATGTGAATGCTATGTTGATTACTCCATCTTTATAACCGAACCTTCTTTATGATCTACAGACCCACCCTAAAAAAACGGTTCGAATTCTTGTAATGCAAAGCAAACCCCCCTTTTCCTTAATAGGAAAAGAAGCATGTTCTCAACTACCGAAGAAGGTCGCAGGTTCCAGCGACCAAAACGTTGTGCTAATAACACTCAAGATGGGAATAATAGTCCGAGTAATCAAGATAAAAGAATCTTCTCTATTTATTTTACAAATAATAACAATGAAACTTTTAACGGATTTAACTACTCTTAACTAAACTATTGCGCTGGGGAAGCGGGTGTTGCGCCCTTTTTTTACGGAGAGACAAAATGACACGTGCTTACCCCATGCTAGTCGACCGAAAAAGAGAACGAGTCAAGGTAGAATAGGGCAGAGCAGACAACCGCTGTATCTCTACGTAACGGCCTATTCACAACGCAAACAAAAAAATTAGCCGTGGCACAAAATAGTGCAACGCAAGTACTCATCCGAGCTTCAATTTTATGTCCCCGATGCCAAATTTTCACAAAAAACACTCATCTAGCTAGAACCACTACTAACAGTTTCCTCCACTCGTTATCTCTGCTTAAATCTAAAACGCCAATTCCATGAACAAAGGTTTTTTCCTAGAACTATTAGCCCGTTTATCTATCTATCTATCTATCTATCTATCTATCTATCTACAATTATATAACTGCAACTGTGTGTGTGTGTGTGAGTGTGTGTAAATTCGTTCCTTATAGACCCCGGAACGGCTGAACAGATTTTCTTTAAAATTTACGCAACTTTAGTGTATAAGTCTGGGAGTGATCTTAGTTAAGTTTTGTCTCAGAATACACCAGATAATTATCGATAATCTAAAATCGATAATCGAAACCGTTATTTTAATTGATCTATCATCGGTAAAGCCATTTTTTATGTTGTCGCTTAGTACCAATGATAGAAAAACGGGATGTGAAAATTTTACTGTGGGTAAGTTAATAGCGTATTTTTTTTTTGCATGACGTGGTGTGTAGATTCAAACCCCAACGTAAATTTCTTAATTTTTTTTTTCGTTAACTGGAAAGAAGTTTATATAAAATAATTTTATGAATGAAACAATAGGGTACAATGTAGAATAACATATATTTTGGACTAAATTACTGCATGGAGGCATGTGCAGCTTTCAACCGGACGATTTCACGGATTTCGATGACAATAAAAATATAGGACTGTGGAATATTCGTTGATTATCATTCAATCCCGGGTACGTCCGATATCTCTGCTAGTATATATATATATATATATATATATATATATATATATATATATATATATATAAAGCATATATATATATATATAAAGCATATATATATATATATATAAAGCATATATATATATATATATAATACCACTGAGGCGTATTGTTTTTCAATTTCAACCACTGAAGCAAGCACCTGCTGTTGTTCATTTACCTGCAAATATTAACCTCCATTACACTGGACTTCTTCTTTAAATGCGGTTGGTTATTTTTTTATCTTAATGTTGAGCTCTGAATGAACTGTCCGCATGAACTGTTTTCCATATTTATATTCTTATGTTTTTTAAGTTTTGTGACTACAAATCACAAATAATAAAATTCTAAGTTTCATCTTATGCAGTAACCAGCAAAGACATAGAAATGTCATAACTTTTAACGTGACTTTCTGATTATTTTGTTAACAGTTTTTCCTCTGATGAGAAGAAATAGCATTCTTTGAAACTCCTCGGTTTAAGGAGCACCCATATTTGGATATATAATAAAAACTTTTTGTAAATTTCTACTTTACAGCTCTGTTTCTCCTCCTCCTCCTTCTTCTTCTTCTTCTTCTTCTTCTTCTTTTCTTCTTATATATATATATATATATATATATATATATATATATATATATATAGAGAGAGAGAGAGAGAGAGAGAGGGAGAGATAGATAGATAGATAGATAGATTTATATATATACTTCAGAATAAAATTATCCAACAATCAACTGGTATGGAAACCTGTGATTATAAGATTTACAGGATATTACTAGCAGTAATTTTTTATAAGTATTATCCCACCTAAATAAGAATTGCTCGATATACAAGATAGAGCAAATAAATCAAATTTTATTCATTCAATGAAAAATAGAATAATAAAAATGTTTTGATTTGAAATTCAAACATTTTACGTCACAAACTATACATATATATATATATATATATATATATATATATATATATATATATATAGATGGAGAGATATATAGATAGATAGATATCGAACATAATCGTCGCTTAATTATCCGCTCCAAGTAATTATAACGCTATTGTCGTTTGATCTAAAATAGAGCGAAGTGCGTCCGTTAATCAATTCGCTTTTCCGTCTCAATCGTTTGTTCGGATATCTTGATTAAACGAAATTTGCAATCGCGGAAATTGTTTCTTGTCGCAATTGTCGGAAATCAGCACGACGGCAGATTCAGTCTCATTTGTACTTACATCTTTCAGGATGCGATTCGTCGAACGGAATGATTTACCAAAATGACACATGTTTAATCGCTTTATCTAAGACATATGGAGTTTATGAATGGCATAACATTTTCTGTTTAAAGTTAATCCATGTAATAGTGTTTGTTTCTTATTTCATCCGTACGTTACTCGTTGGAAAAAGCTGAAATACTATTTTTGAAATCCAAATTGCTTCAAAAACGGCAAATTTGCGGAAATTAGCTCTGAAAAGGCCAATCTGCCAACCACGAACAAAAATATGAGCGTAACCTCCCTTTTATGTAGCCTCGTTTTCTAATATAATAATAATAATAATAATAATAATAATAATAATAATTTGATCATTATTGTAATCGTGTAAGAAAGGAACTTTTAGTAATTTTGACGTGCAGAGGTTCTTCACCAAAGAAAGAACTCAGTGAAAGTGGAACATTCGAAACTGGAACATTCGAAAGACATAGGGCAAAAATTACATGATCTGCCAAGAAGTGCTGGACTGAAAGAGTACATTAAACATTGTCTCTTACAATGTGATTTTATTATTTGTATTGAACTATGTAGCACAATATTACTTTCTGAGTATTTATTAATACTTATTAATTTAGCTCATTTGGTTCAGTTCTATATTTAAAATACAATGGACACAATTTTCATAGAAATCTTAATAAACTCATATTTGCTGTGTTTTATTGAATTTTTCTGTCGAAAAACTATGTTTTTAGTGCTACGCAGGAAAAGATGACCTTTATCAAAGCATATTTGATTATTAAATACATTTCTCATTCCGTTGAATTTTCACGGGTCCTGCTAGTATAATAAAGGATGGGACGATAAAATTGATGCCATAGAAAAGACGACATGATTCCATTTCTGTTTGATTAAAATCAGTTTTCTTTTTTTTTGTTGCAGACCATCTACTTGTTGGCCAGTTATGTACAAATCCCAAGACCGATAAGAGCCTTCTATCATGTCTTCAACGAGCGAGATCAGAGATGCGCCGCTGTGCAACTAATGCTCTACCGATCCAAGTCATGACAACAGGACCATTATCAGCACCAAAATGCACCGCTGGATATCCACGAATAACAGGGATGATGAAAACAAAGTTTCCGGCCACGGTTATGATCTTTGGTGTGATTTGAAATGAAAACCATATCATGTCAACTCACATCATCGAAGTCGGCTTGAAAGTCAACACCAAAGAGTACCTGGATGTGCTGAAAAGTGTTGTGATTCCCTGGTGCAATCAGATGGCCGCTGACAAACCCCGGATGTGGCAACAGGGCTGGCACCGGTCCACAAATCCAAAGAAACCCAGGCTTGGCCTCAGAAGGAATGCTACCGCTTTGTACTCTTCTCTCACTGTCCTCCTGCTCCCCCGACCTGAACCCGCTTGACGACTTCATTTGATCATACGTCGAAAATATCACCAACATGACCTCCCACAACATCAAAGCGAGCCTGATTGCCGACATCCGCCGAGTATTTACCGAGCTCCCGCCAGCGCTTGTGGAAAGGGCGTGTTTCAAGTTCCGGACCCTATCGAGGCGGTGATTGAGGCTGAATGCGGCTACATTGAATAGCTGTCAGCACTACTAAATAAGCAAGTTACCTAAATTATTTTATTTCGATAAATGTTTTAAAATAAAGCTGTAGTGTTGTTTTCTTTATGACGACATCTTCTATCGTTTTTTCCTGCATAAAATTCCTTTGAAGACTTAGCAAGACGAGACATCATTTTAACAGCAAACGTGTTGCATTTATATATATATATATATATATATATATATATATATATATATATATATATATATGTGTGTGTGTGTAGTTATCGATATACAGTCCTGTTTCGTTGTATCACAACTCATCAGTGCTGCTAGACTAGCACCTATACACCTTTATGTATATGTATATATATGTATATATATATATATATATATGTATATATAGTTTTTATTTGTTTTACACAAGCATTAATATGTCGCTACACATCCATGAATATGTTTCGGTCTGCCAGTTACAAGTAATTAGAGAGCGATGCTGTTTATACTAAAGTAGAAGTAGAGTCTGTCTCTGCTGTCGTATATGTAGCATTGTCCGAAGAGGTATCTAGTTACTTGTAACTTGCTGATTGAAATATGCTCATGAATGTGTAGCGACATATAAATACTCATGTAAAACAAATAAAAAAAGTATATATTGTCCTACTTCGCTATGGAGCATTTTGTATGAACCTCGTTAAATTCATTGGCTATTTCATATTTGAAAAATATTAATCTGGACTATATATATATATATATATATATATATATATATATATATATATATATATATATATATATATATATATATATATCCCTCTGATGAGAAGAATTGCTCTCTTCGAAACTACGAAATAAGGTTTTTCTTGTTTCATTTGTAAATTAAAATTTTGTATACCTTCCTTACATGTTTATAAAGTTTTATTCAAATTTTCAAGATCAAGATTATATATATATATATATATATATATATATATATATATATATATATATATATATATATATATATATATATATATATATAGTCCAGATTAATATATACGAGTTAAAATAATAGCTGTTATATATATATATATATATATATATATATATATATATATATATATATATATATATATATATAATAACGCTAATATTTCAGTCCGCAGGTCAAATTCTGCAGAAGTAGCAATTTGTGTTTATTTGTTCACGCTGTTATGGGTTTATGTTTATGTGCACATGCGCAACCGGAAGTCGTAAACCGGAGACGTTGTTGCAACACTAAAATCATTTGAGTTTTATAATTATATATATATATATATATATATATATATATATATATATATATATATATATATATATATATATATATATATAGGCCTATCGTATAAGCGAGAAAATCTCATACAGAAAGTTGCGAAGTTGAAACATATATGGTAATAGAAGGTTATATTATAATGGAACTAATTCTAATTTTATCATTTAAGTGTAAAATGAAGAGTTATGTTTTTTTACAAAGGAGTCACCACCTATCAAAACCCGGAGGCCACTCGAGGATAAGGGTTAATGAGTGTACAGTAGTCAATGGGAAACTCTCATAGTAATCGCTAGTAGTTGGAATTGGGTAAATTGGATTTCTTAAGAGGGATGCTCATCAAGAACTTGTTTACGTTAGACTTGACGACGACCATATTGTAGTCAGCTGGAAAGCAGGAAAACGGAACAGTGTTTCACGGGCGTGCAGTTCTGAGAAGAAACTTTATTCATGGAATCTACGTTTAGGTTTAGGCACAGATAAAGAGTGGGGGAAATTATTGATAGTGGTTTCAGCTATACGAGTGTTTTTCATGAAAGTCAGGCCAGAGATTGGAGCTCAGACGAGCACTTGCCATGAAAATAACGATACAGCAGAGACAGGCTCGCAACGTCTCTTCTGTGGGGAAAGAGGTAGCAGGGAAAAGAAAAGGGCATCCCCTACGAGGTTACGAAGTCTATTTTGAACTTTGTCATAGCAGGATAAGCTGCTTCTAGGAGCTCCTGCCCAGATGTGGCAACAGTACTCCATCGTGGTACGTACTTGGCTCTTGTACAGGTAGAGAATTGCATCAGCAGTAAAATATCTCCTGGAACGGTAAAACGATTCCACCATTTTCCAGCAGCCTTGGCAACGGATTTGATGTAGGCGTTCCATCTCAGATCATGAGTAAAGTCCAGAGCTGGAAGCTTGTCAAATCATGGAGCCTTCTAAACACGAGAGCCATTCATTTTTGATACCAGACGGGGACCAGAGCGTTGATGATGGAAAGATTGAAGCTTTGTTTTAGATGCATTAAAATTAACCAGCCACCTCTTTCCCCATTGCACCACATAATCAAGATCATAGGAGAGAGAATCAGAAAGAACTTAGTCGTTTACGGCCTTTGAAGTGTTGCCACAGATAGTAGTGTCGTCAACATAAATGTCTGTGAAGTTATTTTAGTTATTTTTAAGAAAAAAATATTGATACATCTTTTTTAGACAATCTATCTAGCCGGAAAAATAAATCATTTTCTTAAAGAAGCCACAGCAAAATATAATAATTCCATGCGTAAAGAACATCACCAACATGACCTCCCACAACACTAAGCCCAGCCTGATTGTCGCCATCCGCCAAGTATTCGCTGAGTCCCCGTCGGCGCTTGTGGAAAAAAATACATGCTCCCATTTCCGAACCCGTATCGAGGCAGTGATTGAGGTTGAAGGCGGCTACATTAAATAGCTGTCAGCTCTACTGCATAACCAAGTTACCTTAATTGATATTTTAAAATAAATTTTAAAAATAAAGTTCTAGTATGGTTTTCTTTAGGGCGACAACTTTATCGTTTCACCCTGTATTTACTTATAAAGAATAAGTTTGAAAGATAGGGAAGACTATAATCAATTTTTTATATGCAGGATTCGTTACTATTTGGTTTTAAACTTTGACAATCAGACAGCAGTTCATCCTGTCATAAACAGGGCCGTTCCAAAAGTAAGGCTTCCTATATTTTAACTCAAAAAATAAAAACGTTGTCGCGCTGCGAAGATGGGAGTTGTGCCATTAAAACGAGCGACCTTTTGTACTCAAGAATTTATTTTTCTACATAGTCACCACCATTCTCCGATGCCCTTTTGTCAGCGATGAACAGTGAGTCCGGAGTGCGCTTTGTCACTCACACCCCTTTCGTCACTCTGAAATCGACGAATTCATCTCCTAACGCTGCTGACATCAACTGTATCGGATTTGTAAACATTTAGCAAGCGAATGTTCATCGGTTCAAGTTTTTTTTTTTTTGTATGGAGGGATTCAATGACACACCTCTGCTGCTGACACACATCCGTGACATAAGCTGTTTTTTTTTTTAAATCTAACACCGTCAATATCTGCACTAGAGAGATGAAACTTTCAAGTCATGAATGCATGAATTGAGTCATCATAATAATGCAATGTGCTATTATCTCTGATCCATTCGGGCGGAATATAAAATAAGAAGCGATACGTTTAGAACGCCCGTTTTCTAATACATATAGAACAAAGGACGTTTCAAAAGTAATGCATCTTAGTTTTTATTCCGTATAAGACGTAAGTGTAACTTGCATTGTTATGAGGATTGAATTTATGCATTCATGACCTGAACGTTTCATATCTCAATTGAAGACACTGACGGTGAGAGACCATACATAACAGCAACCAATGTCAGGAACATTTGTCAGAACCATAGATGGGTTATTGAATTTCTGGCAAATGTATATTGAAAATGTTAGTGACTATGTAGAAAAAGGAATTATAGAGCACGGAACAGCTCGTCTTATTGGTACTAATCGCGTCTTTGTAGCTCTGTAACATTTTGAGTTTAAAAAAATATGAGGGCTTGCTTTGGGAACGGCCGTCGTAAAACTCCCTTAAATTGAAGGCTTTAACTTTAAGTGTTTTAATAAGAAATTTAAAGCCAAGGAATCCTGTCTAATTGGTACCTAATAATTATGGATCAAATTTGATACACATCTGAAATATTTGAATTTTCAAATCGAAGGATATGCTTACAGTATGCCTCCTAAACACCCTTTAATGCATAGAACGGTGGGGGAAGTCGAGGCTGGTTACCTTTAATGCATCTAAAACCAAACTCCTATCTTTACATCATCAACGCTCTGATCCCAATCTGGCATCAATTGAAATGGATGGCTCTCGTCTGGGAGAAGCCCCGTGTTTTGACAAGCTTCTGGGTTTGTTCTTTACTCCTGATCTGAAATGGAACACGTACATCAGATCTGTTGCCAAGTTCGCTGGAAAGATGGTGGGATCCTTCTACCGCTCCAGAAGATATCTCACTACTGATGCAATTCTCTATCTATATAAAAGTCAAGTACGTCCAAGGATGGAATACTGTGGCTATATCTGGACAGGAGCTGCTAAAAACAGCCTACCCTGCCTTGACAGAGTACAAAATAGACTTCGTGGCTTAGTGGGGATGCCCTTTTCTCTACCCTGCAACCTCTCTCCCACAGAAGAGACGTTTCGAGCCTATCCTTGTTTTATCGTTATTTCCATGGCAGGTGCTCGTTTGAACTCCAATCTCTTGTCCCCCCTCGCCAATCTTTCACGAAAAACACCAGTCTAGCTGAATCCACTGTGAAAAATTTCACCCACTCTTTATCTGTATCTAAATCAAAACGTGGATTCCATGAACAAAGCTTCTTTCTTAGAAGTGCACGCCTGTGGAACTCTGTTCCGTCTGCCTGCTTCCCACCTGACTACAACTTGGATGTCTTCAAGTTCAACGTTAACAAGTTCCTAATGAACCGCCCCCTTAAGTAAACACTTCATCAAATCTCCACACTAACGTACTGTACTTGCAATAACCGTTATCCCTGAGTGGCTTCCGGCCCTTGATAAGTGGTGACCACCGCGTAAAAAAAAAGAAAAAAAACTTGATCTATTCTGAAAAAAGTCAAGCTCCCCACCAAAAAATATAAATAAAAAACAAAGAAAATAAATGAGTGATTGAATAAATAAAAAAATTAACGAACTTTAAGATGATTTGAATTTTTTATTAGTTCATTCTCACCCCAAACAAGGCACAGTGTCACTTTGATGTAAGGGGATATAAGTTACAGGGATACTATGTAGGGAGTTGAACAACAAGATGTCTTCACATTATACATGAACTTCTGCATGTCAGTACAGTTGGGAAAGCAGGAACCTGGAAAACAGTTATGAGAAAGAAACTATTAGAGTAGAAGATTTTATTATATGTTATTATCTCCATTGTGTAGGGGTGGGATTTTGCTGCTTGTAAGGTTTTTCGAGCTATTTACATCGAGGGGGTACAAGGGCTTGTAGTTCGTCGGAGCATCCACCATTAAAGTACTTGTAGAACAGGCAGAGGGATGTAATATTTATCGATGGGACAGATAATTGATGAGGTTTTATTTTATCAGGAGTAGATCTATCTCATTTCATCAAATAGAAACGTAACGAAAATATGTAAAGGTTGAAAATGCCCAACTTCTTTTAGCGGTGAACGAAGCATGTTTTGCAAATGTGTAGCCAAATAATGTTTATATACATAAAGTGAAAATGTAAAGAAAATACGTTAAGACTGAAAAGGCCCAACTTCTTTTAACGGTGACCGAAACATGTTCTGCAAGTGTGTAGCCGAATAATGTTTATCTATCTATCTATCTATCTATCTATCTATCTATATATATATATATATATATATATATATATATATATATATATATATATATAATCTTCCATAGATAGATATATCGAGAATGCTATTTGGGTATGTGTATCCGTATGAAAATCTATATTTCGCATGCATATATGAATTAAGTAAAATTAAATTTGGCTCAAGCATTCAATTGACTGAGGCACGGATATAGATTCTGATGCGTATAAATAGATAAACACATCGATATTCGATAAAAGCGTTCATCCCGCCATAAACAGGCTGGCCGCCATGTTGAATGCAATATGGCGCCCAACATGTTCCTTCAGAAAGTTGGCAATGCTTGTTTTTGTTTTAGGTGCTACGACCTCTCGTTGCTTTGAGAGGCTCTGTCGTTCCGTACGTAAGTCGATCGATTGGTTTGTCGGTGTGTCACACTTTTTATGGAATTACTATTTTCATCTCTACAAATGCGTATTGAGCGGACGCATTTGGTTTGAAATGCGTCCACGCGATTCTATAAGATGCTTTGTCAGTCGGTCGGTCATCGCGCTTCGAGTGTAAGTATCATATTTTTTCTGTCACGTTTAGTGAGAAAACAACATTTCCTTTTGAATAACAATTTTTTAATCTGCCATGCTTAAGTGTAAATTAAAAATGTATTCGGCCTGTCATGCTTATGTTCAATCTATCGCTTTCTTTTGTCTGTTCCATTTTTACTTACCAATGTGTGTACAAACATTATAAAAACCGCGTCTTCATGGTAGGCCGTCAAGTCTTAGTGCTATATAGTAGTGACTGAATCGCGAAGCAAGTAAGTTTTCACATGATCGTGTTAATTCTAAACGTTTTAAACCCCAAAATAGATACCCTGTGGCAAATTTGGACTTAGAAACTCCTATAAAACGAGGGAATACTCAGGAGCTAACTAGAGTTTTCCTGCCAACCGCAACGTGCTAAAAAAATCAATAACGTATATCCCCTTGCTGTACCTTTCGCCAGAGAAGGTGAAAAGTAACCTTATATGACTCACAAACAAGCTTTCACCAGCTCACACACATATATTCATGCACTAACAGAACAGGGTAAACAAATACACACAGTACCACGCTGCCAAATACTCACATACGCATATTATTCCCCCTAAAACATATGGACTTATGACTAATTAGTGACGAGTAATTTATATTTAAAACTTGTAGATATAAAATGTTATAAAATTTCATCTTCTCAGTTCTTCACAAAAAACTCTGTTTATTTTTTAGTTAACGCTTGCTGCAACAGAGCGCGGACGCGCATATGCAAATTCATACGAAATACGAAATGACATCACTGTAAGAAAAAACACCGTAAAAAGGAGAGAGAGAGAGAGCACGTTAGGGGGACGATCACGTTAGAGACGTGCGTGACGTCACAGTTGTAACGAGAAGTCACGCATAGCAGGAGAATGGGGAAATACATGTCGTTGTTACAACGGTAAAAAGCGAGTTGTAAGTCCTTTTCTATTCTTTGTCTACTTTGCGACTGAGGGTGCAGTGCGTTGGGTAACGTTCTAGAACCTTATTTGGTGCCTTATCGACCAGACTTTTTTACAAAAAAAAAAACAAACTGTAGTTGAGTTATTATTTGTCGTGTGTTCCTTGCATCGAGTTAATTTATCGTGCGTAAGCGTGTTGATCACTGGATAACGCTACATTGCTAACTGGTGACCCTTATATTCTATCAATGTATTTAAAAAACATTTTTTTCATTTTTATAGACATATACGTCTGGATACATCCGTTATTTTCATGTTTAGCTAAAATATGGCAATTTATACCCAGATTAAATTGATTGCTGGTGTGGTTCTTAGATATATTCGGAGACGCTATCATTGTCGAAAATATCCCTTCCGAAGCCGCAATGTTTTCAATTACGGAGGTTTGTATGAATTATCATACACCGCTGTGTTGTCGCCGTCGACCCCAGGTTCCCAGTGGATACAGAAGCACTCATATATCGGCTGATTTATGAAAAAGGTTTACTTTAACAGTGGATAACAGCCACAGAAAACGTCAGAAAAACATGCTACTTTTATAGTTGTGGGTGAGACAGGCTGATAGATACACAGATAACCCGCTTCGCTTCATCTAATTATATTGTGCACGTTCCCACTTCCCCACTGAGGAGAGTTGTCTAGATTCTGCACGAAATTTTGTCAACCAAGAGATCGAAAATAGCCGCCCAGAAATCACATGGTTTCACGACATCCGTCTGAGATCACCAAATTTTCGATTCAAACAGGGATCTCGTTATATGTATTTTTCATAGAAATGTAGTTGAGTTAATGTATGCGAGATACAGGCATTTCCTCCTCTCTCGTGTCTCAAAAACCTTCTTTCCCACTTTCTCGTATCTCGAACACACCTTTCCCATTCTCTCGTATCTCAAACACGTCCTTTTTTGCTCTCTCGTGTCTCGGACACCATCTTTCCCACTTTGTCGTGTCTCGAACACATTTTT
Organism: Euprymna scolopes; assembly: GCF_053919585.1. Classification (NCBI taxonomy): domain Eukaryota; kingdom Metazoa; phylum Mollusca; class Cephalopoda; order Sepiida; family Sepiolidae; genus Euprymna; species Euprymna scolopes. Next base: position 110,419,593 of record NC_136499.1, on the reverse strand, counting down.
CCTATTTTCTCATATCTCAAACATGTCCTTCTCTGCTCTCTCTCGTGTCTCGAACTCCTTCTTTCCCACTTTCTCGTATCTTGAACACCCATCTTCTCATTCTCTCATATCTCAAACACGTCCTTTTCTGCTCTCTCATGTCTCGAACACCTTTCCCACTTTCTCGTGTCTCAAACACGCCTTTTTCCATTTCTCGTATCTCAAACATGTCCTTTTCCGCTCTTTTCTGTCTCGAACCCCTTCTTTCCCACTTTCTCGTATCTCGAACACCCATTTTCCCATTGTCTCGTATCTGAAACCCTTCCTTCTCTGCTCTGTCATGTCTCGAACACCTTTCCCACTTCCTCGTGTCTTGAACACCCTTTTTCCCATTTCTCGTATCTCAAACACGTCCTTTTCTGCTCTTTCGTGTCAAGCGTAAGTTTCAAATACCACATCTTTTGGTCTGTAACGCATAACTTTGGAATATCCTTGTCTTTATTCTCATATACAAAATAGCAATTTTTTAAATCTTATCTGGCTTATACTTTAAATAACATTTTTGGAGGTCGGTCGGTACTAAAAATCATTTTTTCTAGTTTGTTATGCTTAAATCACAAACGTATTTTCTTTAGTCTGTCAATCTTAAGTTTAATATAATATTTACGTTAGTCAGTTAAGACTAAGTTTAAGATAACATCTATATAATATTCTGCTTGTTACTTCTTTTGTTAGTCTGTACGTGTTATATATTCGTTCTTCATTGAGTTTATCCTTGAGGGGTACCAAATTGAGCTTTCGTTACATTTGAATATGTTATATAGAGTTCTTCATTTAGGGGCACATTTTACGTTTTCTATATAACATAAGAAAGATTCCGTGTGATTGTCTCTAATATAAATGGTTGTGTGTTAGATTATCATAAAGGGAATCGTGTGTGTGACATGTAATTTCTGAACCTACCTCTGTTTCTTCTCGCTGCTGAACTATCTGGAAATTTCTCATCCTGGAGGGAGACTTGATACCTGTTTGACGAAGATTTATCACTCCAAGACGATGAATGTGTTTTATAGTTTTTTATTTCACTTTCCCCAGAGGTCCTGCAGAAGTGGAAGTGAAATCTGCTTGTGTGGTTCTTCTTCACACACGTCAACGTTCGTCTCCCCCTCCTCAGTTAGGAGGGGAGACCACGGAAAACGTCCGTCTTCTTCAAAGCTCAAATCAAATCTCACAGATCTAGCCAACCACGTCACACATACGTAATTTGGTCAGCTGACCTTTGGTTCTGGTAAACGTGTCTACCTCCACGTTTACTTACCTCTCTCTCTCTCTCTCTCTCTCTCTCTCCCTCTCTATTCTCTTATAGAGACACAGAGAGAAAAAATAGAAAGAGTAAGAAAGCCAGAGAGGGGGGAGAGATGCTCGTTAACATACGTTGCGCTTTAAAACAAGCCAGTACAATTTTTGAAGCCAAAACTGCTAACAAAAAAAAAGGCTAAATTCGTGAAATGTGGCTTTAAAAAGACCAACGTAGCAACAAGAATATGAGAGTGACATACCTTGGATATAGCCTCGTTTTCGAATATCCTTTTAAGAACATCTAATCATTGTTGTAAGGAACTAGTAGCAATTTCGACGTGTTGTGGTTTTCACCGAAACTTTACGTAAAAAAGAAGACTCGAAAGAAATAGCAAAAAAAAAAAAAAAAGAAATTTAAATGCAGAACATTTTCTGACAAGAGGTGCAGGACTGAAAGAAACATATTAAAAATTGTCTTTTAAAATGTGATTTTATTATTTGTACTAGCAGTTCAGCCCGGCTTTGTACAATATTCTGTTCATAACTTTATGTGCATATATATATATATATATATATATATATATATATATATATATATATATATATATATATATATATATATATATATTTATATTAAAATGTTTAACACATGTCCAGGTAAACTACATCTAAAATTTCAAGTGTTTAGATACAAAATTGGCGGAAGAGTTTAGTAGAGTCTGCAAAGATCAACTCATTTAACTTTGATCTCGTGGCAGACAAATTTTCACCCACCAAAACTGATTAAAAAGCTTACCGCATGTCTGAAAACTATGTATGTAAAATTTCAAATGCTTAGACCCTAAATTGGCTGAATAGTTTTCTAGAGACGACAAAGGTAAAATCTTTCGACCTTTGACCTCTTGGCAGCCAAATTTTAGATTAAAAGCTTGATCTATGTCTGAATACACTTTATGTAAAATTTCAAATGTTTAAAGCAAAAATTGACTGAGTAATTTGGTAGAGACCCCAGAAGTCAATTTTTTAAAACTTTGACCCCAATTTTGACCCCTTAACATTTATGATTTGAGCTCAAATCAAATTAAAAGTTTGATCCATGTTCAAGTAATATGCATTTCAATTTTATAGATATATAGATTTAACTATGTAGCAAAATATTGTTTTATGAGTATTTATTAGTAGTGATTCATTTATATCAACTAGGTAAATTCTGCATCAAAATACAATGGAAACTATTTTCATAGAAATATTAATTAACTCATATTTGCTGCACTTTATTGGTTTTTCTGTCCAAGAAACTATTTTTTCGCTATCCAGAAATGATAGTAGCTTTATTAAAGCATATTTGTTTATTCAATATATTTCTTATTCTGTGGAATTTCCACAGGTCATGCTTGTTAAAATGTTCTATAATGCTTACGTTGGCAATAGTACTGTCACGCTGAAGAGTAAAATAGCATTTGCCTTAACCTGCCACGTTCAGATTCAAGAGAGCAATTTCACTTGTTTGTTACGCTCGTGTGAAAATAACATTTGTTATCTGGTCACACTTTAGTTTAAAATAACATTTTCTTAGGCCTGTCGCGTTCAGGTTTAAATAGCAGTTCTTTGGTCTGTCTTGCTTAAGTTTAAAACATAATTATTTTTTGGCCTGTAGAAATCAAGTTTTAAATAGCATTTACTTTGTTCTGTCAGGCTTAACTCTAAATTACATTTTCTCTTGCCCATCATTGTAATGCCGTAACTTTTTTAAACGGTGTTGTTAACTTTTAATTGACCTAACACGTTGTAGACTCTGTCGCAAGTAACAGAAGAAAGAAAAAACCTCGAGTGGCTTTCTTTTTCAATAGAAGACTTTCGGTATTTCAAACAACGCATTTTTTCTAAATATCTTAAACAGTTCATTTCTCCTTTTCCGGCGGCATGGGATTTTTCGGCTATGCTCTGACGTCGTCTCGAACACATCTCGAATTCTACTTCTATGAACACGCGTGTCTCGAACAGGTCCTTTTTCGTTCTCTCGTGTCTCGAACATGCCCTTTTCTGAGCTTTCGTGTCTCGAACACTTCTTTTCAAACTCTATCGTGTCTCTTTTCTATCATGTCTTGAACACATTTTTATATCTCTCTCCTGCTTCAAATGCATCCTTTCTTGCTCTGTTGTATTTTGAGCACGTTCTTTCCCACTCTTTGATGTCCCAGGCACCTTTCCCGCTTTCTCATGTCTCAAAAACATCTTTTCCAATCCTCTCGTATCTCAAACACGCCCTTCTCTGCTCTCTCGTGTCTCAGACACATTCTTTTCTGCTCTCTCGGGTCTCGAACACGTCTTTTTCTGCTCGATCGTTTCTCGAACAGGTCCTTTTCTCCTGTATCGTTTCTCGAACACGTCCTTTTCTGTTGTATCGTTTTTTGAACACGTCGTTTTCTGCTCTATCGTTTCTCGACCACATTCTTTTCTGCTCTCTCGTGTCTCAAACACTAGCTTTTCTGCTCTATTGTTTCTCGAACACGTCTTTTTCTACTGTCTCGTGTGCCGAATACGTCATTTTCTGCTTTGTCGTGCCTCGAACACGTCTTTTTCTGCTCTCTCGTGCCTCGAACACGTCTTTTTCTGCTCTCTCGTGCCTCGAACACGTCTTTTTCTACTCTCTCGTGTACCGAATACGTCATTTTCTGCTTTGTCGTGCCTCGAACACGTCTTTTTCTGCTCTCTCGTGCCTCGAACACGTCTTTTTCTGCTCTCTCGTGCCTCGAACACGTCTTTTTCTACTCTGTCGTGTACCGAATACGTCATTTTCTGCTTTCTCGTGTTTCGAACACGTCTTTTTCTGCTCTCTCTGCTACGCCTCGAACCCCACTCCTCCGAACACTGCTTCTTTGAACACACTTGTCCTTTTATCTCTGCCGTGACGTTATATCGCACATTGGCTTGGCCATTTGCATATGACTGCTGCTGCTGCTGCTACAAACCCAACATCAGCGGATTTGTTGCATCATGTTCACGTTCAAAATAGCATTTCCTTTGGTTTGTCACATTCACGTTTAAAATATCAGGCTCAAGTCTGAAATAGAATTTTGATTCGCCTCTCACGCTTAGGTTTGAACTAGAATGTTCTCTGCTTACCGCGCATATTCATCAGACGCATTTTAAGAACCATTCTTCTCATGTTACTAATATTAATGACATTAATTGATTTTTTCCTCCTACTTTGCGGCCATAAAAGACGAGTAGGACAAAAGTACATTAATTCTATTTCGGAGCACTAGAAAATAAAAAAAATAAAAAGAAGCAAAGAATGTGAATAAGAAATTAATTGGAATTTTTGACTAATGGAAAAAAAGTGCCCATCTTGTTTGTTGATAATTAATAGAACCGTTCGCTTCGGTAGTCACATAGAGGGCGCCCCGATCGCACGTATGCACAATTTAATATTGCAACATCCACTTCATTTTCGGTTCATTTCAAACTTAAAAAATAATTTGAAATTATGATGGCCGGTAGACTTTGCTCAGAACAAAGAAAATCTAAAATTGCTGCGGAAGTATGCAAAATGTATCGTAAATGATAGAAAAGTTTGCTTTAAATTTAAGATCGCAGACCCAAGTACTGTGACCCCTCTTCGTAGGTCAGCAAGGTATCTCAATGTGGCAGGACCCGTCAATCGATTTGGTTGGTCTTAATTTCACAATCGGGTTGATATGTCGCCACTTCGTCGATCTGTCGTGCTAGAAGGAAAGCAATTTCATGCACACAAAAGAAGGAAACAACGCAGTTCTCTATTCTACTGATTAAATTCAAGATAAAGATATACAGATATATAGTTATATACAATTGTCCTAGTTCAATGTTGTTTTTGACAGACTACGCCGAGTCAAACAGGTTAATTTCTCTCGGTATCTCGGTGGAATAATGCGGGAACAGAGGGGTGTGGTGACTCTTCGACTGTGCTTGACTCTGCTCCAAACTCAGCTCAATTCTCTAACTGACCGTTTCGATGCTGGGACCCGTTCATATACTCAGGGAAGAGGTGAGCCATCGTGACATTAAAGATCATCTACATAAACGAATTGAAAAATCTTTGTTTTTTATATACATTTACCTTATAAATTGGTTAAAAAATTACTAATTGCAATATTTAAGTTAAAAATTTATTCCAAAGCCTAGCGGTTCTGGGGAAGTAACTACTGGAGTAGAAAGTCTCTTACATCTAGGGATCTCAACTTCTCACACAGCTCATCTTATTTAACCATAGCATACAATACGTTTTAAGTCAGTAAAGCAAAAGCATTATGCTGTAAATCTTTTAAAGTTATATCTTGAATTTCAAGTGACTGTTTCTTGATTCTATTGATCATATTGAAATATACAATTGCTGGTTACGGAACTTATTATCCCTTTTTATTTCAAGCCATCTAACTGAAAGTACTTCAATTATAACTCTAACGAGGCTGTGAAGTTTATCAGACATTTCTAGTGGATAGGCACCTCATGACCATAAGCACATTAATTTGATGGCCAAAGTTAACCATCTTGCCTGATGTTTAGGCCCAATTGTCAGGAAGCAAATTCATGGCCAACTTTTCCTCTAGAAATTCCAAGTGTATATTCGAATAAAAGTCTCTGGTCAGAAGTTAGTTCACTTATTTTCTCAGTCGAAAAACAAACACCCAGAGCACAACCACCTGTTGTAAATACTAATTGAGGAACATGATTATAATCATTGCTACATAATTTACGTAGAGGACCAGCAAAAGTTGTAGGATTTTTATGGTTCCATACATATGTTTAAAAAGTGCTCTAAATGGAAGTTAATTTTGGTGTAGACAGCAACCAGTGGTATGTAATTTTGTCTATAATTTTCTCTCAACAAGTGCTGCAAGTCCAGATTCACAATCTGTATTTGTATTCGTGTTGTCTACTAAAATAGCCTTAATTATAGATACACTATTGTGTTCTTTCAGAACATCAACCACTTCCTCTGCAAGAACATTACGAGTTTAACCAATATCAGGATTAACTCTATGAATGTTCCATCTCTTTTGTGAAGGTCAAATGGCATTCTGGCCCCTTTGCTTCTTTTTGTTAAAATATATTCTCTCCATTTGGGCCCCAACATCTCTTTATAAAACAATGTATTTTTATCATTTCTTCCATCAACCCCAATACAAAAAGCTTTTCCACTTTTAAACCTTATTTTTAATGGGCATTATTTTGTTCATTTTTGACTTTTCTCTATCTATTTTACATTTGTCGATGATAATATCGTTTATATCGACATTAGATTTGAGGAAGCCTATAGCGTCTAAATCTAAAATCAATGCATTAATAAGGGTGGCTGCGAGATTGGAAGAATTATCGTCCCTGATTAATTCCATAGCATATCGAGATATTTTGATAAGACTATAAAGGCCTGAAAGGAATCTCTCAGGCTCAAAGTATTCAACTTCTGTTGAATCACTATTAGGACTGGACTGGGGAAGAATAGCATCCTCATCATCAGATATTGACGCATCATTAAATGATGAACATAATCTCTTTCGTCGTTCCAATCGTTATTTCCTTTTTAATTTTTTAATGTCATCTTTATCTATAGAGTCAAGCTGGAAAGTACCCTTGGGTCCTTTTTTTTGGCTATCTGATATATATTTCAAATATTCCCTCTCTTCCGCTGGAACCTGAAATATCAAATCTTACATTTTTTTACAAACATATAAATATAAAAATATTATTTCAAACGAAAATGATAATAGTTGCTTTTTACACGTGTTTAAAAATTAAATGCAAGCATGGAAATCCATTTAATTTAAAATTTGCATGACTTTGTAGATCGAACATATTAAAAATAAATAAAATGGAAAATAGTCTTACCTTCTTTTCCAAAGGACAAGTACAAAGTATGTGTTTAGTCTGGCAATGTTCTTTGTTGCACTTAACATTTTTGTCATCACAGTTTAAAATAGATAATTTGCATGTATTAAGAAACGATGTCAAACAGCGTATCTAGCTTTTCCTTTAAAAAATTTTTCTTGGAATGTAGGTAAATATTTCCTAGTTATCTGTTTTGCTTTCTGGAAACATAGGATCTTCACTTTATTTACAATAGACTTTTCATTTACTAGAGCTAAACGAGGATTAACGACCTTCCAAATGCCATTTATATCCTTTGCTATTATTTTAGAAATAGATAACTCTATTAAGACCGGATATGAATTTGAAAGGAAATAGCTTTATTGGATGACTTGCTGGAAAATTGGTGGTTCTGTTTTATCTAATAGGTTAGATCATTCACCATTAAAATACTTGTAGAACAGGCAGAGAGATGCAACATTGCGTCGATGGAACAGAGGCTGAAGCTTAGATGCCAGTTCAGGGCCTATCAGATTGGCGATTCTCTTTTGAACCTTGTCTAGGAGCGAGAGACTAGTAGCAGATGCACCAGCGTATGTATGACAGCGATACTCCATACATGGGCGAATGGTGGCCTTATAGAGATACAGGATACTTTCGGGTGTTAGTAGTTTTCTAGCACGATAGAAAGAGCCTATCTTCTTCGCAGCGGCCCTGGCAATGCTTTCAATGTAATTGTTCCAACTCATGTTTCCTGTGAACATTAGGCCAAGGAGTGTGAAAGATGTACTCTAAGATAAAGAGTCGTTGGTCATTGCTATTGGTGGTAGTGAAGGTTTCTTGTAATTATTGAAGGAAACAAGTTTAGTCTTGGCGGCATTGAATGTGACCATCCATTTTTATCCCCATTCCACTACAGATTGGAAGTCATCCTCTAGTGTTTCTGCCATTTCTTTAGATATGTGTTTATTTGTTTTCCTGTCGTGCCTGTTATAGAGTGTGGCGTCATCAGCATATATACCCATCTCAGAGGAAATTTTGCGGGAGAGGTCATTTATGAATATTAGGAACAATAGAGGTCCAAGGATAGACCCTTGGGGCACTTCCGCATTTATATCATATTGTTTGGATGTACGACCGTCGATGACAACCTGCATTTTTCTCTTATCTAAGGAGGATTCAATTATGTTAAGTATTATACCAGTGAGACCGTATGATCTAAATTTCCTGAGGGGACCCTCATGCCATACCCTATCAAAAGCCTTAGATATATCTAGAGCTACCGCTCTGTCCTCTCCCGCTTTGTCCAGTGAATGGTATATACGTTCAGAGATTATAGTTAGGATGTATGCTGTGGAACGGGCTTGTCTAAAGCCGTATTGTTGGTCATTCAGAAGTTTAGCATCTGTAAAGTGATAGACTGGAGCATGGTTAATTAAGGTCTTAAATATTTTCGCAAAAAGTGAGAGGAGGCTAATGGGGCGATAATTTGATGGGTCAGTTCTTTCGCTAGAATTCTTGAATATTGGTACCACAGAAACAGTTTTCCAACAGCTCGGAATGCAAGATTCATTAAGTCATTTGTTGTAGAGTTTGGAGAGAACTGGAGCTACTTCGGCTGAGCACTTTTTTGATAGCACAGCTGGGAGGAGATCGGGTCCACATGCTTTTGAAGTGTCAAGGTTTTTTATGATAGCATGTACCTGAGCAGGGGTGATTTTCAGATCGTCTAGCGTGGCGTTTGTCCGCATAGGAAAGTCATGTAGGGAGTGGTTGAAAGGGTCCAGTGTGGAGTTTGAGGCAAACTGACTGGCAAGCACGTTAGCCTTCTCGGTTGCTGAGCAAACAATCTCGTGATTGTTGGTTAGTGGGGATAATTGTTGATTGCCCATTATTTACTACACTATAATATGATCGGCGTGCAATAAGTATTACTCCTGACCCACTTGCATGTGCAATGATTTATATCTCTATGGGTTATGTGGCAAATTACAGCTCTGAACTAATTGTGGTTTCTGTTTTACAGTTGTTTGAACTGAGTCAGGTGTGAAATGGAGCCTGTTGAATGTCGAGCAGTGATCCCGTTTTTGCATTTGAAAGGACGCACACCACAGGAGACTTTTGATGAAATGAAAGAAACTGATGGTGATAATGCCCCATCATATGACCTTGTAAAACGCTGGCATCGTGAATTCAAAGTCTGTGGAAACAGCTCCCAGACCTGGTTGCTCTCCCCCCCTTCTTCCATTGATGAGACATCTGTCCGTCAAGTTGAGCCTGACATTTTGGAAGATCGGCGCATTACTATTCGCCAAATAGCCCAAGATATCAAAATTAGTACAGGGTCTGTGGAAACTATCATTCATGACCATTTGCATATGCATAAGGTGTCTGCCAGATGGATTCCCAGGTGGCTCATACCATTCCAGAAACGAGAATGCGTCGAGTGCTCGAGGATGAATTTGGAGATGTGCTAAGAAGATGAGTCAAAGTTTTTCAAAAGACTGATTACACAGGATGAAACCTGGGTCCATCACTATGATGCAAAAAGCAAAGCCCAGTCAATGCAGTTGAAGCACTTGGACTCACCACCTCTAAATAAGGCAAGGGTGCAGCCCTCCGCTGGCAAGGTCATGCTCACAGTCTTCTGGGACCAGGACGGAGTAGTGATGACAGATTTCCTCGCAAAGGGTACCACAATTACAGGAGCCTATTATGCTTCACTTTTGAGGAAATTAAGGGAAGCTATCAAAATCAAGAGGCAGGGCAAGATCAGCTCCACAACTTTCATGTCGCCAGATCAGAAGCACGCGCGTGTGGTTATGAAATTCCTCTCCATCCTCCCTACTCTCCATCCCTTGCACCCTCTGACTTTCACCTCTTTCCAGTCATGAAGTTGTTTTTGAAACGAAAGCGTTTCCCAGATGATGCAGTTTGATTTCTGAAGTCACGTCGTGGTTGGAGGACCAACCTGAGGTGTTCTACAAAAACGGTCTCCAGAGCTGCATAAAACGATGGTAGAAATGCATAACTCTGGGTGGTTCCTATGTAGAGAAAGACTAATAACCGTGTCAAGTTTCGTAACTCTACTGCTATGGGAAGTGGGTCAGAGGTATTACTTATTGCACGCCCCTCGTAGATTTTCCAGAAGTCACGAGTTCCTAGCTTTTGTGCTTCGATGCGTTTTTCAGTGGTTTCAGTAAATTCTCTCTTAGCTGTCGCTATTTCTTTCTTAGCGTTACTTCTAGCTTCCATATACTTCTGTCTGTTTTAACTGGGCTTATGTGAGTTAAATCTGCGGTATGCATGCTGCCTTTGAGCGATGGCAGTTGCGCAAGTAGAAGTGCTTTACATTGTTATTATATATGTGTGTTATGTTTATGGGGGCAAAAAAAAAATAAGACTGATATTAATGGAAGCCTGGAAAAATAGTGGATTACAATAAAAAAAATGCGAGCATGAAAAGTAATACGGTTAAGCTTAAACATGGAAAAGTAAAGGACTAGTTGTTAAAACTAGAAAAGAAAAGAACAAGGTACTATAGTAAAAAATATAAATTTATAACTTAAAATATTGCAACATTAAGAATTAAAAAAAAAATTCAATTTATAAGATTATATAATCAATTCTGGTTGAAGTTTATGTGGTTGGTTGTTTTCGTTTTACGGCATATCAGCCCCCTTTCAGGTTATTTAATGCTAAATCCAGTGAAAGATTTTTGTTTTTTTCAAGTCAGTTTCTATTTAATCCATAGTTGGGACCTTAATAGATTCTACTACTCCGAGTAAGAGTGGACCTGGGAGCAATGCCCATTAAAGGGTTGCTCCACAATCTCCAAAGCCCAAAAGCTGGGGCTTCACCATCGGATATAGTTTAAGGTCATATCCAGAACTAGAAGTTTATGTGAGATTGGCATTGTGTAATTCTTATTTAGCTAAAATAAAACTAACCTGATTCGCATCTTTTCAGAGTATGTCCATTGTTTCAAAATACAAGTTGGTCAATTATATTAATTTGGTAAGCAATAACGATTTGCCTTCTTTGTTTTTGAGTACATACTTGTTTAATGCATTTTTTTTAAATGATGCAAATTACATTTATCGACGGCGCCATTAGCATAAACCGTTTCAGGTTTCGCGTAAATGTGACTGCAATGGAATTCAAATATGACGACGGTCCATGCAAATTGAGAGGCCACTGTTGACAATCTATGCATTGATTACCGGGCAATTGATGCAACAGCTGCTGCCGTAAGTGGGGGCATTTTCGGCGCACGGAAACACCGGAGATTATTGATAAACCAAATTCGTCATCCAGGTTACTTGCTTCTACTTATTTTTCATGCGC
>NC_136499.1:110360618-110405618 GCF_053919585.1 Euprymna scolopes | reverse complement strand
TTGGAGCAAAATAATGTCGTTTATATATATATAGCTAATGTAAAAATCGACATTATTTTTGCACCAACCTAATATACATACATAAATGCATACATACATACATATGTATATATATATGTGTGTGTGTGTGTGTGCGTATATATATATATATATATATAAAATGTATATATGTAAAAATATTTTTAACCTTTATATATCTAATTTTAAATAAATTGATGCCCCAAAGATGTTCTATTGCGTTGAAGTCTGAAGACATGCTTGGACAGTCTAGCACCTCTACCCTCAGCCTCTTCAGTAAAGAAGTGGTTGTCTTGGATGTTTATTTTTTGTCATTGTTCTGCTGGAACATATATATATATATATATATATATATATATATATATATAGTCTTTGAAGGTTTTAACCTTTAAAACTATACAAAAAAATTATATTTTTTATCATTCGTTAGAAAACCATTTAGTCAGTAAGTCATTTAATCACCTGCAATCACTGCATCAACTCGCTCTCGAATTTACTATAGTACTAATATTTTATTTTTTAAGGGATCATCAGTTGTTTACCATGAAACGCTGTTTCTGGAATTTAAAAACAAAACAGTATATTACATCATGGTTCCCCAGCAGTGTTGATCAAACACCACCACCCTTAATCTTAGGAAGAAGACATGTTACAAATATTTGATCCAATTTCCTATTCTTAATTGCAATTACTAACCTTTTCATACTAAAAAAATGAATTTCTTACCTGTGCGATTCATCAATTTCCACATTTAAGATGGATACATTTAATTTTTTAATTTATCAGTCTTGTATTTATAAGATTAGGGTTAATCCATTTAACTACTTATCACCCCCACTATGATTAGTATTTAGTATATTTGCATTCTATGACTATTTTGTATCTCGAGCAAATTATTTTTAGATGGGATAGTACGTATAGAATATTACTACCAATAATATTTTGTAAGACGTATAATCACAGGTTTCCATACCAGTTTATTGTTAGATAATTTTACTCTGAAGTATATATATATATATATATATATATATATGTATATATATATGCATATATATATGTATATATATATATATGTATTTATGTATGTGTATATATATATACATTTTATTTGTTTTACATAAGCATTAATTTATTGCTACACATTCTTTTTTGTGAAAGAAAAGGAAATTTAAATAAATTAATCAATTATCTATAGCCAATCAATTAATTAATTTGAAATAGTAATTTGTGCAGCCCCCCCCCCAAAAAAAATCTGGAATCTTAGTGTAAATTTTTTATTCAAAATTTGACGAGTGTTTCAGTTATACAGCAATAAGCACAGATATAGAAATCATGAACCGTTTAAAAATATAGGTTCGGTGCGAATATAAAACCATTCCAACTAGCTGAGTGCATCAAAGAATTGCACAGTAATAATGCAAAAATCATAAAATTGGTATATAATAAATACAAACTGAGTAAATCCAAGATATGTAAGCTTGACACTAAAATCCATTACACACTTTTGATCCCAGAAAATGCTTAATACATCATACTTAAGCTTAAAGCATATTCAGAATAAATCAATTGGTTATATTACTTGTATTGATCGAACTATTGTTCTCGTCTTAAGTATTATTTGTGCAACGTTTCAGTTGGATTGGCCTTCGACCGTCCTCAGACATGTTGGTTGTTGTTTGGCAAAGAAAAAAGAAAAATTACTGGCTCCGTATGTATGTTCCTATTCTTTGAGTTAGCCTCTATTTTATGGTTACTGTTTCATATTTGTGAAAAACTATTTGACAAAGGGGAGGCAACTCTAATAAAGAGAATTTTTTTTTACATGGGGGTCACCACTTATCCAGGCCCGTAGGCCACTCAGGGATAAGGGTTATTGCGTGTACAGTAATCAATGAGATAGTATTGTAGTAATCATTAGTATTGGGTTTTTTGATAAAGTGTCTTACTTAAAGGGGCGGTTTGTATATATATATATATATATATATATATATATATATATATATATATACTTCAGAGGAAAATTATCTAACAATAAACTGGTATGGAATATATGTTGGACTTGAAGACGTCCAAGTTGTAGTCAGGTGGGAAACAGGCAAGCGGCAGAGAGTTCCACTGGCGTGCAGTTCTAAGAAAGAAGCTTTGATCATGGAATCTACGTTTGGATTTAGGCACAGATAAAGAGTGGGGAAAATTATTGACAGTAGTTTCAGCCAGACGGGTGTTTCTCGTGAAAGATTGGCGAGGGGGGACGAGGGATTGGAGCTCAGACGAGCACCTGCCATGGAAATAACGATAAAACAAATTATCTCCACTCCATCGCCAAAATTTTAAGGTTGTACAACGTTAGTTTTTTTTTTTCTATGATTAATTACAATTACAATCATTTACAATTAATTGGTGTCTAATGACGATGGATAAAATTCAATTAAATTCAGGTATATTTTAAATTTATAATAAGAAAGTGTACCCATATAATGGTATCCAAAAGCCTTTTAAATACCGAAACGAAAGCTAAATTTGAGATATGTTTATTAGTTGATGACTAAACACGTTGCTAAAATTTTTAAAAATCGGAAGTATATGAATTTTAGTGGCGGCTTTCTAACATTTTTAGTCTCCCAGCATTTAACTAAATACAGTTCACATTCGTACACCTTGCACTTATCCATCCATCCACCCAGCGCGACCGTAGCCGAGATTGAACTCACTACACGATTTTGTATTGCAATTCAAATCTTGTCGGTAGCTGAATACTTGATGCTTCGCCAGGTCTATCAAAAGTATTTTTTTTATCGTGACGTCATCACTAGATTGGGTTGCCTGCCACAGCTATAGAGAGTCCCATCTACCCTCGAGAGAAGGATAAACTACGCTAGTTTCTCAAGCTGTTTGTGTTTTACCTCGCGGTACATAGAGCTCCTCGCCTTTCCAAATGGTAACCCATCTGGTACTGGCCAGGCTCAACGTTGCTTAACTTCGGTGATCTGGCGAGAACCGGTGTGTCAACGTGATTGTGCCGTATAACTTACACTAATAATAATAGATTAATTTTTTGTAAATGCAGTTATATACTGCACGATCACGTTAACAGGCCGGTTCTTATTAGATCACTGAAGTTAAGCAATGTTAAACCTGCTCAATACCAGATGGGTGACCATTTATGAATGTGTGTAGGGGGACCTCAACACATTGCAAGATTTATAAAAACATTACATCGTCATCTCTCCGGAACGGAATATACCTACATGCCCTGATGACCGTTATGAATTTAATATTCCCTTGACACTCTCTCCTTTGGATGAGGTCGGTTCCAACCGCCTATGGTAAACGCCGTAAACATACAAATATATAAATATAAACATTTATCTATATTTATATAAATATAGATTTACAAATGTCCACATTCAAGTAGAAGGTTTGCCTGAAGAAGGTCGTAGTTTAGATTTATCGAAACGTTGCTATGACGAAGGGAATCGTATTTCGAATGATGCAAATAATTCAGAAACTTCCATATTAAAAACAAAAATATCTCGATATGCAAGAGAAAGCGTGAGAAAAGGGAGAAAAATATTCCAAAAATATACATTTATTTTGGAGTTTCTACATTTCCTCTGTCTGCGCAAAAGCTTTCTCCGGCTGGAATTAAATTACATTGTTCAACGTGATGCATTTTATTTGCATACGTGCACATGCACATCGATCGAAAAAGTATCTATTAAAACACACACGTATATATATATATATATATATATATATATATATATATATATATATATATATATATATATATAAAAAGACCATATGTGGGAGCAACCCCACATATCAGACCGTTATTCAATGTAGGAGAAACCCTTCATACCAATTCTCACTATCCAGTTCCTCCTCGGTGGAGCTGGCCTCTCTACCCTTCACTCTCCACATTACAAAACGGCCTTGTGCCTAATTTGCTCAGTGGGGAAGCAAATAAATACAAACGCGTGCATATATATATATATATATATATATATATATATATACACATATATATATAAATACATGTATATATATATACATATATATATATATAGTAAGTTATAAAATACACCTAGCTCTACCTACGTATTGAGTAGTGTTGAAGTAAATACTTAAAGTTTACGCATACATTTATAATTTCGAATATTAATTTATGTGATTAAATGAAGTAGTCATATATATATATATATATATATTGTTTTTTAAAATTTACTTATCCACTGACAGGTGTTTCGTTGTCTACGACTCATCAGAGTGGATGAATCAAGCGAGATTCGAAATCGGGACCTCCTGGTAGGAAAGAAGCCTAAACTCTTACCACTCGACGATATCGCGCGATCGTTTTGCTATATCGCGATTTACGTAGATGTTATTTTATTTATTTATTTATTTTTTTGCGTTATGTTTTGAATGTATTCAAGTATTTATACGAAAGTGCATTTTTTACCTAAGGCATCGATATATATATATATATATATCGATATATATATATATTAAGCCAGTAGAGTTTACTTTCCTAGAGGTACATCCAATGAAACAACATGTGTCTACTAAAGAGTGCGCAATGAGTGAACAGAGCAGGTATATTAAATGTATTTATACAAACATTGATGGCAACATATGTGCATACATGTTTCTGAAAATCACCCGCGTTGGGGGATTACGTCTTCAGGCCAAGAATTATCGTCGATAATTCTTGTCCTGAAGAAGTAATCCCCGAACGCGGGTGATTACCGAAACATGTATGCACATATGTAGCCATCAATGTTTGTATAAATACATTTAATATATATATATATATATTTATATATATATATTTATATATATATATATTTATATATATTTATGTATATATATATATATATATATATATATATATATTGATGACTTCGTTCAGTCCCAAGGGATAATGGACAATCCTGTAAAAGTAGCTGCGTGTAATCAGCGTTTGAGTCCAGTGACAAGGAGCAGCTCCAAACTGACTGGAAACAATGCTGAGATAAATGGAAAACACAAACGGCACTTGGAATTCCCAAATGGTCACTTATTATATATTATATGACGAGGCTCAACATTGTTTACATTCGGTAATCTGACTGGAACCGATGTATCAACGTGATAATACTGTGTATGTACAATATATATATTGTCGATGGTAATAACTGCCACAGTACAGAGTATATAATAGACCGCAGGTTTTTACATCAGAGTTTTCTTCTAGATGCATAGCTTAACGAATTAATTCGCTTCCAGATACCAACCTGGAAATTTCTACGACTGTGTGGCACATAAAACGCCAAGCCTTCCCAAATGGTCACTTATCTGGTACTGGCCAGCCTTAATGCTGTTGAACTTCGGCGATCTGGCGAGAACCGGTTTGTCATTGACATTGGACGATCTATTTCTGATATATGCCGCCGCCATTAAAGCGTACGTTCATAAACTATGAAAAGACGAATCGCATGTTCGTGGACAATAATAACTCTATCAATATCATGAAGTTCAAAAATGCTTCTCGAAAACCGACAAAACCAAATTACACATCTCACCGCAATGTTTTCCCCTTAAGTAATTTTCCCAAGAAAAAATAATATCTACTATAATTGTGGACGACCCAACCATAAATGTTTCCAATGTCGATATAAAAACTAAAAAATGGACTCCATCAAAAACGTTGAGAACTTTGAGGAAGAACATACATTTCTATTCACATGTAACTTTGACAATACCACAAACGATAAAAATCTTCTGGTAGACTGTGGGGTAACAGCACACGTTATCACTAAGTATTTTATTAATTTTGATTCGAACTTTAATCTACAGAGTAATTTTGTCGAACTGGCCGCCGGTAGTGACGTAAATGATACAGTCTTGAAAAGAGTCGATGCTAAAATATCACTAAAAATAATAAAGGCGGAAATTTGTAAGTGCATTCTTAAAAATGCCCTTTTCATACTTACTTTTAAGGAAGACATATTTTCCGTACAAGCCGCCATTAAACAAGGCGCAAACATACAGTTTGGCCAAAGCAAGTTAAAATTGATATACCCAAACATTGACATTAAAGAAAATGGCCGACTATAGTATTTAAAAAGTATGGTTCCCTCAAAAACCTCCTGTCACGACTTGGAAACCTGGTATAAAATTCTAGGACACTGCAATACAGCTGATATTAAAAAGTTACCAAATGTAGTCGAAAGCATGAAAATAATACCTTCAGACGATCTCCCAAATTGTGATGTTTGTGCACAGAGAAAAATGGGAAAGTATATAAGCAAAACGCCAGACAAAAAGGCCACGAAAATTCTCTAACTTGTGCACTGTGTTGGCAGACCCGATAAACCCGATGGGAAGAGATAATTTAAGGTATGCATTGGATTTTGTTGACGATTATTTAGGTTTAATTATAGTTTATTTCCTAAAAAACAAATCCAACACTATCCTCACCACTAAGAAATATTTAGCTTATATCGCTCCGTGCGGCTCGGTAAAATATATTCGGTCAGACAATGGGAATGAATTTACTAGTAAAGATTTGGACCTTCTATTAATTAACCATTGTATTAAACACGAGAAATCAGTGCCGTATTCCTCATTTCAAAATGGCACCACTGAAAGAGCATGGCGGACCCTTTTCGAGATGGCAAAATGTCTACTTATCGAATCGAAATTAGCCCATAGTTTATGGACGTACGCTTTAATGGCGGCGGCATATATCAGAAATATATCGTTTAATAAAAGATTGGGCAAAACCCCTTATGAAGCGTTTTGTGGTGTAAAACCAAAATTGAACGGTATGCATATATTTGATTCAAACTGATTTGCATTTATAGAAAATACTCGTTAACTAAACATTAAAACCGAAAAAAGTATTTTCGTAAGTGACGATAAAAGCAGTCCGGCATATTTAGTGTACTTTCCAGACCAAAATGCCATAAAAAGGTTAAATGTGTAAAATTCAATGATGCATTAAAAAATGATGAACCAGTGGACGAGAAATCCGAGGAAGTATTACCAAGCATTTTAATCGATCACAACGTAAATATTAATAATGTCGACAATTGCAGTAGAACTACTGACGTAAATATTAACCGGACACATTGATACCCGATAAGGGGGCGAAAAATGCCAGACTTCTTAAAAATTGAAAATATACAAGACTACGCGATTACTGTTACTCGTTGAACAGCGCACCAGAAAGTTATAATGAGGCGATTAATTCAGAAAATCACCAAGAATTAAAAAAGGCTATGAAATCCGAATTGAAAGCTTTATCTGAAAATAATACATACGAAATGGTGGCAAAACCAAAGGATAAGAATATAATTTCTTTTCGCTGTGGTTTCTCTAAAAAAATCACAGCTTCTGGCATTGAATCTTTTTTAAGCAAGATTTGTTGCAAAAGGCTTTTCACAAATTTCTGGAGTCGAATATTTTGCCACGAATTCACCAAGGACAAATTTAACGACAATTAGAATTTTATTGAAATTTACCGCTCAATACAATTTTAAAATACATAAAATGGATGTAAAAAATGCTTATTTAAATGTTCCAATTGACTGTTAGATTTATATTTACCCCCCCCCACTCCCACCCCGCAGGGCATTAAAATGAAAAAAAAAGATTTCGTATGGAAACTGAATAAGTCACTCTACGGTCTAAAACAAATTGAATATAACACACACCCTTTTTTATATAATGAAAAAATCCTTGGTAGCAGAGCGTAATTGCCATCTACGGGTTATGGGCCCAGCACTTTCCACTGCGATACATAATTATTTAATAGAACAAGAACTCAAGCAATGCCCTGTAGTCACGTGCATGTATACCAACAATATAGGTAATAAATTGTTGATTTTTTTTTCGGTTGACGATATATTACTCGTCTCAAATTGTGATGTTAAAAATAAATTAAGTTAAAAAATTAAAATGGCCGATCTTGGATAATTGTCATGGTTCCTCGGTGTAAAGTCTACTTGCGAAAATGAAACAATAACAATGAACCAATCACGGTACATTGAAAAAATCTTACTGAAGTTTGGAATGTGA
Source organism: Euprymna scolopes (assembly GCF_053919585.1). Classification (NCBI taxonomy): domain Eukaryota; kingdom Metazoa; phylum Mollusca; class Cephalopoda; order Sepiida; family Sepiolidae; genus Euprymna; species Euprymna scolopes. The sequence continues at coordinate 110,397,536 of NC_136499.1, read as the reverse complement.
AATTGCAAACCACGTATAACTCCTATAAGAATATAGAACGGAAACTAAATTAATAGACGATCGATTATACAAAGAAATGATTGGAAGTCCAATCTATTTGATGACTGCCACTAGGCCTAATATATGCTATACTGTAACAAAGCTATCTGAAAACTTATCAAAACCGAAGATTGAGGACTTAACTCATGCAAAACAAATCCTTCGTTATCAAAAAGGAACCAAGGAAAAATCTTTAATGTTTAAAAAGTCGACATATCCCCTAAATTTAGAATTTTCAGATTCAGATTGAAGTCATTTTGAGGATCGAAAAAATACAACAGGATACTGTTTCAGATTGTCAAAAACTTGACCTATGATTTCCCGGAAAACTAAAAACAACAAATTGCTGCCCTTTCTACATGTAAGGCAAAGTTTGTGGCACTTACATATTCAGCTTAGAAGGCAATTTTTCTTAACACCCTTCTAAAGTCTATTTCAAAACCAAATCTAAGCAAAAATAATAGTAATTCATTGTGACAACCAGAGTAGTACCTTATTAGCAAATAATTCTATGCTTCATCAAAGGTCGAATCCTATTGATATCAGATATCATTTCGTAAGGAATGGAATAAATAAAAAATCTACTTCTCTTAGCTATGTAACATATGAGAATAATATAGCCAACATTTCACTAAACCTATTTAACATTTTATAGCATTTAAAACTACCAATGGCGGAATCCATTTCTGAATGTAAACTACGAGAATCCGTTAAATTAAACCGAACTTGACTTGTCAGACTTTCCCTCACATTCTAACAGCGTGAAACTGGCAGTCAAGTTAACAACGGAAGCTTTATAAACTACTTATGGTTTTGAAGCAGGCACCGACACATTAGAGCCAAAGTTTTGAGTCAGAAATTGAAGCCGGAATTTTTGTCTAAGAGCTCTTTAATGGAGCAATTTGACTTTATATATCAAGTTCTATTCAAGTAGTGTTTGGTTTTTCCTTATTTTTTTGCTTGTTATTTTTTCACTTATAGCAGACAATATATACAGCATAATCCTGTTGACACAAGAGTTACAGCTAGATCACCAAAGGTAAGCAACGTTGAACCTGGTCAATACTAAATGGGTGACTATTTGGGACTTCCAGGTGATTGTGCTCTCCGCTTATCTCGGCATTGTTTTCAGTCGTCCTGGACTTCTTATTGCCACTGGACTCAAACAGTGCCGATTCATGAGAGGTGTGCTTTAGGATTGCGCAACTCTTGTCTCACAATTACCCACGCAGTTGCCCTACCCCCCTTTTGAGACTGAACGGACGTATCAGCATCGATATCAGAAAAATGCATTTTCAAGGTAATCAGCTATTACTGCTAAATTCATAACGTTAAAAAGCAGATTGAGAAAATTCAGGGATAGATTTTCAATTTAAATATTGATCATAATTTCTATAAATTAATACCATGTTTATAAAATAAGATGTTCCCTAATTTTAAATAATAAAATAGGTTAGTTTTACACTAATATTCAAGCCAAATCTTGCAAAAGCGAAGAATTTTCACTACATTTTTGTCTGCGATTTTGATACCAAGTGCACAAAAACCATTGAAGTATTTTAACTTTTTTTTGTATGAGTGCTTAATAGATCAATGCACAACTTTTGATTTTGTAAACTTTTAAAGAACCCTCCCCTAATATATATGTATAAGCTGCCATTAGCGTATTAAGCGACACTCTTTGTGTAAACAAATCGAGCGGAGGCATTTGGACGATGTCAAAACATCGTTAATTCATTACCCACACAGCAGCAGCCGTATAGCGCAATGGTGAGAAGCCTTGACTGTCATTTGGGCGGTCGGGTTCCGATCGTGGTTTGAGACAGTTGCCTGTCTAGCCGCACTGATGAGCTGTGAAGCAGCGAAACAGTACTATATGTGGATGACTATAATGCTCCCTATCTTGGGTTGAGCATATCGGGAAATGATATACAAACTGCCAATAGCGTATTAGAAGTCATTAATTCATTACCCACTCAGCATTATCCGGTTTACGACTTCCAGTTGCGCATGCGTACATAAACGTAAACCCATAACGCAATACGGAAATGAACGATGTACAAAAAGCAGAAGGTATTAACAATTGTTTATTTAATTCATAATTAAAACGCGAAAATAATTGGGATGCTGAAAACATACACAGTAAAACAATGCATTTTATTGTTACGTTGATTATTTATTTGTAACGCAAATTGAAAAAAAAAAATTAAAAAACATATTTACAAATAAATAATCAATGCGACAATAAAACGTATTGTTTTACTGTGTACGTTTTCAATGACTCAATTTTTTTTTGCGTTTAAATTATCCAAATAAACAGTTGTTAATACTTTCCGCATTTTTTTACATCGTTCATTTCCGTATTGCGTTTAAGTTATTTTAACGCAATATTATTACAAATAAATCTACTTTAACCAGCTGACAAACATAAGAGCATTTTACAACGGCGATTTACCCACCGCCTTCCCTTTTTTTTTAAATTTACTCTGAAATTTTTAATACAACTTAAAAAAAGACATTCGTATATTTTCTTCTACACTACACACATAAACAAATATCCCGGAAATTATTTTTTTGTTTAAATTGCGTTACAAACAAATAATCAACGCGACAATAAAACGTATTGTTTTACTGCGTACGTTTTCAGCGTCCCAATTGTTCTTATTCGCGTTTAAATTAAAAGATATATCAAAATTTGAATGTAACTTTAAGTATTATGGTATCTGTTCAGTGCACATTTACCTATAAGTATGGCAAACCATTTATAATTCAATGACTGTAAGTTTTTTTCCAAAATAATCAATTATAAACAGAACGACTCATAGAAATCTATTATATTCTTTTTTATTTTAATATATTTCATGTTTCTGTTATGTCACAAAAACTATTTTCTTTGCGTCACAAGTGTCACGCTCATACATAATTTCAAAGCTCATATAACAAACTGACCCAACGGGTCACGGGTAGTCTAGTATATATATATATATATATATATATATATATATAGCTGCATTGATGAGCTGTGAAACAGCAAAAAAGTATTGTATGTGGATGACACACACGCATCTCTCTCTCTCTCTCTCTCTCTCTCTCTCTCTCTATATATATATATATATATATTGTTATATTGGTAGAGAGGCTGGTTGATATCGGTTGCTAAATTAAAAAATAATCATAACGGGATAAGAAATAGCTTGTTTTTTTATCTCTTAGGGAATGCCTATGGCAAACGGTGAATCTAAATTCAAATATAAATATGAAAGCATGCGCCCCCTCGCCTTCAGCGAGCGTGAATTTAAATTCAATAAAAAATAAATAATAACATATAAATAAACGCACGAGCGTTCGAGGCGTACACACACACCCCTCACTCCCTCTGAAAATTCAATGCGCGAGAGAGCCCACTATCAGCGAAGCTGATGAAAAGGGAAAGGGAGAGAAAGAAAAAGTGAAATCGACGCGGACGAATAAAGAAAGCAGTTTTTGAACTGAGCGTTTTGTCAACGGTGAAAAACGATAGCGTTCGTATAAAAAATTGAGAGGCAAGAAAAAAGACAGAAAAGAAAAAGAGACTTGGGAGAGCAGTGAACGGTGTTAAATGGACCGGTTGTTTTGTTTACGTTTGAGCGAATAATGAATAAAAAAAAATCGAAAACTCGCCATGAGCCGATGGTACTCAGGAATGCCCAAAGCGCAGCGTAAACAGATTTCCCTGAAATAAACAGGAGTTGAATTGAATTTTCAGAGGGAGGGAGGGGTGTGTGTGTACGCCTCCAACGCTAGTGCGTTTATTTATTTGTTATTATTATTTATTTTTTATTGAATTTAAATTCACGCTCGCCGAAGGCGAGGGGGTGCATGCTTTCATATTTATATTTGAATTTAAATTCACAGTTCGTCGTAAGCGTTCTCTAAGAGATAAAAAAACTATTTCTTATTCCGTTATGATTATTTCTTAATTTATTAACCGATATCAACCAGCCTCTCTACCAATATATATATATATATATATATATATATATATATATATATATATATATATATATATGATTATGGTACAGTTTTAGTTATTTAGAACTGCTTTAAAGTTTCATCGCTCTCTCATTTTGCGACCAAATTTCAATCAATTATTAATTAATAGATCACCTTCTCAGCTATATTGTGAAAAAATAATTTTCAATTTTCGTTCAGTAAAACCAAAGTTATTTTGAAGTTTCTGGTGTTCAAAATCGTAAAAATATGTAAGGAGGTGAGCGACGGTTTTTATGACTGGTTTCCATAGCAACCACGTCGCTTCAGCGACTACTGTTGCTATTAATTCGAAAATAGAAGTAACAAGTGAAACAGAGAGAATGAAAGCATGAATAGGAGATAATTGGAAGGATTTTATTGAAAGCAAACGAGTGCCGTACATTGTTATTACGTATGTGTTTATGGGGGTGAAACAATAAGACTGAAATTAAACAAAGAACAAATTATTTATTGGAAGCCTGGACATATCATGGATTACAATAGAAAAATGCGAACATAAAAAGTAATATAGTTAAACTTAGACATGGAAAAGTAAAGGATTAGTTGTTAAAACTGGAAAAGAAAAGGACAAGATATTCTAGTAAAAACTATAATGAATTTATAACTTAAAGTATTACAGCATTAAGGATTTTTTTAAATTCAATTTATAGCACTATATGTCAATTCTTGGTTCCAAATATTACTCTCTGATTTTTCATTCTCTTCCTTCGCTGTGACGTAAACTTTCGCCACGGCTTGGTTATTTGCATGTATGAGCTTCCGCCACTGCAGAACACGTAACTCTAGCTTCGTTAAATATCTTCTTGTGCCTAAAATTCTTTATAAAAATTAATTAAAACATGTGCCGACGTCATAAAAGGAAACACAAAAACCCTGAAAAGTTAAACAAAAAAATCACGAGTAAATAAACCCAAATAAAATGTCTTAGTGTACAGTTTGTTCGTCTTTTTCATTTTACATTTTTCCTCAGAATGTTTTACAGTATAGCCCCGGGATACGGTATTAAAAATTAATAACAAAATACAGTATAGTCTATAATACACATGTATACCAGGGGGTATGAAAACCATCGTATTCCATATCGTTACCTGAAAAACCGTATCCTAGGACCACTGTCCCTGGGGTCTACTATACTTTTTTTTATTATTTTTCTCTTGTAAAAAACAAAACAAAACAAAAAAAAAACAATTCCAATTTTTCTATATATTTAAAGACACCGTTTTAATACGTTGAAAGGGAGAAAAACTCAGTTAACTGTTCCAATAACGATAATTTATTTCTTTTTTATTTTCAGAAATGACACTCAATCAACATAGAAATGTTTGGTTGTCCATCATTAAAGTTTGGAATGTTTACAATATGTTATGAGGCCAGATAAATCTAAGTAAGACCAAGTCCCAGTTCCGTTAAAGTCTTAGATGTTTATTAGTCTCGCGTCGGTAACTCCCACAGAAAAGGTATTTTTTCTTTTAGTAATAAAGTCAGTTCATAACTTATTTTGACACTCTGCATAACAGGTATGTTTTACCGTTAATTGAATTCCAAGATTCGTTTATTACTATTTATTCAACCTTCTATTCTTTCTTACCCATCCTATCATAGTCAGTCATAGCATTAATATTTCTCTCGTTCGTTTGATAGATTTTCCAATGGGGTTTCTTTTTCTTAAAACTTCCTCTCCAAAATTCTTGACCAAACTAGTTAGCATAACCCCTTGCTTAATCATACGGCCTATTTGTCCCTTAGCTGCTCGGCACCTTGTATCAAGATTATTCTGAGACAACACTGGCTAATCTAACTTTTACTTTAGTCTTGCGGCTAATTTCATCTCTTAATTGCCCCATAAGTAATTTTTTTGAACTTTGTACAAAGACGGCAATAGTGCAATTAAAAACGATCGCACTTTTGTGCCCCGAAGTTTATTTTTTAACATAGTAACCACCATTTTTGGTGCACCTTTTTTTTCTTGTGATCCAGTTCTCTTCAGAAATAAAAAATAGAAACTTTTAGGAATGTCACTGTAATTCTTTCGGCATGACAAGAAGTCTCATTCGTCTAGTTAAAGGCAGCTGTGTCACATCTTGCTGCGCTGGGAATCAAGTAAATAACCACACTTCCACTATTTTTAGATGTCTCATTACCTGTCGGACTGAGGTATACTGCGTGGGTGTTACTTAAGAAGTCTACTCTTCCAAGACTTTTCATCTACTTCCAAGTGGGAGTAAATTGGTTGCTTACAGTCTGAGGCACTTTGAAGAAGGAATGCCAACTGGCTATCCAGATAAATAACTACATTCTCTGATTATTTTTTGACTGGTTTAGTCTTCTTACTTCTTCAGTTGCTTAAAGATCTAGGTAAAAATACCACTCGAGGATACGTTCTCGACAATCAGCCAGATGCTGAGCTATTTACCGAGTCCATTACCTGTCAGACAAAGGTTTACGGCCGGGGTAGTTGCTAGGAGGTCTACCCTTCCAGGCCTTGCAACTCAGCTTTCGAGCGGAGTAAGTTCATTGCTTACTGCCCGAGGCATTTTGGCAGGAGAATGCCGACGAGACTGTGCAGGCAATTCTTGCTAGAGAAGAATACTTCTTCTTTAGGGATGCTTACTTGACTCTCACCACCTTCCGACCTTGTGCCATATATTCCTGCAGCATGCCAAAAATATTGCTACATGCTTCTGCTTCTAGAACAATAGTTTGGTGTTTCTAGAACAATAGTTTGGTGTTTTTAGAACAATAATTTGGTAGTTTGGTGTTTCTAGAACAATAGTTTGGTGTTTCTAGAACAATAGTTTGGTGTTTCTAGAACAATAATTTGGTAGTTTGGTGTTTCTAGAACAATAGTTTGGTGTTTCTAGAACAATAGTTCTAGGAATACCAAACGCCTTTGATAAGGTCTGGCAAAAAGAGTTTCTTTACAAATCTGCCAGCTATGGAATATTTGGCAAAATCTTTCCGATTTCCTTTTTTTTGGGGGTGGGTGGGTGGGGATTGTCATAACTGACACTGATTACAGATCTCAAATGGAAGAATTATATCCAATTCCAGAAGCCGCTGAAAAACTGGTTGGATCATTCTATCGCTCCAGAATTATTCCAGATACAATGGTCTAGTTATATAAAAGATACATATTATACGTCTGCTGATGGAATGCTACTGCTCATCTGAGGAAGTGACACATGAAGCACTTTTTTCGTACTTTTTTGAGTACAAAACTGTGTTCGAAATCTAGTGGGAACATTGTTTTCTTTTCCACAAAAATTTTTTTCCCACAAAAGAGATATTAGCTTTATCCAAATACATTTGTTGATTAAATCGAATTTCACAGGTCCTGTTAGTATCGAATAATATGCCAATCAAGCGATTGACAGATGGAGGGCTTCGCAAAGAGATTCGAGGCGCATGTCGAAATATAAAGAAACATTTGAAAAAGATAAATCCAACCTTCAACATTTAAAGAAAAATAAAAGTAATAAAAAGAAAAAAAAAACGTAACGAAATCTCCGGTGGCAGCGTTGCCGGCGATGTTGGTAGCCGGGAAGGCTGCTTCACGCAAGTATCTTGTCGCCATTTTCGAAAGAAATCGAGCGGCAATCAATATCTTCCATTTACGCATGACGCCTCTCCGGCAGAGGCAGCCATTACCGCCACATCTTGTGCGACTTCTTCTTTAGCACCAGCGATTCTTAAGAGGCGGCGTACGATGCTTGCAACAATGATGCCTGCAACAACGATGGCTGCTACGTGCATCGTAAAGTAAAGACAAAAAAGCACCTGCCTTTATATCAGAGGAAGTGATAAAAAATTTGCATAAAGTTACATATTGCCTCCAGGCTGGCTGTGAACGAATAAAAAGGAGATTCTGTTGTTTTTTTTTTCTCGTGAAATTACGTTACAACAATTTGTAAATGAATGCAAAAAAATTCGTTTCTGAATTTTTGAGATGAGGTATGGTTATTCATATTATTTGGATTTTTCGGACTACTGTTCTCATCTTGTCATTTTTACAACGTATCGGTCGATGTAACCTCCGACTTCTTCCAGGTGTTGTCAAACTCGGGAATCTGCACGGAATTTCGAAGAAGATTGGAGGTGAAAATGACATTCGAAATGAGAATAGTAGTCGCAAGAATCCAAATAATATATATATATATATATATATATATATATACATAGTAGAAATGGTAATTAATAAAAACTGAAGAAAGTGCTCAATACTGTTGTAGAGCAAATATGCGTTTTATTTTTTATTACCGTGTGCACGCGCTCATGTGTGTGATCGCGCGCGCGGCCGCTAGCTAACCCTCTCCGAACAATTAACAACAAATAAAAACTAAATAAATAAACCGAATCATAGCCCCCCCCCGCCTCCGACCCACGCGAACACTCAACAGGTCAAAACATACTTATCAAGAAATCATCTCACCAACGAGACGCCAAAAACTTTAACATTAAGACTCGAATTTTAAAGTAACCCCCTCCTCCTACCCCCACATATTCCCCTTCCCCTCCATGTATCTCTAAAAAACGGTGGAGTAGCTGAAACAATAACGTAACTTAACAGAAAGATACGGTAATAAAAAAATAAAACGCATATATATATATATATATATATATATATATATATATATATATATATATATATATATATATGCGATTATTGCATAAGTTCCCGCCGTTTCATAACACGTTTTGGTTCTAAAACATGTTTTGATATTTGGCAAAGTGTTATATACCATTAAAAATCACGGATTCTATCCTACAAGATAATCGTCATCGTTTGTTGCTCATATAATTTTTTCTCGTTTTTCAGAACAGTCAAATGGATTGTCAAGTTGATAAAAAAATTACATGATCGACACCTCCCTCTTTTCGCCTTACATCGAGGTCAAAAAGCAAGTGAAGTGACTAGGGATAATTGTGTCGTATATGGAGAAAACGCTATTGCCGAGAGAACTGTTCGAGATTGGTTTACCAAATTCAAACACGGTAATTTTGACCTCAATTGACGCTCCTCGTTCGGGAAAACCAATCCAGATGGAAGATGGCCATCAGAAGCGTAGAGAATTGGATGAAAAAAATGAAGTGTGATTTTGCGATAATTTTATGCCATTTTCAGTCGATGGGTTTCACACAAAAAGTTGGAGCTTCGGTCCCTTTAGTATACTTTAAAGAAAACGGCGGGAACTTATGCGACAATAAAAGGAAACACATGCATGCCGAACGCGCACACACACACACACACACACACACGCACACACGCACACACACACACACACACGCACACACACACACACACACACACACACACACACACACACACACACACACACACACACACACACACACACACACGGGACCTTCAATAAGTTTCCAGACCTTTATATAGGCATTTATCGTAGACTCTTAAAAATTCAGTATGCGTTTGCTATACATCTTATGAGGTGAATGACCAATTTTTATGGGTTCAGGTCCAAATGAACAGCAACAACATGAAATTGGAATACACCCTACTAAAGCATAATTATCACAGTTGGTGAATTTCAAAAATGCAATCGGAACGTGAGGACCCTTTAGAAGAACGATATGCAATAAACTTCTGTTTTAAATATGGAAAATATGCAACTTAAATGTATGGAATGCTTCAGATTGCTTTTGTAAGTTCTTTCATGAATCGAGCATCAGTTTTTGAGTGGCATAAGAGATTCAAGGAAGGCAGGAAGTCTGTGAGGAATAATAAAAGGTGTGGGAGGAGTATGGAAGCCAAAACTGCAAGGTTGATTGGCGAAATACAGAATATCATTGATAAGGACCGTCGTGTATCTATAGAGACTATGAGTGCACAGTTTGATGTCAGTGTGGGAACTGTACACACAATTATTTGTGAGGAAATAAAGATGTGGAAGATTTGCGTGAAGTTTGTCCAAAATGTGCCCAGAAAAGATCAGAAAGACGGACGTTGTCGTGACAGCATGGCGGATGATCAAACTGATCAATTCAGATCCGCAGTTCAAACCCTGCTCTATGACTTTTGGTTATTTCCTAAGCTGAAGGAAAACCTTAGAAGCTGGTATTTATGAGACAACTGAGGACTTCATGGGGCTTCCCAGAAGTTGTTGGAAAGGCACAAGTGCATTGCAGCCGGAGGAGATTACTTCAAAGGGCGCTAGAGTTTAATGTGTATACTGTCAATACGAAAAAAGTCTGTGAACTTATTGAACGCACCTCATATATATATATATATATATATATATATATATATATATATATATATATATATATAGTGATTTATAAAATATATATGGCGATTAAGCTACACTGAATATTCTGCGTTTCATCCAACTATAGGATTCGTCAGGCTTATGCACGAATTCTGTCGTTGCTATACTATAATTTGGTATACGGCCCCATACAATCAAATGTTAAAAACAAAACTTGGCAAGAAATTTCTAGATCTTATTGAAAAACACTTTCCCGCAACCAACTCCTTACATAAAATCTTCAATAAAAATACCTTGAAGTTATCTTACAGTTGTTGCGAAAATTTAGAGATGATAATTAAGGCACATAATAACAAAATACTAAATGAAAACAATGTAAACAACAACAAAATAAACAATAAAAAAAGTAGACACCATGACAGAAATAAAACCAACACTAGCAGAAATAATAATAATAATAGTAATAATAATAATAATAATAATAATAATAATAATAATAATAATAATAATAATAATAATAATAATAACAAACCAACCCCGGGCAAGAACAACCATACCATAAATAAAAATACTAATAACGAACAAGATAAATGCAATTGTAGACACCGCACACTTTTCCCAGTCCAAAATAAATGTCTAACAAAAAGCGTAGTTTATCAAGCAACAATATTTGCGAAAGAAAACCCGAATAACAAGAAATATTACATAGGCATGACTTCCTTAGATTTCAAAACCCGATACTATGACCACAAAAGCACATTCAAAAATAAAAAACACCGTATAAAAACAACACTAGCGAATAAATACTGGGAACTCAAAGAAAGCTGACATTCGCCGGTAGTCGAATGGAAAATAATGAGACAAGCTACCACATGCAGACATTTAGACGACCCATGTAAATTATGCCTCCATGAAAAATTTTCTATCCTGTACTTTAAAGAACCTCAAAATCTATTAAACTGTAGGCGGGAAATAGCAAACAATTGTGTTCACAAAGTAAAACTTACTCTAGGATAGCGATACAAAATAGCTTTAAAACTAACAATAACAATAGAAAACAAACAAATAAATAAATTAAATAAACATGAATATACATAAACGATCACACACATATATGTATATATATATATATGTATATATGTATATATATGTGCATTATTGTGTACACATAGGTATATTTATATGTATATATAAAAAAAAGGAGAACGGCCACCTAAAACCACTAACCTAGTTCTAAAAAAGATCCTTTGTTTGATAAAATGCATGCCCATTGGCTGATAGGAAGGGGCGCGGTGGATACTAGAAGCTGATTGGCCAACTAGAAATCCTCAGCATATATAAAAACAAGAAGCAACGACAGAATTCGCGCATAAGCCTGACGAATCCTATAGTTGGATGAAACGCAGAATATTCAGTGTAGCTTAATCGCCATATATATTTTATAAATCACTAACTAGCTCTACCTACGTATTGAGCACTTTTGAAGTAAATAAAGTTTACGCATAAATCTATACTTTCGTATATTAAATTTATGTGAATAAATGAAGTAGTTATATATATATATATTCCAAGTAAATGACATCATGAGAGAAAACCCATGAATTAAAACGAGGTTATTAAGAGTGCTCTATAAAAAGAGCAAAATATGATTTTTTTTATTTATACAGACAAATATTATATATATGTAATATTCATCTATATGAATAATATATATATGAATAATATATATATATATATATATATATATATATATATATATATATATATTTCTCTTGCTGCTATGGTTTCAAATGATCTGAAATAACAGCAAGGGGAGACTTGATTCCAAATATTTTTCATGTGTTATATCTCTCCCCTTATTGAAATAGGGTTCGATTATGAATATCTTCAGTATCAAATAATCCTTATACACTGTGAAATTTGCTTTATGTATGAAAACCAAAGAGGGGAGATATAACATATTAGAAATATTTGGAATCAAGTCTCCCCTTGCTGTTATTTTAGATCATTTGAAACCATAGCAGTAAGTTTTTTTTCTCTCTCTCATCAAGGCCAGAGATTTTGGGGAAATATTAGATATTTAGTAATTCATATGCGAACTAGGAAAATAAATGACGATTGTTGAAACATTGGTAAAGGTGCAGTAAAGTAATATTTTAAATTAATACTATAATAGGCTTTTAGGGGTGCGGAAATTAACGTTTAAAAAATTCCAAGAAACGAGGAGTTTTCAAAGTATGAAAAAATTGTAGTTTCAAAGAGTGGGGGATCACTTTTCTATCTTAATTCAACGTAAAATGAACACCCACTTTTTAACTACCATTAGGAGAGGCGTCTCTTACTTTTTTTTAGGACTGTTTTTTATTTGATAATTGTGCTCTGCTGACCCAATACATAACGTACCTTAAAAACTTGCTTTCTAGGGGTTTTCGGATATACTGAAAACCAATATCGCATTTTAATTTTCCGCAAATAAGATTTTTTGAGTATTAAGCAATGTTTTACTTTATGTCATAAGTAGTGGCCATTGTTGCATGCGGAAGAGAACTCCAAAGTCTAGCTGTTCGAGGAAAGAAAATATTACAGTAGAAAGCTTTCTGGCATTTAGGGACTTCAACAGTGAAGGGGTGTGATTTTTTTGCTAAGCGGGTTTGTCGGGGATATGTACGTCGAGGGGGCACAAGTAAAACGAGTTCATCAGATCACATTCCATTAAAATATTTATAAAACAGGCACACAGATGCAAAACAGCGGTGATGGGACAGAAGTCAGGGTTTATTTGACAAGGTGGGACCTTTTAGATTGAACTCTTTTTTGGACCCTATACAACAGGGAAAGGCTAATGATAGATGTACCAGCTCAGATGTGGCTACAATACTCCATGCATGGGCGAATGGTGGCTTTGTGGAGATACAGGATACTTTCAAGTGTGAGTAGTCTTCTAACTCCATAGAGGGAACCCACCTACTTTGCAGCAGCCTTCGCAATGTCCTCAATGTATTTGTTCCATTTTATATTGCCTGTGAATGTTAGGCCGAGGAGTTTACAGAAGAATTCTCAGGTAGGGAGTAATTTGTCATTGATATAGGTGATTGGGGAGGTGTCTTGTTATTTTTAAAGGAGAGCACTTACTAGGATTAAATGTTACCATCCATTTATGGCCCCATTTCACTACAGTCTAAAGGTAATTTTCTTACGATTCCGCCATTGTCTTAGATTTATGTATATCCGTTATTCCCTCGTGCATGTTACAGAGTGTTGTATCATCAGCAAATATACCCATCTCGGACACAATATTACCAGCGTAGAAGGCTCATTAATTCTAACGTTATACTCCCGATTGTTTAACAACGAGTGCATTAACTAGGTCTTTGTTATGACTCAATCAAGGATCGAACCCTCGTCACCCGGCATGTTAGTGAAAACTGTGACTATTATGCTAAATGAGCCGATTTCAAAACTTAATTTTGGTTTCTGAAAAAATTTTTTTTTTTTATGTGTGTACAGAGTAAATAAGAAAGGCGAATGCTCCGGCGGCGTTATCGACTACTTGGAAGGTTGGCGTGACTATCGCACGCAAATTTCTCGTCACAGAAATCGAGCAAAAATCGATATTTTCCATTTCCACATGACGCCTTCCTTGTAGATAGACGCATTATCGACGCATATTGTTGAGCTTTCGCTTAAGAGACGCTCTATAAAGAAGGAAACCATAAATGCTGCAGGCGTCATGAACCAACCAGCAGCCACACCTGTCTTGGTTTTTCCCTCCATCTATCTATTACACACGTTTACTTGATGAGAGAAAAAAATGGCGTTCAGTTCTTATCGGTGCTAACCATGCAAGTCTACAAAGAACTGTTGCCACGTCCGGGGCAGATGTAGCTCACAGCACTATTTCCTGCATGTTAAAGTACAAATTCGAATTCGCAATCAAGTGGGAGGAATAATCTATATTCTTTTAACAGTGCGAAAATAATTTAAAAAAAAAATGTGTTTCATAGGTAGCACGAACGTTTTCGGTTTTATGTCGAATCATCTTCGGGTGAAGTGCAAATAGACAGTGGACTTAGATAACTGGAAAAAGAAATTTAACAGCCGCACATGGTTAGTATTCGCAGATTGGGGGTATGCAATGGTGCTTGGAGTACCACTGAGGCAGGAAATTTGATTCACACGGACGAAGGGTGATGGTTACGACAAGCATTTTAACATATTGATACTGGTTTGATCGGCGATACTTTTGAATCAAGGTCTTTGGATTTTTGTGTTCTCTTCTCCATACTTTGACAGGCGATATTTTGGCTTCAAGTATTTAAAGCGATTAAAAATTGGTTTCATGATGTAACATATTCGTGTTACTAAGATCTGTCTTAAATCGTCTAGAGGCAGTATATGTTAATAAATTGCACTAGAATTTACAATCTGCATTCTGAGGCGACAGAATAGGGTAGTGAAAACTTAAAACTTTTAACAGGAATTTTATCATGACGTCCAATGAAGGTTATCCCATTGCACAAGAAGAAAAAAAAATACCACGATAAGCAATTTTTTTTAATAAAACGAAAGGTAAATAGGGAAAGAAAGATAGTCAGTTTTATGTTCACCAATAACAGTGTCTGCCAAATTAGTCCCTCTGGCGGTTCTCAAAAAACTCCATTAACAATATTGTAACGGGATATTAGGGGTAAGAATATAGGTGTAGTCAGGGCTTACTGTGTGTCAAAGAACTTAAATAAAACACGTCAACACTTAATCTTTTTAAAAGAGGGTGTATGTAAATTACCTCCCTTGCGCCATTAACTTAAATGTTCTCATTCGAGAAAATGTCAATCATCTTGGTTCTGTAATACAAGAAAATAATCCAAATCTTCTGTGGTGTAATGTATTTCTATAGAAGATTTCTCAGTTCCTTTTGACGTGAATTCTAACGCCTCACTGGAGTTAGTATTCTTTTTTTACAATACCAATTTTAAGCCTTAAAATAGTTCTTTCGTCCTCGGTGAAGAGGTCGTTGTAATTTCGTTTACAACTCTGATGTTTTAACCAGTCTTTTCTGACTAATTCTGTGTCGTATTCCTTGGCGAATCCCGATTGTAGAAAAAGAAACCAAACCACTGGTTTCTCTTGTTTAAAATTGCGATTTCTAACGCCTTTTCTCTTGACGCGGGATAGCGAACCGACTTCTTTCTCGTGCTCAAAACAACAAAATGGCTCACACATCTCCTTTTATCAATCGAAAGGTACGCATTCATCACGTGACATAACAAGCAGTAGCAGCACAAGATACAGTAAGAAGGGGGGAGGGTAAAGAAGGAGAGGGAGAGAGAAGGAAAGAGAGAAGGTGGGAAATAAAATTTCTAACTTAAGTTATGGATAGTTTTGTGTTAGTGTAATGTTATTGTAGTTGTTCTCATTTCGTTCTTTCACTCGTCTATCGACCCCGACGAAATACCCCTCCCAAAAAAAACAAACAAAAAAACAAAGCAAAACAAAACAAAAAAAAACAAAACAAAAGAAATACTTTGAACTCACATTTTAAAGAGACACTTTTATTTCCTGTCCGTGCTTTCCATTTTACGTAACAGCGAATTCATTGTCGTCTGCTCTCCTTCTCTTGCTGTTTATGCCATCACGTCTCTTCCACCCCACTTACTGCTCCTGTTGCTATCTCCGCGTGACGTCACCAGTCCCGATACCTCCTACTGCTCCTCTCTCTATTTCACTGCAGCGACTGTCATAGCCCTAATCATAAAGGTTCTCATAAAATTTCAGCTGAATCGGACTAGTACTTTGCGAGGAAAATGCAACAGACATACAAACAGACAGACTGACTGAATAAGACAAATATATATATATATATATATATATATATATATATATATATATATATATTAGCAGGGATCGCGACGTTACCCGGGATTGAATGATAATCAACAAATGTTTCACATTCTCAAATGGTCATTGTAATCGAAATCGGTGAAATCGATAGATTGACTCGTTTAATTAGGAACCTATCGCGATACACTTACAGGAAGCTTGGTTGGTTGGTTGTTTTTGTTTTACGGCATATCAACCCTTTTCAGGTTATTTAATGCCAAATCCAGTTATTTTGAAGAATTTTTTTTAATGGAATATATATTTTTTTTTCAAGTCGGTTTCTATTCAACCCGTAGTTGAGACCCTAACAGGTACTACCACTCTGGGTCAGAGTGGACCTGGTAGCAATGGCAATTAAAGGGTGGCTCCACACTCCCCAAAGGCTGCAAGTTGGGGCCTAACCATCGGATATAGTTTAAGGTCATATCCATGACCCCTCTCGAAGTGACTTAGTCCACAATACATTGTAGTCTACATTGCACTGTAGAGAACCTACTGTTGATTTTATGAACTTATTTTTATATGTAATAGTTTAAATTAAAGTTTAAAACGCAAAAGTCAAGTATCATGCGTCAATCGTGCTCTAAACAGAAACATTCGTTTCGAACGCGCTCCTGTCATATCTAAAAACTTCGTGTTGATTTTATATGCCTTACCTTACGGCTCGTGCGGCGATAATAACTCGAATTTTAGTTTAAAATGCAAAAGTCAAATATTATGAGGTAATTGTGCTTTATACAGAAACGTCTATTCAGAACGTGTCACTGTTATATAAAAGAACTTACTGTTGATTTTATATGTCAGACCTTTCAACTTGTGTGGTAATAATACTTCTCAAATGTACTTGTGATGTTACGCTGTGTAAGGTGTAAACTTTGATCCAAATCGTTTGTTCATTCTTTCATCGGATTTTTTGGATGTTTATCGAAGGCATTCCGATACATAACCCATCTAAGAACACTGTCAGGCACATAAATTGTGTGTGACATTTCATTAAAAAAACTGACCCAGCCGTTTTCGAGTTAGGGAACGAACTCGAACTCGCACACACACACACACACACACACACACACACACACACACACACACACACACACACACACACACACACAGACAAAATGTCAGGCACATAAAGTGTGTGTGATATTTAATTTAAAAAAAAAACTGACCCAACCGTTTCGAGTCCGTAGGGAATGAACTCTCTCACACACACAGACAAAGTTCATTTTATATAATAGTAGAGATATGTGTCTGTGGATGTGTGTTACGTGTGAGTTGCATGTTGCTGGGGTATTAATTCTAATAAGCGGACTGTGGTGTAAAATTGCTCACTTGTACAAACAAACGAAAGCCGCAAGACGTAAACCACCACGGTTTCAAAAAAGACTTTTTTTTCTGTCAATAAACGATTGTTTGACTAACTCTTACTTGCGGTATTGATTGCAATTTACGAGGTTAAGAAGCTGGTATATATGTTTCCGCATATTGAATTCTCATAAAAAGAATGGAGTTTTAGAAGAAAGCACTCAACTATCTTAGCATTGTTTGGTATATTTTTATGAAATAGAACATTCAACCATCACAAATATCGATTATAAGGTTATAACCTGTAGCAGGGTAGATTTTATAGACGATTATATATATATATATATATATATATATATATATATATATATAATTTATTTATACAAACATTGGTGGCTACATATGTACATACATGTTTCTGTAATCACATGCGTTGGGGGATTACGTCTTCAGGCCAAGAATATATATATATATATATATATATATATATATATATATATATATATATATATATATATATATAGGTTTGATATGCCATAAAACAAAAACAACCAACCATATATATATATATATATATATATATATATATATATATATATATATATATATATGGTTGGTTGTTTTTGTTTTATGGCATATCAAACCTTTTCAGGTTATTTAATGCCGAATCCAAAGATTTTGAAGACATTTTTTTTTAATAGATTATATTTGTCGTTTTCAAGTCGGTTTTTATTTAACCCATAGTTGGGACCCTAACGGGTACTACCACTCCGGGTCATATTGGACCTGGTAGCGATGGCAATTAAAGGGAGGTTCCAAACTCCCAAGGCCCGCAGGCTGGGGCCTCACCACTAGATATAGTTTAAGGTCATATCCAGGACCTATATATATATATATATATATATATGTGCACGCACACACACACACACACACACACACACACACACACACACACACACACATATATATATATATATATATATATATATATATATATATATATATATATATACGTATGTCTGTCTGTCTGTCTCGATAATTTCAAACTCTATATCCACCGAAACTAAAAGTCGTACTTCTGTTTTAAAAATCGTGATTGCATTGATTCTTCGCCGCCATCTTTGTTACTAAGATCGTGACTGCATTGATTCTTCGCCGATTTGATTACTACCGCCATCTTTGCTCAACATAATGTCTCAACACTTAACATCTACCCTGCTACATATTATAAAATTATATAAATATATTATACTAGAGAAGCACCTCATATCAAGGGTGAGAAGCAGCCAAAGGATAAGGATGAATGCGTGTTGTATAAGACAACACCGTGATGATCGTTGATGATGGAAATTTTGATAGGAGTTTATTTAAGCGGACGGCTCATCAAGAGCATCATGGGTTGTGGAGTTGCATTCACTAGCAAAAGATCTAGCTAATTTGCATATTCTTTTAAGCATTCATTTTAATTAATTCCCTATTAGTTGCTTCGGTGTCAATCATCTTTAGTTAACTATTACGTGCAATTATATTCATGCAGATATTCTACATGAGTTATACTTGCATAATTTTTGCGTAAAAAGTTTATAGTAAACACAAAATTGTTTCCATATATATTTATGTATACGTATATATTTTTGTTTAACAAGTTTTGCCTACCAAACTCCACCTAGAATTTTTGTCCTATTGACATGAAACTTAAGATATAAAGTATTTAAATCCATGCAAAACTTTATATTTTGGTTTCAGCCCGGAAAATCTGTGCAAAAGTGTGAAAATTAAAAAAAAAAAATGAAATTTGTCAGGTGAAGGTCGAACACCGGCATTACAAATACATAGCGTATTAGCTATTGGTTCATGTTTTAATTTTTAGCCTTGCAGTGAACATGTTTTCATAGCCCAGTCATTTACGGCAGAGGTAAAATAAATCGTGAGCTGAACGTTTTTTTATAATTTATAAATCAATACTATATATTGCATCCAATCTATCTATCTATCTATCTATCTATCTATCTATCTATATCTATCTATCTATCTATCTATCTATCTATTTATCTATATATATATATATATATATATATATATATATATATATATAAGTGAAAATATCTGTCTGCCTTTTCTCTATGGTAGTTAAGGAAGACAGAAAAGACAGAAAGGCATTACTTTACATATTCACATTTTTAAATATATACATATGCACATAACATTATGAACAGTACATAGGGCCCGAGCAAAGCCGGGCGGAACTGCTAGTATCTATAAAAGTGAAAGTGTCTGTGTGTGTATGTGTGTCTGTGTGTGTGTCTGTCTGTGTACATTTCCTTACGCCATAACTCTGTCAATCTTCAGTCTGCAGACTCGAAATTTGATATAAAGGGTATATAGAGTTTGGGAAAATCTTTTTAATCGGGTTTCGGCCAGAAATTTGGCTGTTAAGGGGTCAAAGTTCAACGATTTGATCTTTGAGAATTCTACCAAACTCCTCCCACAATTTTGGGTATAAACACTTGAAATTTTAGATATAGATTCCTTGGACATGAATCTAAGTTAATAACTTGATTTGAGCCCCAAACAATAAATGTTAAGGGGTCATAATAGGGGTCAAAGTTTAAAAAAATTGACCGCTTTTTTTTTGTTTTACTCAACATACACATCCAAACATCCGGGCAACACCGGGCTGGAATGCTAGTATTTAAAAGTTTTAATGCAACAAAATACCTGATTGAAATCGATTCAAGATGATGGCACCGCACGCAAATACCTTTTTTTTTACATTTAAAATTAGGACTTTATAATAATATATACGAGATCTGGACAAATTAAAATATCATATTTAAGCGTATCTAAAGATGGAAGCTTGATTTTATATGACTCTAAATCAATCGACCATCTTTTTCTCCATTGCAACACGTTCTCAATGGTTAGGAAATGGAGGATCAGAAAAGTTTAGGTCATTGCCAGTTTTTGAAGTGTTGCCAGAGATGTCTACGAATCATCTAAGCATGTGATTTGGGAGATCGTTGAGTAAGATCAGACAGAGAGTTGGCGCCACGATGAAATCCTCAGGGACACCAGCTTTGATACTTCTGCCCATAAACCTATCCGAGAAAAAACAAAACAAAACAAACAAACTATTTAATAGTTGAGAAGACATTTCTAGATATCCTGAAATCTTGTAAAGTAGACTTTTATGCCATACCTTATCAACAAACGTTCTATCAAGAGCAATTACTCTAGAAACAAAGCCCTGTAAATAAATCCACCGATCCTGTATGATAGTACAGTAACCACGGCTGTATATCTCGTAGTTGTTTTTTGATGACGTGGTTGTCTACTTCTCTATTTATCTCAGGTTCCAGCAACTTACTAATGGCGAAAGACTGATTGGTCTGTATTGAGAAGCAGATGACTGATCTTCAGTATATTTAAATACAAGGAAGCATGACGAATTTTTTTGAAGGTGTTGACAAGCATTTCTTGTTGAGGCAGCGTTTAAGCAGTTTTGCAAGAATGGAAGCTTTTCGAGTTCTATGATTGGAATTATTCCAGCGCTATTTTACTGGAATTAAAGTTTTTGATAAGTTTGGCAACATCGCGGACAGATTTGCGGATGTCGCTCATCCATGGGAGGAAATTCGGGAAGTAGAAAGCCCTGCTCGCAAAAAGCAGAGGTTGCTTAAAAAGTTCTTATGGTTCTTTGATTTGATTTTTTTTTTTGATTATCGATTATCGATACTTATCAAAGACATTCCGATACAAAACCTATCTAAGAACACTGCCAGGCACATAAAGTGTGTGTGATATTTAATTAAAAAAAACAAACTGACCCAACCGTTTTCGAGTCCGTAGGGAATGAACTCTCACACACACAGAAAAAAATTAATTTTATATAATAGTAGAGATATGTCAGGCACATAAAGTGTGTGATATTTCTTTAAAAAAAACTGACCCAACCGTTTTCGAGTCCGTAGGGAATGAACTCTCACACAAAAACAAAGTTCATTTTATATAATAGTAGAGATATGTCTCCGTGGATGTGTGTTACGTGTGAGTTGCATGTTGCTGGGGTGTTAATTCTAATAAACGGACTGTGGTGTAAAATTGCTCACTCGTGCAAAGAACGAAAGCCGTAAAAACGTAAACCACTACGGTAGCAGTATCAGAATTTTGGGGAAATTTTCAGGCGAGTCGCCATTTTGAATATACACCTATATTTCTATCAGATTTTAATAATAGTAAAACGTAATTTAAACCCGTAAATTTTATTTCAATAAAACGAGCAAAGACCAAATTTTAATATCATAAAGGCTTTAATAGAGAAATAAACAATTTTATTTATTTTTCCTTCGATTTCTTCACTTAACATTTCACGGAATGTCGAACAAGCAACACAGTTGAATCTTACGATATATATTTTAAATGGCAAAATGTCACTCACCTGCTCTATGAGTAAGATATGCTTTCTTTTAATCTTCCTGTATGAGAATTTATTCATATTTATGTATTATAATCCATGTATTTTTTAAATGGAAGGATTTTTCCAACACACATCGCGACCACGCGTGTCTTTCAAGCAACTTGTAACGACACCGGAAGTGAAAAATTATCTCTTACTTATGTACGGAGGCCTATAAGTGTAAAAAGAAACACTAATTCAGAAACCTTAATAATCTCGATATTGGATTATATTCCTTCAAATTTTCCACTTTTAAAGGTTTTCGGAGGCGCTGAAAACGGAAATAACCATTTATATATACGGCAAACGAAACTAGTAGTTTCCAAGATAAAAAATTTTACAAATGGTCACAAAGTGGGGGTCACTTTTCTATAAAGATGTGACGTCAAATGGGCACACACTTTATGGCCACATTGCAATAAACAGATTTGGCCGTAATTTTAAAGGAATTTTCGAGGGTGGCTTCATATTGACCCTATATGAATAAAGGGTGGAATTCTTCATATTTACCCTATATGATTAAACAAATATTTAATGTAATAATAACAATAATAACAAACCAAAACACGTCTTCTTTATAATATAAGTTTGTCTAAAATATTATATTCGGTTTATTGGAAAGAACATAAAATTTCACATTGACCCTGAAAATATCGTAAAAATAGAATCAATAGAAAAATTTTGATAGATTTTTAAAGTTTAAAAATTGAAAAATATTGAGTTCGGAAAATTCATTACTGTTTTTTTTAAAAAAATATATATATATTTCTATTACTTTTAAAACAACTGTAATAGTTTATTTTGGAAGTATAATCCATAAAGAAAATAAATAACCCACTTTTAACAGAGAAATTACGAGATTTTTTTTTATTGTATTCGCAGTTTCGTGTTAGGGGTGTCAAAAATTCCTACAAAAATTCTGATACTCACATAGATTCAAAAAAGTTGTCAAAAAAACAAATATATAAACACAAAGGCAAGATAAGTTACTTTTCTACCTAACTGGATATATTTTTTGTGTTCTTATTAAATTTAACATGTCTATTCAGCTCGAAAAACATGCAGTGTTTAAAATTCAAAATGTCGCCCGGCCCCGGCGCCCGGCCCGACTGTCTCTTTAACACGGTAAGTTTGGGAAAAGATGTTATAAATAATAAACTAGACAAAATACTATTAAAAATCAACCGAATATATGTCAACTTATGTCACGGTAACATATATTGAGCGAATTTCTAACAGTATTTTGTCTAGTTTATAATTTATAATACCTTTTCCCAAACTTACCCTCTCCGAGAGAGAGTCGGGCGCCATTTTGAATTTTAAACACTGCATGTTTTTCGAGCTGAATAAACATGTTACACTGAATAAAAACACAAAAAATATATCCAGTTAGGTAGAAATGTAACTTATATTGCCTTTGATAACATTTATTTGTTCTATATTTGTTTTGGGACAACTTTTTCGAATTTATAATACAAACCCACTTTAATAGTTCTGGAAGTATATTCCAGAAAGAAAATAAACCCACTTTAAAAATAGAAATTACGAGTTTTTTTATATTTTATCTTGCCTTTGATAACATTTATTTGCTATATTTTTGTTTTTAGACCACTTTCTTTTTAATCTATGTGTACAGACAGAGACAGTAATAATACAAACGTAACTTTTTATCGCCGAAACATTTTCGGCGATAAAGTGTAGAAATTACCTGAAAAATTAATGTTTTTTACTCAAATAAAGTTTAAAAAGTCAAAATAAAATTTAAATACAACTTTCTCATCAGTTACAGAAAGTTAAAAAATACGGGTAGTAAAAAAAAACAAAAAAACTCACCATTATTCCAATAAAATTTTTAAAGACTAGTAAATACGTCTGCTCCAAAGAATGCTTAGTGTCGGGTAGGATCAGTAGCAGTCAGTTACGTTTTTGCCTGACTTAAGGGAGATAACTTGTCCTTTTTTTATTTTTGTGCCTTTACGCTATCGTACATAAAAACTGGGAGTTTTCATTTTTTCATTAACACGAATTACGATATGACGCAGATATGCAATGTTATTTTTTTTTTAATATCTTAAAGAAATACCTGAATTTTTTTTTATTATACTATAAATCTGCATTATCCGGTTTCGTCTTTTTTTTTATATCGAAAAAAAGGAAACCAGGAATTAAATATAAAAATATAAACTAATCGATCATTAATTACTGGAACATTCTAAACAAAAATTAAGCTTCCACGTAAAAAAAAAAAAAAAAAACACGTGGTTATCGAAAAAAGAAGGATTTAAATTTTGGATTTTACCGGTAAATTTACAGATAAGTGATATTTTTTGTTGTTTTAAATTTGAGTATTTTATTTATTCATGTTTTATCTTCAATTTGTGATATATAAAACGTGCCGAACAAAATTAATTATTAAAATTCTCATAGACATTCCAAAATGGGGGGGGGGTGAATTTATAAAACAACGTTTGTCAAAAATATTATATTTAGTTTATCGGAAAGAGCATAAAATTTTACATTCACCCTGAAAAAAACGTAACAATTAAACGAATAGGAAAATTTTGATAGATTTTTAAAGTTTAAAAATTGAAAAATATTCATCTCATAAAAATCAATTGATTACACTACGTAACAAAATGGCTTCCTAGAGCGCACGCACGCACTTTGTAAACAATGTTTTTTAAACAATGAAAAATAATATTTCTATTATTTTTTAAACAACTTAAATAGTTTATTTTGGAAGCATATTCTATAAAGAAAATAAATAACCCACTTTAGAAAGAGAAATTACGAGTTTTCTATATTTTAATCGCAGTTTTCTGTTAGGGGTGTCAAAAATTCCCCCAAAATTCTGATACTGCTACCACTACGGTTTCCAGAAGACTTCAACAACGTATGTGATGATGATTAGTATAAAGGACACGCATCTGTTCAGAACTGTGTTTGGTATTCTCCAAAACGTGGAAACTAAGCCGCTACTCAGCTACTTTAAACTTTACGGACTGAGTACTTATTTACTATGCCTCCCCACGGGACAGAGTTAGACATCAAGGTCGTTTTTTAATGTGGAGAAAAGGTACAAAAATAAAAATTGTCTCAGTCATGAAGGATTTCTCCTCCACCGAAAGAGAACAAGAAATGGAAGTGCAGCATCTGAAGAACAGATGGTATTTATTTGCTCCCCCACCGAGCAAATTAGGCACAAGGCCGATTTTTAATGTGAGGAGTGAAGGGAGGGGGAAGGGAAAAAGGGGACCAGCTCCCAAGAGGTGGGAAATGGGAGCTGGTTAATGGTCAGGCATGTGGATCTGGTCTTTGCTAGTCATAGCTAGTCATAGCTTGCAGCATCTGAAGAACAGATACTACACTTTGATCTTGCTTATATATTTTATTGCTTTTTTAAAAAAAAATTTGAGAATACAATTAAGTAAAAAACAAAAGATTTTGGAACAACAAAATTAGGCACAAGGCCCTACAAGAAATTTGGGAGGGGAAGGGTTCAGGGTCTTTGTGGCTAAAGTGATTAAAAAAAAAGGCCAAGTAAGTATATCTCTTGCGTTTTCTATAAGCTTTTTTTAATCGTTCGTAGTAATTTTAAAGACGGTTTTAGTTTCAGAACATCTATTTCTTACAACTACCCGATTGAGGAACACAGTGTACAGGGGGCTGATTCCCAACTGACTATAACATGGTCGTTGTCAAGTCTAATGTAAAAATGTTCTTGTTGAACAATCCTTTTAAATAATTTAACCTTTATATATTATTTTTATTTTTCTATTTTTATTTTTAATTTTATGGTATCTTTTGAGATAAGACTTCATAATTTGTGTATTTATTCTTTTTGTCGGACTGTTTTCTAATCTTCATAGTTGTTGTTGTTGTTTAATCACGTTTCGGCCAACTCATACTCTGGCCTTCTTCAAGTGATTAATCGCAACAGAAAAGGAATGCTGAGTCTTGGGTCAACGTGCTCCGTTACGCCAACTGAAGACACCTCACAATTTTTCAATAAAATGTCGACTTAATAGGTTTTCAGGTATACTGAAAAGTAGTGTTGGGACGATTAATCGGAATCGGAATCGAGAATTGAAAAAATCGGAACTTTTTGGGATATCGGAATCGGTATCTGAATGGGAAAAGTTTGTGCCTATTTTCTGGTGCCAGCAACGATTCTTTTAGTTTTTTTTTTATTTGATTTTCTTTAAAGAAAAATATTCTACCGCTGATAGTAATACTAAAATAGTGAATATCTGCTGATTTTTACCTAATAGTAAAACTAAAATCGATAGATCATCCCTCACATGAGTATCCTTACGTTTAAGAAAATATCTGCACATTTAATATGTGTTTTTACGGTAATCGTGAAAAATAACAACTTTATAGTTAAATATGTTGAAATTTAGAAAGAATCATAATCGGATTCGGTAATTGTATCGCAATCGGGAATTTTATACGGAATCGGTAATTGTATCGGAATCAGAAAAAGTATTGGAATCCCTACTGAAAACGAATATCACAGGGAAAATTAGCGCAGAGAAATAGTTCTCGAGATATAAATAGCTGTATTTTGCACTGTAAATCACTGGCGACCATGTTTGAACGGGCGGCATATGAGAGCAGCAAATCCTCAGTTTTTTTCAGCACTTTATTATAGAACGCATCGGAGTTTTGTAACTGTATCCCAAGTAAATACTGCCTTCCATAGTTGTTGTTGTCTCACCACGTTTTGGCCAACTAATCCTCTGGCCTGCTTTGGGCAGGATTGAATCCGCTATCTTCAGACAATGCTCACTTGTAACCGTAGAGATTAATGCCTCTATCCTCTACGCCACGGGCCCCGAAGAACGCCGCTATCAACTATGAAAATGAGGATAATAGTCCGCAAAAAAGAATGAATACACTAATTTAACCTTATCTAAATTTCACCATTACCGATCATGACGGGTTTGTCTCCCGGCCACCTGACACATATAAAACTTTATCCTCGAGGGGCCTTTGAACCTTAATAAGTGATAACCCTCCTCGTGAATGAGAAGATATTTTTTCGTTGGTTAATCAATACTTCAGCAAATTGTGATGAGTCAAAGTGCAACATGACTTATCAAAACACGACTGTTTTCTTCTCGTGTTTAACGCCATCTTGCCTCCCACCAAACAAATAATCGCACTGACACTTCACACGCACGCTAAAGCTGGCACAGACAAACAGGTTACAGTTTTATGGGAAAACAGCATCGTTTAGAGATTTCCGTCCGTCTACTACTCAACCTTGATTAATGGCGACGATTTGGCGCTAAGCTGAAGACAATATCAATAATGTGATTGAGTTATGCCAGGAAAACGTATTGATAATCCTAATTCAGAGAAAGGAAAGTCTTCAGTCAGATTATAAATCATTTAACAATTTCTATCGATCTGCAGATATATAAAAGAAAACCGAAAAAAAGAAAGTGCACACACACACACACACACACACACACACACACACACACACACACACACACACACATATATTATATTTTGTATTTTGTGTGCAGAAAGTTGTTAGATAAGTCATTGGTACCGTCGGTTTCAAGCCCGATAATTAGGATCGTTTTGGATAACCATATCAAGCTCTCTTCAGCCAATACTCATCACTCATCATCAGAGATGAGTATTGGCCGAAGAGAGCTTGATATGGATATCTAAAACGATCCTAATTATCGGTCTTGAAACTGACGGTACCAATGACTTATCTCATCTAACAACTTTCTGTACACAAAATAAAAAATATAAATATTCTCTTATTTTTCGGATTTTCCTTTTAATTGAGCATTCTGCCGGATTTCTTTTTCAAAAAAAAAAAAACTAATCATATATATATATATATATATATATATATATATATATATATATATATATATATATATATAACTACTTCATTTACTCACATAAAATTAATATACAAAAGTATAAATTTATGCGCAAACTTTAAGTCTTTACTTCAAAAGTGCTCAATACATAGGTAGAGCTAGTTAGTAATTTATAAAATATATATGGCGATTAAGCTACACTGAATATTCCGCGTTTCATCCACTCTAGAATTCTTCAGGCTTATGCGTGAATTTTGTGGCTGTCTGTCGTTTTTATATACGCACCTTCTATTGAGATTTTAGTTAGCCAATCAGCTTTCTAGTATCCAGTTCTATTTAGCTTGGATATTTAGTGTCTTGACCTGTTTTAAATCTAGGTTAGTTTTTTTTTAAGAATGAGACTTCATTGAATATAGAGTAATGTTTAGACTTTATTTTTCCTTATGGAATAAGTTTTAAAGAAAACCCGCTTTTTGAAATTACATGAATAGGTTAGCCGATATTTTTGTAAATAAACAAAGCAGATTCCAGACACGAAACTAACATAGAATCGAAAAAATATAGCTGAAGACGTAGTTGACTAGTCCGTATTAAAAATTTTTTTAAATTGAATAAAGAAATAAAAAAAAAATAATTTAAGAATTTAATGAATAGCATTAGTAAAACATATTAAGTGAACATAGGTAATTAGTGGTAACGTTCTATGATAATTCGGTTGATTTTTTTTTTAAATAGAAATAGGAAAATAGGTAAATATATAAATCTTTAAAATAAACTTTGGAAAGATGAGATGTAAATAAAATATTTTTCCATGTTTTTTTCCACATAAGAAAAATAGATTCCATACTGTTCATTGTTAAAGTGTTTTTATTCAATAAGTCTGACGAAAGGCTGTTCTTGTGAAAATTTTCAAGCGACATAATGTTTGAATTTGTCCGAATAGTCTTGAAACAATTGTAACTAACGATAAAATACACTATTTGTTGCTATCAATCTATTTCTTGATGTCTTGATTTTGTTAAAACAATATATATATATATATATATATATATATATATATATATATATATATATATATATATATATTCTTCATAAGTTTTTGCTTCGGTTTCAATAGAAGCTGATTCACTCAAGTCATATGAATATATTTAAATCATTTTTGAAATCACAATTTCACAATAGATAAGAATCGATAGAAACTTGACTTATAATAATATATACGAAATCAGCATGAATAAAAATATCATATTTAAGCGTATTTTATCACCGAGCTACACCGGGCTACACCGGGCGTCCCTGCTAGTCATGTTATGTGTGTTATTTTCTGTGTCATGCTTACATCTTTTGTTTCTTCCGAGTGACTAGTTTAATTGTTATGTCCTTCCATATCTTGTAATAAATAATTTTACGAATAATTCTTTATAGGTTTTGGCTTCGGTTTCAATTATAGCTGATGTCACCCAAGTCTTCTATTTTTTCATAGATCATTTAAACTAAGAATTCTTTATAAGTTTTCGCTTCGATTTCGATTACAGCTGAAGGAACTCAAGTTACCTCCTATTCCCCTTACCTCACCCTTTTTTAAACCAAGTAATAGCTGTGATTTACTTGTAGTTTCATTAAATACTTTTATATGCAAAATCCGATCCCGCATTTTGCTAATTCCTGCCCTCTGATGAGAAGGAGAGTATTTCTTCGAAACTCCGCGGATTAAGGCCTATTCACTTATCTCGTGCTTCCTTTTTTAAAATTAAATATGTTTTTAACTCTTTTTCAAGATGTCTTTTAACATGTTTTATTAATCATTTGTTCATATATATATATATATATATATATGTATATATATATATTAAAAATTGTAATTAATAAAAAGCTGAAGAAAATGCTCAATACTGTTGTAGAGCAAATATGCATTTTAGTTATATATATACTTTTTATTTTTATTACCGTTTTTTTTTCTGTTTTTTGGCCGTCATGTAGCCTTCGTAACAAAACGGTCGCGTAGCTGAAACAATAATGTAACTAAACAGAAAAAACGGTAGTAAAAAATAAAACGTATATATATATATATATATATTCCTCATAAGTTTTCGTTTCGATTCAAGCTGATGCACCGAAGTCATATGGACACTTTTTTTAATTTTTGAAATCACAACTTTATAATATATAATAATTGATAGAAAATTGACTCTATAATAATAATATATATAAAATCTGCATGAATTAAAACATCATATCTAAGCGTATTTTACGAGCGGACAACGCCGAGTGCCCCTACTAGCTTACGTAAATACATTAGCAGTTTGAACAAAAAAGCTGCAGTAATATTAGGGCGTCTCCGTTTACGCTGAACATCCACAGAATGCCAACATCATTATATTTTACATATGAAGGATTCCGCTGCGGAATTTCCACATGTCCCGATAGTAAAAGCATAATTTCTTTATATCTTCAAATGTTTAGCATGATGTTTTTTGTTTGTGACTTTGAAGAACATTGATTTTTGCAAAGAGAAAGAGAAAATAACAGTAATGTTTGGTGCATTTTAGGCAAAGAAACCGATATCTTCAGACCGACTCATGTGAGCAAATCTTGCTAGTTTCACATCTAGGGAAAATAGAGTTAGTCATTTGTTATAACCGCTTACTTTAAAAAATACGGTAAGCTCTGAAACTTTAGTACTAGACATTACTTCATCAATCATCATCTCAGCGAGGACCGGATGCTACCTCAAGCTGTTTAGAAAAAACTCCAAAAATAAATGACGTAAAAAAAGATGAATGGTAGTCGAAAAAGCCCAATTGACGTCATAAAAGATAAGTGGTAGGTGCTTACATCTCCATATTTGTTCAAAACTAATGGCTGCTTCTGTGTCTACTTTATCAATTTCTAGTTTACGAAATTATTAACTGGTGCTATGCACACACTCTCTTTCTCTCTCTCACACACACACACACACACACACACACACGTATTTATATAAGGTAAACGAAGCAAAATAATCACTTACGTGCGTTCCAAGAATTAAAAATAAACAACAAATTTGTGTGCGATCGTTTCTGAGACTATTAATTTTATTAAGCATAAATAAAGGAAATTGACGCCAATTAAAAAATTACAGAATAACATCTAATATGAGGACAATTGAGAGAGAGAGAGAGAGAGAGAGAGAGAGAGAGAGAGAGAGAGAGAGAGAGAGAGAGAGAGAGAGAGAAAGGAACACACCAAGTAATATGTGCATCAATGTTTCGTTTTTATTTCGAGACTTCCTCTGAATAAAGACGAAACGTCGATGAACACATGACTCGTTGTTTTCGTTTTTATTACTCTATGTTGTCAGAATACTATTTTCATTATTCTCATCACACACACACACACACACACACACACACACACACACACACACACACACACACACACACACATATATATATATGTGTGTGTGTGTGTATCTATTTGCTTCCCCACTGAGCAAATGTATGTGTGTATATATATATTTATATATATATATATATATATATATATATATATATATATATATATATATATATATATATGTGTGTGTGTGTGTGTGTGTATTTATTTGCTTCCCCACTGAGCAAATGTATGTGTGTATATATATATATATATATATATATATATATACATATATATATGTGCGTGTGCGTGTGTGTGTGTGTGTATTTATTTGCTTCCCCACTGAGCAAATATGTGTATATATATATATATATATATATATATATATATATTTATATATATATACATATACATATATATATGTGTGTGGATATATATATATATTCTTATATTTAAATTTAATTGACAAAAATATAAGGTTTCTAAACAAAAATTTATTATTTGAACAAAAGATACACTTCAAAGTAATTTCCTTAATCCATGGATTTTCGATATAGGCGGTAGATCATGAGAAGAACTTTTATAATTCAACTACTTGAAATTAAAGGAGCAAAGATCAAATTTTTTTTTTAAAATAACAGATTTAATAGCAATTTATTCAATATTTGTTTTTTTTTAAGCGGTTTCTTTAAAAAAAGATATCAAGAAAACCAACATATTTTCACTTGCTTCGATAAATATATGTATATATAAATACCAAAAAATCACTTACCTATAAAAATGCTATTAAATGGGTAGTTCCATCCTTCATTGTTAAGAATTTATCCATATTTATATTTTAAATTCCATGTATTTTTTTTTAAATAAAAGGATTTTTTTTAAAGCGAGGGTCGTAGAAAATCGCATTTTCGTAACGTGTTTGTGCCAAGTTTAACGAGCTGCTCTTGCTACTATGAAATTTATCAAATATGGATTCGTCAAAGGGACATAATAAATGTATGTTTTTATTGCGTGTGTTAGCCAAAATTATTATTATTTTTTTATTTATTTTTACATGGCCCGGAAGCCACTCAGGGATAAGGGTTATTGCGTGTACAGTAATGAATGAGATAGTATTGTAGTAATCATTAGTATTGGGGGTTTTGATAGAGTGTCTTACTTAAGGGGGCGATTTGCCAGGAATTTGTTTATGTTGGACTTGAAGACATCCAAGTTGTAGTCAGGTGGGAAACAGGCAAACGGAAGAGAGTTCCATAGCCGTGCACTTCTGAGAAAGAAGCTCTGCTCATGGAATCTACGTTTTGATTTAGGGACAGCTAAAGAGAGGGGAAATTTATTGACAGTAGTTTCAGACAGACGGGTGTTTCTCGTGAAAGATTGGCGAGGGGGACGAGAGATTGGAGCTCAGACGAGCACTTGCCATGGAAATAACGATAAAACGAGGACAGGCTCGCAACGTCTCTTCTGTGGGAGAGAGGCGACAGGGAAGACCATTTATACCAATTGTCACTATCCAGCTCCCCTACTTCCCGGGGAGTTGGTCCCCATCCCCCCCTTCACTCCTCTCATTAAAAATCGGCCTTGTGCCTAATTTGCTCGGTGGGGGAGCAAATAAATACCCTTTTCTTTGCCTTTTGGCCGAGATGAAAGTGTAGTATCTGTTCCGGCAGATACTGCAAGCAAATACCATATGTGGGGGTAGGGCAGGTCGATTTGCAACTTTTTCAGAAAATCAACATGGCACTGGTGATGATAGTTGGGATTTGATGTGATATGAACATATACCAAAAATTAGATTCCCATCTTGAACAGAAAATTGAGCATTTGATTTTAAAAATCGAGTAGAAAAATGCCGAAAAAGCCTTCATTTTCATTGTATTTTTCACAACACTGACTTTGAAATTTCACTATTTTTTATAAAATATTCAATTAAAATTGATATATTTATATGAAATACATTGAAAGAAAAATAAATACATGAATTATAATTTTAATTATGAATCAAAATTAGCAAAATATCTCAACTTTTACTGCATTGATTAAACGAAAATTGTAAAAAAAGCTAATTAGCAACTAAGTCTTTTAAATTTCACAATTCAAAAAGATATGTGGAGATGTATTACACAATATAACAACTTGATACAAATTACAGAACCATGTATTTTAATTTTTTATTAGAGGCAATAATATAAACTTATAATAAAACTAAATTATTCTGTATAATTTCCCTTTGAGGAAAATGAAGCCCTAATTTGCTGGCACGATGACTTTGTAATAATGTGTCTATGTCTTGCTTCCTGCCCATATACAGCTTTTTGTGGCTGCAAAATTGACAGAAGTAATATTTTTCTTTTCTTTTTTTTGAGTTGTTCACTATTTCTGGAAAAACAACACACACACACACAAAAAAAAAAACAATTATTTGCAAAAACTTATTTTTTATATATTTGGGATTTAATATTAATAAAAAAAAACTAACTATTGTTTGGGTAAATTACGAAAACTAATAACATTTAATGAATAAATATTTATTTACCTAATGGACAAAATCGTTTGAATGCCCTCTTCTCTCACATCCAATTCATCTGAGTTTATCATCGATATTATATTTTTCGGAAGTAGTGAAAAAGCACTATATTTTGAACAGTTTAAAACAGTAATTTGGATTTCAGTTAACTGTTTTGTTCTCTGAATCATATTAAAATATATTGTTGTTGGTTAAAAAAAATATTGTCGGGTTTGATCTCAAACTAACTAACTGCATACACTTGGATGATAAATTTGACCAGACTGTTTAATTTATCATAGTGTTTGATGATAAACAACTCTAGTCCATAAACACATTAATCTTGTGGCTTATGTTAGCCATCTTCCTTGATTCAAGGGCTCAATTTTCTAAGTTAACTTCTTCACAAGAAATGCCAACAGCATACTCAAAATGTAGTCTCTGGTCTTCACACTTAAATTACTTGTTTCTTCTGCTGTCAGATAATGATGATCGGGAGGGACACTAATTTTGTAAAATTCTACATGAGGCAAATCTTGATAATTATTGATACAGAGTTTCCCCAAAGGACCAGTAAATATTGTTAGGCTTTTTGTTGTTCCATCAATTAATTTAAAAATTGCTGTAAATGGCAGTTCTTCTAGTGAAACCTGAAAATTGGAAAATTTGCATGTTTAATAATAGAGCCAGATTACATAATAAATACCAATATATTATTTTATTTTCTGTCAATCTGTTTGGCCCTCTTATAGCAAAATATATTGACCTTCTGTCCTATATAATCTTACCTTAACAAGGGTATTTGTGGATTAACTGCTTGCCGAATACTAATTATTTCCTTGGCAATTAACTTAGAAATCTCACTATTTTTTAAGTGGGATAACTGTTTTTGAGGAAATAACTAAACTAAAGGAAAGTGTTTTAGGCTATGTTCCAGTTTCATACGTAAAAAAATAAGTGCTAGTTATAAGAAATAATGAAAAACTTTGTAGAGTTGAATTAGATGTATTGAAGAGAGAGGACCAAACCAAAATCAGAGGCATAGTAGGGTTTAGTTTGGTCATTTTAGATGAAAGTACAGAATAGTTACAATACAACCTCCTTCCCATATTAAGAATGGCTTTCTAAATAACAAAGTTATTTTTGCACAATAACATAGATGCACAAATAACGAAAAACCTTTAAAGGAGTTTCCTTATTTACGCGTATTAATCTTTGTGGGTTATCTGATTTTAAAACTATAATTTTAGAAGAAAAACACTGCTTAAAACCAATTACTCCCTAAAAATAAAAGAAATTAAAATTTGATACTAATTTTCTACAAAGTATTTTTTATTAAGTAGAAAAACTTGAAAATTTACGGAGTTATGTTTCGTAAAGAATGTGTAGAATAAAATTGTATGGACTATTTTTTTTAATATAAAACTGGAGTATTACCATATTTTAATAAAAATCTCAAATAGAATTTGATGTGAAATATTAGGTTGGTGCAAAAATAATGTTTTTGACGTTCATCTGAACGTCAAAAAATGGCAGTATTTTTGCACCAACCTAATAGAAAAACAAATTAAAAAAGATAAAACAAATATGTTTAAATTTACTGCAGACACTTGAAATATAATAATACATATTTTAAACAAGTCTTTTTCGTTTTTCCTTTCGAAATAATTAAGCCTAAATCGTAATTTTTTTCTAATTAAATAATAATTATATTTTCAATATCAATAACGAGCGTGTTTGCTACGGTGAAATCTAAAATGTTTCCACTCCAAAAAAGTTCCTGAAATGAAAAAGCGAACTTTAGTCGCTATTATTAAAAAAAACAACATAATTTTGCCTTTACAGTTAATATTTATTTTATTAATTCATTATCCTTACTCTTTTTATTTAAAAATGTAGTTTAAAACATATTGCAAATAATGATTCCATTTTCTTAACAGTACGGACTGTTTTAATAACGGGACGTTCTTAACAATCCACCGAAAAACTTTTAATCGCTACATTTTTCCAACTTTTAAGTAATTTCCTCAAGCAAAGATAACGATTTTGAGAAAAATATTTCGTGTAGGTCTTTTCTATGTCAAACCCCAACTATTATCACCATTGCCTCACCGGGGTTCAAACATATAAGACCTTGTTCAATGTAGGGGCAACCCTTCATACCAATTGTCACTATCCAGCTCCCCTACTCCCCGGGGAGTTGGTCCCCATTTCCTCTTCACTCCTCACTTTAAAAAATCGGCATTGTGCCTAATTTGCTCGGTGGGGGAGCAAATAAATATTCTTTTCTTGGCCTTTTGGCCAAGATCAAAGTGTAGTTTCTGTTCCGGCAGATGCTGCAAGCAAAGACCATATGTGGGGGCAACCCCATATATAAGACCTTGGTCAATATATGGGCAACCCTTCATACTAATTGTAACTATCCAGCTCACCTACTCCCCGGGGAATTGGTCCCTATTTCCCCTTCACTCCTCACATTAAAAATCGGCCTTGTGCCTAATTTGCTCCGTGGGGGAGCAAATAAATACTCTTTGTTTTTGAAGGATTCCAGTTATTTTTTAAGCATTCAAGTCATTCTTAAGGTCATTCAATTCATCCTTAAGTTCATTAAAGTCATTCTAAGTCATTTACTTTTTATTTATTTAAGTCATTTCAGCCCATTTTTCGGTCATTTTAGTTTATCTTTAAGAATTTCATGTCAATCCTACATTCACGCATTCATTCATTACACAAGAGCACGCGACTAATGGCTATCGCCCTTGTTGGCCAAATACGGACCTCATACATAATGTTTTTGAAAAAATTAATTAATTTTTTACAAATGAAAACCATAACTTTCGTAAAGGTGTTTTTCTTTATACAAAATAATATATTTCCACTAAAGTTCAAATAAATATAATAGGTTTCTTATATTCGGTGATCATTATTTGATAAATAGTGTAAATTTCATTATAATTAATAAATTCCTTGATATTTCGTAAATTTTTAAGTAAAAGGGGGAATTAAAATGTTTGTACAATTTAGTCACTGCATGCATATAACAACGGTTCATCTATAATATAAATCTCACCTGTCTGTTTAAATGTATGTATGTATGTATGTATGTATGTATGTATGTGTGTATGTATTTATGTATGTATGTCTGTATGCATGTATGTCTGCCTAAAACTATCGACAGAGGCGACGGATTTTCACGAGATCGGTATCATTTTGAAGATCGGCCTCTCGGACGACAAATATCGATAAATTGGCTAAAACATTAATTCC
>NC_136499.1:110323118-110358118 GCF_053919585.1 Euprymna scolopes | reverse complement strand
TATATATATATATATATATATATATATATATATAAACTTTATATGATTCTGTGATTAAAACGCCAGTAACAGAAATCGATAAAATACACGTATATGTGTTTTCTCGTTGCGACAGTAATTACGCCGGAAGTAGGGCCATGTTTAATTCGTAAAAAGCCTTCATCCAATTAGTGAAAAGCAATATCTCTTTCGTGTTCTGTGCGATGAGTTTTTTCACGGGGATCGTCTTCCTCACTTTGTGGTGCCTAAATGCGAACTTCAAGAGTTTGTAGTTGTACAGGTGCATGAAAGGGTCGAGTTTAAACGTGATCCTTTTCAGCGGAACCGTGTCAGGTGCAAGAATGTTCAACAGAAGGCAATAGACCGCACCGTCGGAGAGCTCCGTGAGGTCGACGATATCCTGCGACAGTTCATCGTTTATCCAGTTTAACAGCGTTTTCCGGCCGCAAAATGTTAATCGCTTGGGACAGATCAAGTTGGTCGGGTAATATGTTTCGCGTGAAAGTGTTTCGTTTGGAAGGTTCGTCGATGAACTGACCTTTAATGGATCGTTCTCTGTCAGAGACGTTGTAAGAGGCTGGGTATCGTTTCGTTGGCCTGCGCCGATAAACGGAGGTTGTTTACGGTCTGATTTAAATTCCTCGTCTATCTTTTTACGACTTTCAAGCATGCCAATGATGTCCGACGAGGAAGCAACCACTCGTGGATTCTCGCTGCAATCGCTACAACATTCGTATACGCAGTAAGTACAATCACTATCTCCTTCGTGTGTGGTTAGCCTACGTCGAGGTATTAACTGAGCGTTTATCTCAATAAAACCCTTTAACCAACTTGTGAACATTAAGATTTCCTTTGGGTTCAGATTTTTCCCCTGACTCGGCACGGATTTTTTGATTTTGAGATCAACAAATGCTTGCTGTAAGAGCTTGAAATTATCTATCCAACTCGTAATCCCAAGATAAAATTTGATCTTGCTTATGGGTATGATACCCGGGGCGATTCTGTTAATCAGCCGACAGAAGGCCACCCCATCATTGAGCTGGGACAGATCGATATAAGATTCGTCAAGCTCTGTGTTGATCCAATCTAGCAAGGTCTTCCGCCCGCAGCTCACGACACGTTTCGGTTCGATACATCGGAACCATATCATCGCCTGTTCACCGGTAGCGTCTCCTCGCTGTTTCTTTGAGGACACGCTCGAAAAATTGCATTTGTTATCCTCTAAAAGCTCAGGATAACTCGGTAGGATGTCTGTCGGTTGACTGAATTTGTCGAAACTCAGCTCACCGACTAGATAGCTGGCAGAGGAGTTGGGAAAGATGCTGCGATCGCTAGCAGGTGTTTCTTCAATGCTCGGATTCTCCGATACCAGTTCTTCGCTGGATGTGTTTGTGTCAGAAATAAGAGTTATTCCCTCCATTAGGAGTTTTTTTTTTAAAATTTTTCTTGGAGTCTGTAGTATATTATATCGAAAAACTAAAAAAAAAAATGCAAGGACGACCACAAGACCACCAAACCGAAACCGAAAAGCAGGCGTTTGTTCTGGTTCCCGTTTAAATAAAATAGCTTTTATCATTTAAAACTTACGACAATCAGCTGTTTGATGATGACATTATAGTAAGATGACGTAATAAACCGATATATGAGTTCATTTTAAATTAAAAAAATTTATGACATCATTTAACGAGATTTCAATGCCAAAGAGTCTCCTTTCTCTCTTATTTTAGTATGATAGCCAAGTGCCCCTTCTCACTCAACAATAATCGCCGAACCTAACGCAGTTTCCGTGGTCTTCTTCTCTTTCATCTTCTCTTCTGGACGTGTCGTTGTCTTTCACATTGGCGGTTGCCGAGGAGGCTCGCAGCAGTTCACAATATAAAAGCATAAACAACACAAGAGAAAATACGATAAGCCAAAATACAGCAGATTCCGTAAATATCAGTTGGATTCTGGGTGCATGTGTAACACCATCGCGGAAAACGACCTTCAACACGCAAGCGTTCATATCTCTATCGTCTGTCCAAGCCTCATTGCCACTGGTTGAGGTCTGTCAGTTCACCTTACGCTCTTCCGAGTCAGAACCTTGCCTTAAACTGTCCTAAACTTGAAACTGCCTTCAAGAGATAACTATAACTCTAGTAAAGTGACGCAAAAAAATACCTCTAAATATATTGACTTTAATGTCCGGCCCATTGTTTAATTCATCTGCCACACCTTGATTAACAATCCTATTTAAGCTGACTTTGTGTACCTTAGTAAACAAATTCCTCCACATTGTCTTACTACTAAACTCACTTCCAACACTTTGGAGGGGGGGATAGAACATGGTTATTATCAAACTAAAACTCAGAACTAGAAACAGTTTGAATATTTATATCTTGTACCAACTTCCACCTGACAAGAATGTTTCAACGTTACCCACAATACGTTGCAGCCTCAGTCACAAAGGAGACATATAATAGGAAAGAACTTTAACTCGTTTTGTAGTAGTAGTAGTAGTAGTAGTAGTAGTAGTAGTAAAACGACGTTTATTTCCTCGGTATTTGTGCAAAATTTGAACCGGACGTAACTAACTAGCCGCTTTGCTCGGAACATGTCGACTTTTGCCGAACGTCGTCGATTATGAAAGCGTAACAACGCTGCTTGATAAAGATACTGAAGAAAACATTAAAAAAATAATAAAATCACAAAAAAATAACGAAAAATAAAAAGATCAAAGACGTATTTTTTGTTTTATTTTTGTAACAATTATTTAAGTGAAAAAAAAACAAAAAAAAAACAAGTTGTATTTTTTTTTTCAACCTTTCATTTTTTCCAAAATAAAATTGAACAAAATTAATAAGAAAATCAATTTTGTGTTATTCTTAATCTTTTAAGGTTTAAAAATAAAGTACTTTTATATGTTTTTCATTTAATCTTTTTTTTTCAGTTTTTTTTTAATTTTTGCACCTAATATAAAGTAAACTATTTTTTCGTTGGTACATGTGCATTTAACGAACAAGACGTAACTCAGTATTTGCTCGGCTTTATCCGGCGCATGACGTCAACAACCGGATAAAACCGAGCGTTGCCGATAAAATAAAAACAACGCTACATAATAACTAAAATAAATAAATAAAAAGCAAAACCTACCGCTCATTTGTTTTTTTATTAATAGTATTATAGTTTGAAATTGTTTTCTGGTTTCAAATAAATACATATAAACCATTTTTTGTAAACAAATAATAGTTAATAATTATTTTTTTTAATGAAACGTTTTTTTTTTTGCTGTTTTTTTCCCAACTATTTACGTAAAATAACCAACAAAAATGATATTTGCAGGATAATTTTTTAAAACATATAATAGTAATTGTTTTTTTTTAGGAAACGTTTCTTCTGGTTTTTTTTTCCAATTATTTACGTAAAAAAAGAAAAAAATCGTAAGAAAAAGGAAAGGAAAACCAGGATTTTTTTTTTTAAACCAGAATCCCTGCGAGATTTTTTCTTTTTTTCCCCAGGAACATATTTTCTCAGGACTTTTGGAGGGCATCAGACGAGAAAGTGGACGAAGATGAAATAGCGAATGCGATAGGAAGATCCTTACCAACCACATAGCTTTCGGGGATGTGGGTTAATATGGATTCAAACAGCTGTCTACCAAACTTTTTTCTCCACATAAACTCTTAACGATATGTGTCCAAAAGCTCCTGGTTGGTTCCGCCTTCTCGTTTATTGCGCTGCTTTGCTGCCTTCCATATCCGCTCCACGTAATTTGTTGTTACCTGTGTTACGTAATCTACCAAATTAAGGTTGTGGTTCACCGTTAAATGATGATACCCCTCCTCACCTCCCACTTTGCTGTAAGCCCTCCAACAGTCTGATACGACCGTGGTCCCCGGCTAAATGTATTTTCTTATTAGTGAAAGAAGAGTTTCGCCATTCCTATTTGGTACGTTAACCAAAAAAATCCTCCTTTTCGGCGGGGTCGGCGTATCCACCGAAGACCCAGACCGGTGTTAGACGTCTGTCGGCGTTGTTTCCGGCGGTTGAAAACAGACTCGTCGGTTTCGACCGTATGGCCTGGGCCTCCTATCTGCCTGGAATTCCTGAGAAATTAATCCCGGCATATTTTATCTCGCAGGAAATTCTTCCAGTCCGCAATCGTGTGGCGTGATTGCAACCCACATTCGCGCTGGAGATTCCTAGTCGACGCCATTTCGAAATTCTCGTCTGCTGCTCGTGCGCACACGCGCGTCGAGTTGAAACTAAGCGCGCAGTGTTTTCATTGGTTAATGACCATGTTTCATCAGACAGCAGCAAAACGCGAGCTGGTTACATCATGAGCCGGACAAAGCCTAGCAAATGCTGAGTTACGTCTGGTCCGTTAAATGCATAACTAACTTTTATTTTTTTTGTTTTTTTTCCTGAATATATTTTTTTCCTGTAGAGTGGAGCCGGTCACCCCCCCTTTTTTTGTTTTCTATAAATAATTTAAGACAGCCTGGATATTCCCTTAGGATTAGACAAATTTTTCTATGGTCGTGTTAGACGATGTCAAAGTGAGGAGAGAAAAGACCACGGATGTGGAAGAAACTTCGCCAACCCAACCGGGTAACTTTCTGATGTATGGTTTAAGATGCATACAAACGGATCAGTACCAAATTTATGTCTCTACACAAACTCGAAATGATAAATGTCAAGAAACTTTCGACTGGTACCGTTGTTTTTTTTTTTTCTCCAAATATTTTCCCCAAAGGTCGTCTGCTCCTTTGCCGCGCATTCATCGACGTCATAACGTCAAATTACAATGAAACCCGAGGACATGACGTCATATTCTGAGCAAAGCCTAGCGAACTGTGAGTTACGTCTGGTTCAAATTCTGAACAAGTACCATTTCCTCATTCTTCCGTCACGCGAGACTTCTCGCTACGACTGTAGCTCTCGCTACGAACGTACTCTTGAACATCATCGTCGTCTCTAACGTGATTGTCTTCTCTGAACTTGCTCTCCTTTTTATAGTCCGTTTTTTACCGTGACGTCATCTCACTCACGACTCTGTATTTGCATGTAACCGTTCGCGTTTTGTTACAATGCTAATAGTTACTCAAATGACAGGTAACCTTCGTCGTTTGCTTATCGAGTATTCTGATTGGCTTTCGCATATCCTGGCTGTATAAATATGGTCTTGTGTGTTTATGTCAGATCTAGTCAGCCATACAAACAAAGGAATTCTCCTTCCCAAACAAAAGCCACAAGCTTACTTTATTAATTAACTACCAGTCCCGCTCCCCATCGGTATTGCCCGGTCGTAAAATACGCTTAAATATGGTATTTTAATTCTTTGCAGATTACGTATTTATTATATTGTACACACTATATAGTAATGATTTCAAAATTAAAAATAAATATAACTAGCAGGCCACCTTGCATTGCTCGGTTGTAAAATACCCTAAAATATAATATTTTGATAATTGCAAATTTCGTATTTATTATTATACTAGCGGGGGTACCCGGCGTTGTCCGGGTGTTTGTATGTGTGTTTGGTGTTAAATAAAAAAGAACCCGGGAGGTAGGATCGAACCCGAAGCCCTGAGGCGAAGTTTGAAAATAAAATCGGCCAGCCAGAATGAGTTACTGAACCAAATTGACAGGTGCGCGCCCGGAAGTCGCCGAGCGTTACGACGACGACGACGACGACGACGACGACGACGACGACGACGACGACGACGTCAATGACCAGGTTTGTTTGTTATAAGCGAAGTAAAAAAAGAAAACAACGTTTTAATTAAGCGGGGGTGGGTGGGTGGGTAATCAAAACATCGAAAAAAAAAACACAAACAAAACTAACGTAAGGCAAACGAACAATGGAAACAGAAAACGAACACGTGAAAAATGGCTTAAATAAGCCTGTTTCGATATTAAAATTTAAAAAATCGGTGGGTACCCGGGTGGTTTTAGGTGTGTGGTCGGGGATGGATAAGCGAAGTAAAAAAAAAAAAGTACAGAAAAACGAACGTTACGTGAAAAATGGCTTAAATAACACTGGTTCAATATTTAAATTAAAAAAATCGAAAAAAAAGGCATCTCACACCATGATTCGAACCCAAAACATTTAGATAATGAACAAACGCGCTAATCAACTTACCTAACGCGACGTACACGAAATTTGCTCAGTTTTCAACTATTTAAAGTAAATCAGGTCATGACGTCATCTGACGCATGCGTAGAACCGGTCGAGAGGGATGCTTTTATTGACCTCCCCCCTGTCGAAAATTGTCGATTTCGAGGTGAAAAAAAATGAACATTTTTGGCCAATTTTTCGATATTTTTTGAGCGAAGGATGGAGCTTCAATATGATACCGAGTTTGTGAATTTTTATTGTGTCTGTCGAAAGTTTTTAGCAGACACACAAACATACATACACACATACATACATACATACATACATACATTTTCGCTTTTAGATATATAGATTAATCTGGGTGCCCGGCGTTGCCCAGGTGTTTGGAGGTGTGTGGTGAGCAAAAAGGAAAAAGTTGTAATAGGCAGGCAGGTTCGAACCTGTGGCGCGAAGGTGGAAAAGAAAGTGCACGTTTGTGTGAGAGTGTTGGTTGAGCAAAGAAAAAAAGGGGGAAAAATAGGAGTAGTAAGTAGGCTCGCACCCGTATCACACCCGAGGAAAAAGGTGAAAAAAACAAACAAACTGTCTTACGCTTAAATATGGTATTTTAATTTATGCAGATTATGTATTTATTATTATATTGTATACATTAGTGATTTCCAAAATAAAAACATATATAACTAGCATACCACCCTGCATTGGCCGGTCGTAAAATACGCTTAAATATGATATTGCCAAGGTCGCTGGAAAGATGGTGGGATACTTCTACCGCTCCAGAAGATATCTCACTACTGATGCAATTCTCTATCTATATAAAAGCCAAGTACGTCCAAGGATGGAATACTGTTGCCATATCTTGGCAGGAGCTGCTAAAAACAGCCTATCCTGCCTTGACAGAGTACAAAATAGATTTCGTGGCTTAGTGGGAGATGCCCTTTTCTCTACCCTGCAACCTCTCTCCCACAGAAGAGACGTTGCAAGCCTATCCTTGTTTTATCGTTATTTCCATGGCAGGTGCTCGTCTGAACTCCAATATCTGGTCCCCCCTCGCCAATCTTTCACGAAAAACACCCGTCTGGCTGAATCCACTGTGAAAAATTTCCCCCACTCTATATCTGTGCCTAAATAAAAACGCGGATTCCATGAACAAAGCTTCTTTCTTAGAACTGCACGCCTGTGGAACTCTGTTCCGTCTGCCTGCTTCCCACCGGACTACAACTTGGATGTCTTCAAGTCCAATGTTAACAAATTCCTAATGAACCGCCCCCTTAAGTAAACACTTCATCAAATCTCCACACTAAAGTAATGTACTTGCAATAACCCTTATCCCTGAGTGGCTTCCGGGCCTTGATAAGTCGTGATCACTGTGTAAAAAAAAAATATTTTAATAATTGCAGATTTCGTATTTATTATTATATTATATTTATTATATCATATTATACCGGACCCAATATATAGTAATGATTTAAAAAGTAAAAAAAAAAGACTCGCGCGCAACCACCTAGAATCAAAACCAAAACGTTTAGATCACGATTTACTTCTTCCTTTGACATTAA
The DNA here is from genome assembly GCF_053919585.1 of Euprymna scolopes. NCBI lineage: Eukaryota > Metazoa > Mollusca > Cephalopoda > Sepiida > Sepiolidae > Euprymna > Euprymna scolopes. The sequence goes on along the minus strand of NC_136499.1, from coordinate 110,350,462 downwards.
CGGCTGGCCCATGAAGATCTGGGTTTACTGCAAGATTAAAAATTAAACTTGAACCAATAGCTATTACGTTACGCATGCATATTCGTAATGCAATCTGAACGACTGCATAACGAATATGCATGCGTAACGTAATAGCTATTGGTTCAAGTTTAATTTTCACCTGACAAATATGGATTTTCCACAATTGTTATAGACACATAAAGGCATTCAATTCAACAAATAGAATTCCATAAATTACATTCAAATTATTCAACAAAAAGAATTATATTATACTAGCGGGGAGGGGCCCCTGACTTTGCCCGGGCGCAAAATACGCTTAAATATGATATGTTAACTCATCCAGATTTCGTATATATTATTATAGAGTCGTGATTTTAAAAGTTAAAAAAAAAGTATTTAGGTGCCATCAGCTAGAATCGAAACCAAAACTGTAGCATTCAAAGCTGGTGACGTTACCACTGTACCAACATGACACGGATATAACCCGATTCAAATTAAAAATTAAAAATAAACTAGGACTAATGAACAAAATGTTTAACGATTTTTTTCAATTATGACCTCTTAAAATAATTTTAATCGGTTAAAGACCCATAAAAAAAATCCATCACTTGAGGTCCCTAGCGCCGCGCTGCGACTTTTAGTTTCGGGGGGGGGGCAGAGTTTGACAATATGGAGACAGACAGACATATAACCGTTTATATATTAGATTATTGGTGGTGAAACCCGCCATAAAGAAACGAATCAATACATAATGTGAGCTGCAAATGGCGCATATTGTTTCTTCAACGTACAAATGCCATTTTTAAATATAAGTTTGACGGTAAATTCTGTTTAAATACCTTCAAACATTGAAGAGTGAAGTACGAATTGTGAAGTAGGAGGAGGGTGGTAGAGTGTCTGTTTGTAAATGTTGAAAGAGTTTACCTTTGCAGACTCTACCAAACTCCTCCGCCAATTTTGGGTCTAAACAGTTGAAATTTAAGATATAGGTTACTTGGACATGAGTCAAACGTTTTTTAAATAAACCTGAATGTCTGTGTGAGTGAGTGTGTATGTGTGTGTGTGTGTGTGTGTGTGAGTGTGTGTGGTCACGAATAGGTTGACTTGAATATGGTTGACTATTTTAAAAAACTGATTACATATAATGCTAGAAGATGTATCGAGACACAGGAATGGGTATGTTTGATCTGGCAGAACAGTGGTTCATTAAAATTGTGGGGTCTGCGTTTGCGCCTGGGCCACAAAGTATGGAAATAAAAAATTTAAAAATAAAAAATAAAAAAACGTTTACAAGTGTTTCTGATATAGATGCACATAATAATACTTTGATAAGTATTTTTTAACTTGAATAGAGATGGTATAATAAAATTGTGGGGGTCTGCGTTCGCGCCTGGCCCCCATAGAATGGAAATAGGCATAAACTTTAATAAAGACTTTTCATATCTATCTGCGTAAGTATACTTTGATAATTATGTTTCAGTTTGAAGAAATATGGTATAATAAAATTATGGGGTGTTTGTTCGCACCTGACCTCCATAGAATGAAAATATGTCACAAAGTTTTACAAGGTTTTTTAATATAGATCCACAGAATATTGTGATAAGTGTTTCAGTGTGAACAGGTATGATATAATAAATTATGGGGTTTATCTATTTTATTTTTATTTTCATCATATTTTGCTTTGGTTTTGATACCCCCAAATTCAACCCAAATTTACAACCCTTCCTTTTCATAACCTATCATACTTTCATAAATCAGAGTCCCTTTTCTGTAGGCTGTTTTTGATCCCAGTCAACGACGGGTACTTTTGCTAATATATATATATATATATATATATATATATATATATATATATATATATATATATATATATACACTGGCAGGGAGATCTACGTCGCCCGGGAATAAATGAAGATTCACGAATGTTTCAACCTCTCATATTTTATTGTCATAAAAATCGGTAAAATCGCCCATTTTTAATCCTCCCTGGAGTGCTGTAGTTCACAATATATTGTAGTTTACATTGCACTGTATAGAAATAATGTTGATTTTTATAAATGAATTAAAGTTACAAAATGTATAAGTCAAGTACCAGTGTTAAATCGTTCCCGAAACATTCGTTACGAACGTGCTCCGTGTTATATAAAAGAGTCTACTGTTGATTTGATATGCTGGGACGTTCTGCTTATGTGGTCATAAAACTTCTCAAATGCACTGCTAGGTTGTATAAAGCGTAAACTTTAGTTAAAATTGCCTGTTTCTTCTTCATCGGATTTTTTCGATTATGGATACTTATGGAAGACATGCCTATCTAAAACACCGCCAGATACATAAAGTACATTTGTGTGAAATTTTATCAAAATCGGCCCAGCCGTTTAGGAGTCTAGAAAGAACGACATCTCAGACACACAGACACAATTCATTCTATATAATAGTCTAATATATAAACGACTATATGTCTGTCTCAATATTTTCAAACTCTATCTCCTCCAAAACTAAAAGTCGGAGAGCGGCGCTAGTGGTTTCAAATGATTGGAATTTTTTACAGATCGTACTTTTAACGGTCTTTAGCCGGTTAAAATAGGTTTAGAGAAGTCATAAATGGGTCAAAATTGAAAAAAAAAATGGTTGTACATTCATCTATTTTTAAAAGTTTTAATCAGGTCACGTGCGTGTCACGTTGGTACAGTGGTAACGTCACCAGCTTAAGACTATATAGCTTCAGTTTCAATTTTAGCGGATGGGACCCAAGTACTTTTTTCTTTTACTTTTGAAATCATGATTCTATAATAATATGTACGACATCTGGACAAATTCAAATTTCATATTTAAGAGTACTTTACGACCGGGCAAAGCCGGGCGCCTCCTCCGCTAGTAGATGTATATATATATATATATATATATATATATATATATATATATATATATATATATATATATATATATGTGTGTGTGTGTGTGTGTGTGTGTGTGTGCGTGTGCTTGTTGAAGGAGGAGTTTAAACAAGATCCGTTACTTGGGGTATTAAAAAGAAAATCTATTTGCTGTCAATATTTTATCTTGAAATGTTGGTAAATTCCCAATTTTAGATAAATGGATTGTTTGTTCACCGCCTGGAGCGATTTTCCCCGGATTTTTGCTGTTTCTAATAAACTTAGTTTTAATTCTAAAAATAAACATAACGATAGCCAATTATTTAAATCATGAAGTCAGACAATACCATCATTACTCTAGAAGTTTTCTCGGAGAGTACTATGCTGATCTAAAAGAAGGGCCGTCATGAAGTGTCATCTTCCCTTCTTAAATATGATATTTTGATTAATGCAGATTTTTGTATTTATTATTATACAAGCAGGGTGGGGGCATGGCTTTGTCCGGGCGTAAAATACGCTTAACGCAACAAGAACGACATGCTTTTCGACTAGGTTTTGACTTGCGATGAAAAGTGAGTTTTTTACGACAGTCGTTGACGCTCATCTCAGTGGTTAGACGCCGACAAAGCTCCGCAACCCTTCTCGAAACCATAGTTACACCAAAAGAAGCTCATGTTGACTGTTTGGTGGTCTGTGGTCCGTCTTATTCATTACAGTTTTTTGAATGCAGACGTAATAATTACGGCGAAGAAGTACTGTGTATGAATGGATGAAATGCATCAGAAACTTCGACAACAACACGCAGCATTAGTCAATAGAAAAGGACCAATTCTCATCTACGGAAGTGCCCGACAGCACGTTGCTAAACCGACCTTGCAGAAGTTGAACGAACTGGGCTACGAAACTCTGCCTCATTCGCCATACTCTCCAGACATCTTACCCACCGACTAATACTTTTTCAAGCATCTCGACAACTTTCTGCGTAAGAAATACTTCTAAAACCTAAGCGATATGAAAAACGGCTTAGACGACTTCATCTTCACCAGAACGCAAGATTTTTACATTACTGGCATAAATACAGTCGTTTTGCGTTGCAAAACTATCTTATTTCCGATGGTACTTATTTCGATCAATAAATTTTTGTTTGAGCCAAGATATGTTCATCTGAATTCAAAAGTTAAAAACAGCAAGAACTTTCTTGTCAACCTGATAGATGAAACTTTTTCGATGCGGTTTATTTATTATCTTTAGAGGTGTCTCTTAGATCATTTAGTGCCATGCTAAAGTGTTAGATATTGACCTGGCAAATCCGAAAGGTGGCCAGTAGACGATTCTTAATTATTCAAGCCCAAAAGTTTTTCAGCTAAAATACAGTGTGATGCAAAAATCTTGGACACATTTTGACATTGAATATCTTTAGAACTATTAAGGATATAAAAACGCGTATTTTATTATTCAGAGGGCTGTAATCTCAAGTTTTTCATAGAATGTTCAAAGATGTTCGATATGAACACCATGAAGCCGATAGTTAAATTCTTGCTGAACACGTCCCAGAATTCCATTGACAATGGTTGTTGGTTGATTGGTTGGTTGGTTGTTTTACGGCATATCAACCCTTTTCGGGTTATTTAATGCCGAATCCAAAGATTTTTTTAATAGAATATATTTGTTGTTTTCACGTCGGTTTCTATTTAACACATAGTTGGGACCCTAACAGGTACTACCACTCCGGTTCAGAGTGGACCTGGGAGCAATGGTAATTAAAGGGTGGCTCCACACTCCCCAAAGCCCACAAGCTGGGGCCTTACCACTGGATATAGTTTAAGGTCATATCCAGGACCCCATTGAGGGACTTTTACCCTCTGCAGGGGGCAGTCGGCGTATTCTAATGCCCCACCGACAGGGCCGGACAATGGTTGTAAAAGCTTCTGTTATTCAGGCCTTCAGCTCATCCGCGTCTCTTAAAATGGCAGGCACATAGACATATCCTTTCAAAAATCCTCATAAAAATCGCATGGTGTGATATCTGGAGATCTGGGAGGCCAGGTCATTATAGGGTGCTGGCAATGATCCTGTTGTCAAAATTTGGATTGGTAGAGAGCATGAGTTGTACAGCGGCACCTCTCCAAATACGCTTGTTGAACATAGCGTCACTTTCAGACAAGATAAAAGGCTCCTATCACTCTTGAGATTTGTGCACAACTGGCCAACTAATGGAATCATGTCGTTTTTTAGTAGGGGGACAATTTATCGTTCCATTCTGTGCATTACAAAAGTACAAAACCGACTTCAAAATCTAGTGGGAATGTTCTCCTCTCCTTAATGCAGGCTCTTTCTCTACTCCATCGTTATTTTCATGGTAGGTGATCAACGGAGTTCCACTATATTTCCACCATGTAAAACATTTACAACAAGAACTCGCCTACCTACAACCATTGTGGGTTATTGTGTCTTATCCCTATGTTTACCTAGATTTTAACTTAATAAGCAGCAATTCTTTTTCCTTTGTCAGAAGTATCGCTCATGGAATGTGAGGATTCTGAAGGACAAAATAAAGGGAAGCGACGGTTACGAGACAGCCGAAAGGTTCATTTTTTCCTTTCTCTCTCTCTCTCTAATTTTGTGAATAATTTTAGTGTTATTTTAGTACTAGTCTGGGTGCCCGGCATTACCTGGATGTTTGGAGGTGTGTGTTGAGCAAAAAAAGAAAATAGTAGGCAGGCAGGCAGGCAGGCTCGAACTCATACCGGGAAAGAGGAAAAGAACGTAAAAATAACGTGACGTCTTTGCTGTTGCATCCATCGACAAACCGGAGGTGACGTTGGTTTAAATTATGTCTAGTCAATCGAAAAGATGGGATGACTTTTAAAAATATCGGCGAAAAAAGCGACCCCTCCCTGAAGTGACCAGTTAAAGATAAAGGAACTAATGTTTTTAGCCAATTTTTCGATATTTGTCGTCCGAAGGATCGAGCTTCAAAACAATACCGATCTCATGAAAATCCGTCCACTCTGTCGAAAGTTTTAGGCATACATACATACATACATCCATCCATCCATCCATCCATACATACATACATTTAAACAGGCACGTGAGATTTATATTATAGCTGGAGACATTAATGTGTTTGTTTTATCTCTATTCTATGTTTAAAAAATGTGGAAAATACCTAAGAAAAACATAAAAAAAACATTGTATTTAAAAGGAAACATCGAAAATGGAAGACACAAGAAGTAAACTAAAACCCCAAATGTCTGACTGCTCTGCGTGCATAAAAAGTTTCGAAATATTTTAATGTGTTTGTTTTGTCTCTTTTATGTCTAAATAAAAGAACATCAACGAAAAATATCTAAGAACATTAAAACCATATATTTGAAAGGAAACATTAACAGATACAAGAAATAAACTAAAACCCTAAAAGTCTGACAGGTCCACATACATCAATAAATAAACTTTTTATTGACTTTATGATAAAAAAATATATTAAAAAACTTTTTTGATTGTTCGAAATATAATTTGTTCAACGTGACTCTTTTTATCTATCTATATATCTATAAAACTGAAAATGTGTGCATGTGTGTGAGGACATTTTTCAACGTATATACTCAACAAGTTTTTGATCAACAGACTTAAAATTTAGTATATAGGATATTCAGACATGTGGAACACTTTTAAGCGATTTTTATACCCGAAAAAAAAAACAAAAACAAAAACAAAAAAAAAACGGGTTGCTAAAGCGTAAAACTGAAAACTTGGTACGTGGGGGTCGTTGGATTTTAATCAGTTTGCTAACTGTTTCACGAATGCGCATGCGATAATAGTTCACATTATAGATTCACTAGGTTCAGAATAAGTAAGTTTAAAAACACTCCTTAAATAATGTGTCAAGTTATAGTTATCGTACTTGACTCACTGTCTTTACGTTTTGGTTTCGACCTCAGCTTTATTTACAAGAAGTGAACTGTTTAGAACAACATAATACCCATATGCATATATTGCAGTGTCTTTCTGTCTTGTTTTTTTTTTACTTCATTTTTTAAAGGAATTTAATACTTATGGCATTTCTGTTTTTACTAAATAAGAATTCTGAGTTAATTATAATATAATATTTATATGTATTTTACGACCGGTCAATGACGGGCGGCCTGCTAGTATATATATATATATATATATATATATATATATATATATATATATATATATATATATATATATATATATATAAGTGAGAATATGTATGTGAGGACACTTCTCAACCTATATACTCATCGAGTCTTAGATCTATAGTCTTCAAATTTGGGATATCGTGTATTCAGGGATGTGGCAAATTTTTAATTAGTTTTCATCCGGAAAAAAGTGCGGTAACTGGGTAAAAATCAAAAAATTGTTACTTAGGGTCATTGGATTTTTATCTGTTTCGAGAGGTTTGAAAACACATTGTAAAGTGTCAAGCTGGTCTAATTGTTATCGTACTTGATTCACTGCCTTTAGGATTTTGTTTTGTTACTTACAAGAACTGAACTGTTTAGAAAAAAAAATAATACTCGCATGCACATACCTTATTTTTTAGCGTTATTTTAAAATGATTTTTTAAAGGAATTTAACGTTACATTTACTACTGGGCAACGCCGGGTACATTTTTTTTTTTTTACATAGACGTCACCACTTATCAAGGCCGATAGGCCACTCAAGGATAAGGGTTAAAGAGTGTAGAGTAGTCAAAAGGACAATATAGTAATCGATAGTAATGGAAGTTCGGTAAATTTGTTAACCTAAGTGGAACGGCTCATCAGAAACTTGTTCACGTTGGACTTGAAGGCAACCATATTATAGACAGCTGGAAAGCAGGAAAACGGAAGACAATTCCACAGGCGTGCAGTTCTAAGGAAGAAACTTTGATCATGGAATCTATGTTTAGGTTTAGGTACAGATAAAGAGTGGGGAAAATTATTGATAATGTTTTCAGCTAGTCTAGTGTTTCTTGTGAAAGTTTGCCGAGGGGGGACCATAGATTGAAGCTCATCTATTAAACTAGGAAATTGCTTTGCGTATTACGACAATTGTTATGCACAAACCCAACCAGTTTTTTTTAATGATATTTACGGTTATCAAACGGAATTCCTTTACACAATAATATTTCTGCATTAATCATCAATTTTTATTTTTATTGTAATTGTAATAAATCTCGTCTTTTATTTTATACTAACGCAGGTACCCGACGTTGCCCGAGTGGAGAGAGGTGGTTAAGTAAGAATATTGAGCAACCCCCAGCCGTAAAAAAAAAACAAAAACAGAAAAACAGCTAAAAAATTAGACGCAGTAGGAAGCCCGGGCGGAGAATAGGCTGGCAGGCACAAACCTGTAATTCAAAGAAGTAAAAAAAGGTGAATAAAAAGGAAATCGTTTAGCCGTCGCGCCTACGTCGGCCTACGACGTCGCGAGCGTTCAAAATAAGCTTAGTCATTGTAAGTTGACTATGCAAAAATGTCGACGCAAAAACTGACCCCGTCCTTCGATAAAATGGCTCAGTTGATCATGACAGAATTGATCGTTTTGGCCAATTTTTGGTTATTTGTAGTCCGAAAGACTGATCTTTCTTTTTATCAGTATTCGTCGCGTTTGTAGAAAGTTTTTAGGAGGCATACAAACACACACACATTTTTCCTTTTGCATATGGACTAGCGGGGGGTACTCGGCGTTGCCCGGGTGTTTAGAGGTGTGTGCGTTCGGGCGGCGGAGGGGGGTAATCAAAACATAAGAATAAGCGAAGTAAATATTTAAAAAAAATGTTAAAACTTTAAAAAATCGAAAAAAACAAAATAACTAATGTGAGGCAAACGAACGATGTTAGCTGTAAAAATCGAAAAAAAAAAACCAGAAAACGCGAATGTGATGGACAAATAAAACAGAAATACGAACGTTAAAACTTCTTTAAAAAATCTGAAAAATAAAAACCTAAAAAAACACTGCCCTAAATAACCCTGTTTCAATATTAAAATTTAAAAAATTGAGAAAAAAAAAGATACCTCACGATTCGAACCCAAAACCTTTAGATGATGAGGCCTCGCTCTAAGCAACTGAGCGAAGACGACGTCGACGATTTTTTTTTTAATTTAACCTAAATCATGTTGCGTCATTTGCGTATGCGTAGAAGCGAACTTGTCATGAGAGGACGGTTTTTGCTGACCCTTCCCTGAAGAAAACTGATTTTTTTAGGATGAAGAAATTAATGGTTTTAACCAATTTTTCGATATTTGTCGGGCGAAGGTTGGAACTTTAAAATGATACTAATCTCGTGAAAATCCGTGACCCGTGTCGAAAGTTTTTGCGAGACGTACAAACACACATACATACAAACACACATACATACATACAAACATACACACATTTTCGCTTATATATATATATAGATATATAGATTTCTCTTTTTTATTTTTGTTAACTTGTTTTTCTGGGCATTTAGATTCAACTAAAAATATTGGTATCAGTTGTAAGTTAAACTGTTCTGAGGTGGATGTTTCAATCCTCAGCGCGAAAAAAAAAACAATTGCAAATTACCTACAATAATTCTACACAATCAGGACTGACAGAACGAGAGGATAAAAATACAATAAATGATAACTTAATTCATACAGATTTCATATTTGATATTATAGAATCAATACTATGTTGATTGTTCTATCGTCCTCTATATTTAATAGTGTTTTGAAAAGTTAAAAAAACAAAACAAAACAAATATTACATAGGTGCCGTCAACTGGTATCGAAACAAAACCTATAGCTCTTCAGCATTATTCATATTCATATTCATATTAGCCTTTTACTAATGTTCAATTTCTTATTTTACCATCTTCATTAACCCTTATCCTCAGGTGCTCTAATAACTTTGATCAGTGGTAATTTGTTAGTCCATAATAATTAATAAACTATTAGAAACAGTAATAAATTATATATATTATTCCTTAATTGGAATTCATTTTTGAGATGAGCATTATATATATTAATTTATTTTTTATTTCGGACTATTATTCTCATCTTTATTAGTTGTTGTTTTTTTCATCTTTTATTGGTTTGTTTATTCACAACGTTTCGACCAACTATTCCTCTGGCCTTCGTCAGGTGGTAACCGCGACGGATAGGAACGTCGAATCTCCTAACTGCATTCTCAGCCATCACTGCCATCCGTAGTTGTTGTCATCTCACCACATTTTGGCCAAGTAAACCTCTGGCACGCTTTGGGTGGAATTGAAACCGCTATCTTCAGACAATGTTCATCTGAAACTGTAGAGATATAACGTCTCTTATCAATTGCGCCACGGGCCCCGAAGGGCGATCAAGGTTGGATTATTTGATCTTATAAATCCACGTTTATTTATTATTTGATCTTCTATAGTCGGGTCCGTACCGATTGGTATATATATATTATTCCTTAATTGGAATTCGTTTTTGGAGATGAGCATTATATATTAATTTATTTTTATTTCGAACTATTATTCTCATCTTTATTAGTTGTTGTTTTTCATCTTTTAAAAAAACAACAACTAATAAAGATGAGAATAATAGTCTGAAATAAAAATAAATTAATAGTGATAAATTACATTTGTAAAATGATAAAATTTAATTAATATTTTCTAAATGCTTGGTGAGATATATATTAGTCGATATGTAGCAAAAATGTTAACATTTTTTATCAGTTATATGAGTTAGTACTAAAAACATGGCGGAAATTTATGTAGGACGTCATCTCCAGAAAAAAAAAGTCCAAAATTACAAAATGACGATAAATTTCCTGTTTTTTTTTTTTTTTTTGCATGTTTATATTTTCTTTACAGCATTTCACGAGATTAATGAAGTTAAGCACCGATTAATTCGACAAGTACTATACGGGTGACCATTTGGGAATGCTAAGAGCTGCATGTACTGCGCCACGACGTAAACTGTTCCAGGTTTTTCTTTTCCAGGTTTTTATCCGAAGTCACGTTTAAAAACCACTGGGAGTGATGCACCCTCAGCCATCCTTAAGACATGCATCTAGTAAAATAAAACTCCTCTATGAAACCTGTGGTCTAGTGTCTGGTCTGTCGGTAGCATTCAGTTACACCGACTAAGATTAGCAGTTGTTCCAAAAAAGTATGGATAATTCTACACAAGCATTCACCATTATTATTATCTTCAGACCAAAGCGGCCAGTGCCATACGCAGCTTTAGCTACCGTGGAAAAAGAATTGGATCGTCTTCAACAAGAAGGAGTTATCCTCCCACAAATTATTCATCCTGGGCAGCACCTATTGTCATTGTAAAGAAGGCAAGTGGCAAATTACGTTTATGCGCGGACTTCAGCACAGGACTAAATGACCAACTGGAGACACACCAGTACCCACTACCAGTAGCAGGAGATCTGTTTTCAAAACTTAATGGTGGCACTTGTTTTGCAAAACTGGACCTGGCAGATGCATACTTACAAATGGAAGTTGACGAAGATTCCAAAAATCTTCTTACTATTAACACCCACAAGGGACTGTTTCAATTTAACCGCCTTCCATTTGGGGTTAAGTCAGCTCCAGCAATATTTCAACAAACCATGGACACTATGCTAACAGGATTGCCAGGAGTTTCTGCCTATATTGATGACTTTATTGTGACAGGCACATCTCAAGAAGAACTCTTACATCGCCTCACTTCCGTGCTGATAACTTAATTGGTGTGTAAACCTCATGCGTCGATCTATGTATGTATGTGTGTATGTATGTATGTATGTATGTATGTATGTATGTATGTATCTCTCTCTCTCTCTCTCTCTCTCTCTCTCTCTATATATATATATATATATATATATATATATATATATATGCGTGCGTGTGTATGTATGTACATTTTGCAAAAATCATGACAACAAAATATAAAATAAGAACATCATATGGTGTATTTCCTTATGCGTTACAATTGTTTCGTATTCGTAACCATTTGGAGAAATTTAAACATTATATTATTTAAAAATATTCCCAAAATAGCTATTCTTAAAACACCAAAATACAGTGGACATAAATATGAATATATTCATAATCTCTACTTTAAGCAATTTGAACTCACCTCGTTCTCCTAATTTTATTTTTCCTTTCTTTCTTTTTTATTTGATTGCCTTGATTAAGTAAGTATCCCACTGCTCTCTTTTCTTATGTTTAGATGATATTTCTATAATTTTTTATTTTATATTCATTTAATCCTTTAATGTTTTTTTCTTTTTATATAATTATTTTTCCTCTCTGATTCATTTATTTATGCATTTACTCCCCAAATCCTAAATTACACCTTTCAGACTATAGTCTCTATTTATATGTCCAATTCTCAAATTGCCTTAGTTTCGTATAAATTTTTATTTACATGTTATATTTGTTTTCCTTTCCATTTTATCTGCAATTTTTTAAAGAAAAACTATAAATTAAAAGAGTTAAGTAATTTTACGTTAATATTTATCTTAACCTCATATTAGTTATGTTATTAATTTAAATGTTAAAGACTTTTGGTGAAAACCACGACTTGTTAGGTTTTTGCTGGAATTTTTGAAGGGTATGGAGCGGTCTGATACCATAAAGGAGACATTGTTTTTAAACATGGATCGCAGAGGTAGATCTGATATAAATGTACGGAAACTATTTCAATGAGCCATAGAGTATCGATGTACTGTACAATGGAGATATATGTTTGAGGATTTATTACATTTTTTATCTTAACTGAGACAATCCAGTGGAGACAGAAAGGAGGGTGAATATGTTGTAAAAAAAAGCCTAGGAGACTTGCATACTGACATCAGTGTCGGACATTCGGGTGGATTCGTGAACAATCTGAGTTAGGTCATAAGCATGGAGAAATCGTGGGAGAACCTATCTTCATCATCTGTCTTGTTTGAATGGGCTAACCATTCCACATTGTGAACATTGAAGTCTCCACAGACGTGAACGTTTGCCGAAGGATGTGGTCACTTTCTCAAATATGCTCTTAAAGATAGTAACTCCGCTGTTGTGAGGGCGATAAAGGACAGTAGTGTGAGCAAGTGCAAACAGGAAGCATATATAGGGCAATTTAAGGTCTTCTCTAGGGATGTTCTTACCGCATGGAAAGCCATATCTAATGTCGGCTCATATTCCGTGTCCATTTCTAAAGCATTTTGTCTAGGAAACTAACCTTTGACTCACCCGCTTTTTTTCACGCCACCAGCAGTCGAGTCCATTTCCGTTTTCCAAGTAAGCCGTACTAATACAAGCTTGGCCGCTATTCTTACTAGTTGACATAATCGCTACTCGCTCGCAGACCAGTTTAAATGTACCTAGATATGATCATCCACAACGCTCTTTGATAGAGAAACTGTTCTAATAGCTGACGAAGGAAATGTAACAAATCAGACTAATCTCTATGGACTAATTATCTAATCCTTTCGAGTACTAAAATGCAAAACCAACTTCTATTAGGAGAATCTTTTATAAACAAACACGTTAGTCACACGTGGTCGATACGAATATTTATTCCGGAAGGGTCTTGTTCTTTCTCATATCCAGTTTCTTCATGCCATGCAATAACAATCACGCATATGACGGCGATAAGGTAAGTTACGTCTATTTTCACCATTTGATACAGGTTCTGGATATCCCATCCGCCATAGGATGCTTTTTTAGTCTGACTACCAGAGCTAGATGTACAGCTCACAGTATGACAGCACTAGTGGGTCAGGGACATTTGCTCAAAACTGCAAGCATCTCCAAATTGAATAATCATTCTCTCTTCGATTATTTCAAATATTTCAAATCAAAATCAATTTCCCCCCTAAGAAATGGAATCCCTTGATAGCCTCACTCCAAACACATCAATAACTTAACACACTTTTGAGATTCAACTCGATGAGACGTGGAATCGATATTTCGATACTTTTTCCCCCTTTTGTCGCAACCTACAAAGGAGTTTTACATTAAAGAGAGGAAAGTAAGATTAAGTTTGTTTGATATAATGCCAATATATTATGAAATATTGCCAAGAATAAGGGGGGAAAATTCGCACAATACGGCAGATATCACCCCCACCAAACGATAATCATAAATACTTCTATTATAAATTACAGTCATACTTATTGTTCATATATTATTATTTTTTTTTCTTTTCTGAACACAGGAGAGACTTGCTTAAATTGCACTGTTAATTGGATCTGCGTTGATCTACATAAAAAAAATCGGACCTATCTCGATCGCTCAGTTATCTTATCCGTTCGTGTGGCACAGTGATTAAGAACTCTTTCGCTGGAGTACCAGATCCTCATGTTTGAAGGGTTTTATACTCAACTTTCCTTGTAGTCGAATAGAGACAGAAAGGCAGGTCACATATATAGCCCAGAGAAAAGGCAAAAGAGAATGGAAGCAGCCGACCAGCAAGCTAAGCAACATTAGACGAGCTGGCTGTTCAATTCATCCAGCCTCCTGTCCACCTTCTCCGTTTCTAACTTACCGCACGCACACGAGGCTGTAATAAAGAAAATAATATTTAAAAAAATATTTTTATAAAAATATTTTTTTAAAAAACGAATCTTGCGTTACAAGTTCTTTCTGGCTGACGAAAAATAGACCGGCGTGCATGCGACTACACTGCAATATATTATTTATTGATGTTCACTCTGCTATGCCAAAATAAAAAGAGTTTATAAATAACCTTGCACACAGGTGGCTCCATGCAGAATTTTCAGTAAAATTAATAAATCTGTGGTAGTAATGGAACAAACAGCGTCACCTGAAAGAAGTAAAAGGTATGCTTTCTCTGTTCCGATGCAATTACAAAAAAGAAGATGCAAGATGTGTGACCTATTTTATGAAGTGAGGTGGTGAGAGTTACTGAACATAAATGGTTAAACTACAAGGGAGATAAGTCAGTATATCGCAAAGGCTTAATGAGTAAACCTTCGTCAGCAAATATACACGCATGCATATAGAACAAAACAGTTACCAAGAAAAAAGTTCCACTTGCAAAGATGCTGTGTCCGAACTCTAAAGTTTTTATTTTAAACTAATTAAGTGTTTCCGTTTAAACATAATGTGAAGTTTATGCAAACCTATTTGATTTTTTTTTAATTACATTTTCACCCCAAACAAGGCAGGTTGCCACTTTGATGCAGGGGCTACTATCAGGGACCTAAATTGCAGGGGTACTATGTAGGGAGTTTAGCAGCAAGATGTTTGTTCACATTACACTTGAACTTCTGCATGTCAGTACAGTTGGGGAAGCAGGAAACTGGAAGAGAATTCCAAAGTCCTGCAGTTCTGGGGAAGAAGCTATTAGAGTAAAAGGCTTTTTTACATCTAGGGATCTCAACTGTATAGGTGTGGGACTTCGCTGCTTGCCGGGTTTGTCGGGAGTATTTTCGTCGAGGGGGTACAAGTGCTTGTAGTTCATCAGAGCATCCACCATTAAAATACTTGTAAAACAGGCAGAGGGATGCAACATTTCGTCGGTGGGACAGGGGCTGAAGTTTAGATGACAGTTCGGGACCTATTAAGTTGACAACTCTCTTTTGAACCCTGTCTAGGAGCGAAAGACTAGTAGCAGATGCACCAACCCAAATGTGACAACAGTACTCCATACACGGACGAATGGTGGCTTTGTAGAGGTACCGGATACTTCCAGGTGTAAGTAAATTTCTAGCATGATAGAGCGAGCCCACTTTCTTTGCAGCAGCCTCAGCAATAATCTCGATGTATTTATTCCAACTCATGTTTCCTGTGAACGTTAAGCCAAGGAGCTTGAATTAACCAAATATAACAGAAGACAAAATCCAAAAATAAAAAGTACAATGTCGACCGCCTTACGTCACCATTGCCAACTTACGCACCTACTTATAGAGGCTATTACTAAATTCAAATGCTCAGCTCAACGTGACAATCATCTTAAACACAAACCTACTCATCAAAAAACAATTAAATTTCTATTTTTTCCCTTTCCGTTCTTCTAGTCAATTATTAATCCGCAATTCAAAAAATTCACCATAGAACATTTTCCTACTTGTTTCAAAGTTTACATGTAACTTAAAAAAAAAAGTACTTGGATTGACATTATTTAATTCTGCCCACACCCTGTCCTTCATTAGGACACTACCCTATTTGGTGACCCCCCCTACTCCCAATTTTAACATTCTACAGGTTGTTGTGGGTCCATACCTTCGCTTGATGAACCAGAATAAAATAGTGATTGATTTTGAAGGACGAAAGATATCCTTGAAAAAAAGCAAAAACAAAAACAAAAAAAAACAATGCGGTTACTAACTGTACTTTATATGTTAGGTTAATAATGTATTATGGTATCTAAATGTTTCACTATTTCTAAAATACAAATTACAACTCCCAAGAAGGAGCCAACTTAATCATATTTTTTTTAAAATAAAGCCTTCTCAACCTCAATCTAGATCACTCAGACCCACCAGACCACCAGACTTTAAAACATTCCTACACCAGTTACATACGCCAATGAGTGAAAATAGATCTGAAAATCTCTCTTTATCAAATTTATCTATCTATCTAGCTAGCTAGCTTTATATATATATATATATATATATATATAGTCATCCACATACAGTACTGTTTCGCTGTTTCACAGCTCATCAGTGCGGCTAGACATATATACAACTACCTCAAGCCAGGATTGAAACCCGTTTGTACGGCAGTCAAGGCTCCTAACCATTACGCTATTGGCGGCTGCTTGAACGAGTAATGAGTTTAACGATGTTTTGATATCGTCCGAAATACCTCCGCTCGATTTGTTTACACAAAGAGCGTCGCTTATATGCTAATGGTAATTCGTTTTTCACTTCTCAATATGCTCAACTCAAGGTGAGGAGCACTATAGTCATCCACATACAGTACTGTTTCGCTGTTTCACAGCTCATCAGTGCGGCTATATATATATATATATATATATATATATATATATATATATATATATATATATATATGTAGATTAGCGTATAAAGCGATGCTCTTTGTGTAAACAAATCGAGCATAGGTATTTTGGACGATGTCAAAACATCGTTTATTCACGACTCGATTAGCGTAATGGTTAGGCTTCTTGACTGTCGTACAGGCAGTCGGGTTTAGATCCTGGCTTGAGGTAATTGCCTGTCTAGCCGCACTGATGAGCTGTGAAACAGCGAAACAGTACTGTGTGTGTATGACTATATATATATATATATATATATATATATATATATACATAGAGAGAGAGAGAGAGAGAGAGAGAGAGAGAGAGATAGAGAGAAAGAAATGAAAAGAAACAAATCGAGTTATGTGTTAATCAACGTTTCGTCTTTATTTCGAGACCTTTTCTGGATGAATGAAATTAAGAAAACAAAAATACCAGTCCAAAATATTTGAAAATTTTCTTGTGCAAAGTATGACGCTGTTCGATTTCAGAAGCAAAAAAAGAGGTTGGAAATTCAAAAAAGGAGGGGAGGTTGCGTTGTTAAAGAGAGGGCGATTAACGTCAAATAGTCGTTTATATATTTTTTAAAAGATATGAACGCACAATATTCTTTCTTGGAAAATATGTCCGTTAAAATTCAAATATAGGTGTGCAACTTAAATGAAATGAGTGTTTTTGTTACGTAATTTATTGATTGAGATTATATGTATTAATTATTAGAGGATATGTTTCTATAGTGTGAGAAGGTTAACCTGTGTCTACTATAAAATTATGTTCTTTTATTATAGAAACCTCAACGTTATTTAATTGTGCTTGAATTTGCGATAAGCGTTGATTCAAGAAGTCTTCGCCGCAGTTTATTTGAAATAAATTGCACTATTTTTGCTTCTTTTAAGTCAAAGGTATATTTATGCTGCAATGAATGAGAGAGTAATGAACTTAGAGAATTCCTATTTCTTATATCTCTTTTATGTGCATCGAACCTTTTTTCTAATTTACGCTGGGTTTCACCAACGTATATATGATGGCAATTTTGGCAAAGAACAGTGTATATGACTGCATTGGAAACTGGCTTGTTTTGGAGACTTTAAAAAAAAATAATTGTATTATAATTTGTAATGTGGTTTGTATGATTGGAATTCCTAGTTTGTTTAGTGGGTTGCAAATTATTGTATTATTAGCATGTGTAGGTAAAAGATGTCTGTTTATGAAAGAAATGTCTGGTGTATATGATTTTTGTTTATTTATCCTGTGTGGATTTTCGCTTAGCATTTAATATGAAATATGTGGGATTTGTGAGGTATTTGAATTCTTCGTCCAGATATTCTGGACTGCAAATTCTGAATACACGTAGGAAGAAACTAATTATCATACCTGTTTTTATTTTGTTATTATGGTGTGAGTAGAAATGTCTGTAAAAATTCTGCGTGTAGTTTTGCGGTGATAGTTTACTATTGGATTTTATAATAAGTATGCCTAGAAAAGGTAATGAGTGATTGTTTTCTGTTTCATAGGTAAACTTTATAAAGGGTTTGACTGAGTCTAATTTGTCTTTAATGTTATCTATGTGCGTGATTCCAGGAAGAAAAATTAAAATGTTTTCAATGTATCTAAAATATTCTGTATTCGGACGTAATATAAATTTGAAAGGACAAGATTCTAGGAATTCTAATTAAACGGAGGCTAATATTCCACTGAGAATTACCCATAGGAATCTCCCTCTCTTAAACAACGCAAGTTCATCCCCCCTTTTTTTTAATTTCCAACGTCTTTTTCCCTCTCTAAAATGGAACCGCATCACACTTTCAACAAGAGAATTTTCAAATATTTGTACTGGTGTTTTTGTTATAATTATTATATCAATCAGTGAATCTATTTTGCCCTTAATTCGTAAAAAATAGCTACAATCAATCCATCAAAACGAAATAAAGTGCGTTTTGACATTATATATATATATATATATATATACTAGGTTTGCAAAAGAATGTAAGATTCAAATATATATATATATATATATATATATATATAACTACTTCATTTACTCACACAAATTTAATATACGAAAGTATAGATTTATGCGTAAACTTTAAGTATATACTTCAAAAGTGCTCAATACGTAGGTAGAGCTAGTTAGTAATTTATAAAATATATATGGCGATTAAGCTACGCTGAATATTCTGATTCAAATATTGAGATTCAAATATATATATATATATATATATATATATATATATATATATATATTTGAATCTCACATTCTTTTGCAAACCCAGTTTTTGTCACTTAACCGAATTAACCTTGGTAAAACGTATACGTATGTTATCACCACATTATTTCTTCGTTGCAATGAGATGCAGACGACCACATAATTCAAACAATGATGACGGACAGAGCACTTTAAAACTCCTAAACACGCCTACAACACAATACAATCGTGATAAATGGGTTTTTGTTAGTGACAATTCCTGAAATGCTAAAACCATATTTTGGTTTGCTTTCTTTTACAGCTTTTTTTTACTTCCCATAAAATATACAAGAAAAGAAAAATAATCGATATTATTATATTTTCAATCAGAATTTATTTCCGTCTTTGATGTTGGGGAAGTTTTAATGGCTGAAGTTAGTTGATTTAACAATATGGCTGTAACAATGACATTTGATTTTTTTTTTCTATGTTCCAACAAAAACTATTGAAAATTCTCTTACGATATGCGCGAGAGGTTTCATTTTACACGAGTCGTTATTTTTTTTAGTTTGATGGCGGATGTGTGCGAAATACCGAATCAGTCTATGGTGCTCTATAGACAACTTTCACTAAGTATGCTGGCACCTTTGGCATGGCCCCCTTCATCTTTAACGCATCGGGGAGTGATGCAAGTACACATTCACACGAATTGCGAAATCTAATACAAAGGTAATAGTTTTCTATAATTATAGACACATTTATTTTTAAGTTAAGGTGATTGCACAAATAAAGAACAGATATGGAGAAATAATTGGATGAAAACGACTGAACGTAGAATAAAATAAAGGACTTAACTTACAATTTTACAACCAAAGAAATTTCTATCAAAGGATTTCTAATTAGTTAAAATCTGTATTTTGGTCAGCTTTCATAGATTCGGTTACATCATAGCTGATAATATTTTTATGAAAGAGAAATAAATAATCCTGTAGATCGATAGCTAAAATACACAGTAGCTCTAAACAGAAACTTAAATTTACAACGCGTCCCTGTCATATCAAAGAACCTATTGTTGATTCTTATGCCGGGCCTTTCTCCGAGTGCGGTAATAAAACTTCTCAAATACACTTGTGATGTTAGGCTGTATAAGGCGTTAACTTTAGTTAAAATCGCCTGTTCTTTCTTTTATCTGATTTTTTTGATTATCGATTATCGATACTTAATGAAGACATTCCAATACAAAGCCTGTGAATACTGCCAGGCGAATAAAGTACATTAGTGTGAAACCCCATGAAAATCACCGCAGCCGTTTCGGAGTCCATAGGAAAACAACCCCTTAAGCAAAAAATTACTTTCATATAGTAGTAGAGATAATAAAGGTTAAAAAATCAATCTATCACGCGCAGCCGCATTGAAATCATGTTTCAACGTCCACTGAAACTGGCTGGATTTTTTTCGATTTTATGTAAATTCTCTAACCTTTCTATAAGGATCATATATACCTTTAGTTTACACACAAATATATACACATACACTCACACAACTATATATATATATATATATATATATTTATATATATATATATATATATATATATATATATATTAATTAATATTATTTTACGTGCATAAAAGTATACGTCCCATAATATAAAATAATATTAAATAATAAAAATAAATAAATAAATACGCCCCATAAAATAAGGCCGATCCATTCATATATATATATATATATATATATATATATATATATATATATATATACACACATATATATACTTATACATATATATATATATAAATATATATATATATATATATATATATATATATATATATGAATAACAATAAGAGCTTATAACTCTTAAAAACCGCTAAGGTAACGGAAAAAAATAAAAATAACAGCATTTCGAAGTGGTTAATACCCTTAAAATATATATATATATATATATATATATATATAAATATATATATATATATAAATATATATACATGTATATATATGTATATATACATATATATACATATACATAAACACATATATACATATACGTATATATACATATACACATATATATATACTTATATATATACACACATATACACATATATATACATATATATATGCATATATATACATACAGATATGCATATATACATACATATATATATATACATATATATACATATATAGATATATATATATACATATATTTATATCTATATATATACATATACCCATATATATACATATACATATATACATATATACACACACACATATATATACATATGCATGTACATATATATACATATATATACATACGTGTATATATATATACATATATATACATGTATATACATATATATCTATATTATGAAGCTGAACGTCTATGTGTGTGTCAGGTCACGAATAGGCTCCTATATGGTTGGCTATTATAAAAAACTGATCAGATATAATGATAGAAGATGTATCGAGACACAAAAATGGGTATTTTGATCTGACAGAATGAGAAATATGAAAATAGTGTTCCGGCAAACTAGAGAATTAAAAAGGAAGAAACCGTATTATATGTTCGTCTTTTTTTCGAAACTTCCTCTGGAAGTCTCGAAATAAAGACGAACACATAATACGGTTTCTTCCTTTTTATTTCTCTAGTTGGGCGGAACACTATTTCCATATTGCTCATCATATATATATATATATAGCAGGAGGGATTTTCAAACGTAATGTCTTCAATTTTTTCATTCCTATCTAGTGAATCAGAAGGGATTGGAAATCGCAGTGTTATGGTCACTGAACTCAAGGATTCATGACCGGTTAATTTCATCTCTCTGTTGCAAATATTGACGGCGTGAGACAGCAACCTCTGACATGGACATACGTTAGTAGCAGAGATAGTCATTGAACTGATCAACAGTCACCTTAGTGATTATGTAGAAAAATAAATTCTGGAGTACAAAAGTCGCTAATTTTAACAGTACAACACCGGAATTCGTAATTCGTCAACTTTTTTTAGTAAATATATATATATATATATATATATATATATATATATATATATATATATATATATATATATAGATTGCATTATTTTTTTTACGAGATTCGTATATATATATATATTTCCACATGCAATTAAGTGTATTTGCCTTCTGCTAGTGTCTTCCCTCAGATGTAATTTCTTATTAAGTGTTATCATGTTTTTTTTAATTCATGCTTTTTCTTCCTCAGCACAATTATTTCTTTTTTATTCCAAGGGCTAGGACAACAGCATATTTTATTCATTGTTTTGACTCTCAAGTGTATATCCGTTGATATCTTATATGCTTTTATATAGAGTGATGTGGTTCTCGGTTGATTAACTGTGTCTAACTGTGTTGGATATATACTTGAGAGTAAAAAAAAATGAAAATAATATTCTATTGTCATAGTCCTAGTTATTACATTCATTTAAGTGTTACTGTCTTTAAAATGTTTCCATGTCTGATGATTTGTGTGATAGCAACATCGGCTATGTTCGCAATGATACACGTGGAAGACGCTTATAGAAGTCAATATAGAAATTCGCCTATATTTGGAAATTAATAATTTTGAAGTCATATTCCTGTCTTTTTGCTTGTGTTCAATTTAAAAAAAATAGGTACAAAGGGTACATTTGTTTACGAATTAATTTTCACACTGAAAACAGATTTATATTTTTATTCCAGCATGATTTCTATATATACTATTTCTTTTAATTGCTTCCCCACGAGAGCAAGATGTGAAATAAGTTTTTTTTAAAATTACATTTTCACCCCAAACAAGGCACATTGCCATTTTGATGTAGGGGGCTACTGTCAGGGACATAAGCTACAGGGGAACTATATGAGGAGTTGGGCAGCAAGATATCGGTTCACGCTACACTTGAACTTCTGCATGTCAGTTTGTTTTTAATATGGGGAGAAATAGCTCCCCAAAGATGGGGGGATCTGATTGCTTTAGTATAAAAATATTTCCTCTTACATTGACTAAAGGCAAATAAACTTAAGTGTAGCGTCCGAACAGATACTACACTATGGATCTTAACCAATATATATAAAATTTATTCAAAACAAATCTAACCTAATTTGCATATCACATTAAAGAAAATCTATCTAGCTCGATGTTATTAGTATTTTTGTTGTAATAGAATCGTTTTAATTGTTCTATTTAGAAATATTATTTAAAGTTTAGTTTTTTTATTGTTTATGTTTGAATTAGTTTATTTTTAATATTAATAGCCGACGACAGTTGCGTTTATAACCGGAAGTAGCTCATTTATTTAAGCTATGAGAGTTATGTGACTAAACCTTCCGCCTGGAAATATGTTTCGAGTGGGCAACGCCGTGTATATACAGTTAATATATATATATATATATATATATATATATATATATATATATATATATATATATATATAGTAAGTTATAAAATATATATAGCGATTAAGCTACACTGAATATTCCGCGTTTCATCCACTCTAGGATTCTTCAGGCTTATGCGAGAAATTTGTGGTTGTCTTGCGGTTTTTATATACGCACCTTCTATTGAGTTTTTAGTTAGCCAATAAGCTTTCTAGATCCACCGCGCCCTTCCTAATCAGCCAATGGGCAGGCACTTACAGGCAAAAGTCCTATTTGACCTCCGGTTTACCTGTTCCTTTGTGTGTGCTATTTAGCGTAGATATCTAGTGTCGTGACCCGTTTTAAATCTTGATAATACAAAAATTGTATAACACAAAAACAATTTTAAAAAGTTAAAAATTATCGAAACATCTTACATTAGAGATCATCACCCTACTATATTATCTCATTCGAGAAGAGCAAAAGTGTATTAAAACGCCTGGTATAGCACGCAAACGACGCGCTTTACTAATGGACTCGTTTATTTTAATACTCAGATTTTTAATCAATTTACTTTTTACCGACTCCATGAATTCCATACAAAGATGATCCGCAGGTGAATCGAAAGCGCTTATGACAACTGTTGCACTTCCTTAGTATTTTCGATTTTGAAATAAAAAAGATTATATGGAATCTCAAACAAATAAATAAAGACCAATAAAACAACGTATCTCCGTTATATTTAATAATGACTGCTTGGATATATATATATATATATATATATATATATATATATATATATATATATATATATATATATATATATATAGTAAGTAACGAAGTAAGAGTAAAAAAAGGAAAATAATGAGAAAAAACAAAGAAAGATAAATAAAAACACAAGCAGAGACAAAGGGAGAGAGAGAGAGAGAAACATAAGACAGCAGTGACCAGATCCCAATAAACCAGTAATAAAAATTGAACATACAAATGAAAAGTAGAATCATTTACACGTTTCCACCTCTCGAAAACATTTCAAATGAACTACGAAAATGTTCTTTTACATCTTTAACACATCGTGAGTATATTCTAAGCATTTTACATAATTTCTGAAGCGGACGCTGCACAGAAAACTGGTTTAAAAACATTATTAAAATGATCTAAACACAATTTTCAATGAAAACCCAAGGCACGTAATAATAAAATGATGTTTCAAAATACACATTATAGTTACTGAATTGTAAGTGGTTGGCCATACTTATACGTTTTCAGCGTCCCATTTGTTCTTATTTTTTGTTTTTTTCCCCCCGCGTTTAAATTATCGAAATAAACAATTTTTTATACTGTCTGCTTTATTTATTTTACATCTTTCAGTTATTTTAACGCAATGTTTTTTTTTCTTCTCCATTTTTTAATAAACTTAGAACCTTTGTTATCTACACTCCTAACATAAATAAAGTTGATTTATTTGTAAGAAAAATGCGACAGTATACAGTATATAGTAATACAGAATAGTTGCAAAACAACCCCACTCTTCCCATGTTGAATAATAATTTCGAAATAATAACGTTTATATTTCAGTGCGCAGGTCAAAATCTGCAAAAGAAGGAATTTTTGTTCATTTGTTTACGTTGTTATGGGTTAATGTTTATGCGCGCATGCGCAGCCGGATGTCGTAAACGGGAAAGTGGGTTACATCACTCGTTACAAGGTCATTTGCGTTATATATATATATATATATATATATATATATATATATATATATATATATATATAGTTCTAAAGCAAACCCTAACTACTGGGCTCAACAGCCTACACCTTGCACCGTCTCTCTCGCCTTCTCTCTAAAATAATGGTCTATAAATTGAACTCAAATTAGTTTCAGTGATGTAAAATCTACCCCTTTCATTTGCAACAATTTTCACGTGGTCATATCTATTCTAACAACATATCTATCGATCAGTAAGTTCACCTATAGTTTTTTACCCCCCCCCCCTCCCTCACTCTCTCTCTCTCTCTCTCTTTCTGTCCATCTCTTCTTCCCATCGTCTGTCTACCTCTGTCTCTCATACCTCCTCTCGTGTCTACTTATACAATCATGCCCCCCCCGAGTGGTGCACTGTACTGATGTATTTACATGTCTACAACGACATAATTGCTTTTTTTTTCCTTTTATTATTTTTTCTTGTTTGTCTTTTCAACTAGGAATAAATCGCAGGCGTCATGAATAATTTGACTCTGTCCTCGATTCACTAGATTATCGACATTTTCGTAAAACTAAACACAAACAATGGAAAACCACAGAAAACTTGTATAAAATTGGCTGCAACCAAACATTTTGATAATGATTAATTAATTTCTGTTTCGATTTGAAGTTCTCTATTTGCAAGTACAACTTGGGGATTACCAGGCAGGTCTAAAAACTTCTGAGTATTTAAATCTCTCTCTCTCTCTCTCTCTCTCTATATATATATATATATATATATATATATATATATATATATATATAAGACTTATTTTGGCTCTGTCTAAACATTGAGCACTCTTTTGGGTGACACACTTATATATTTTGTTTTAAACAAACACATAATTACTACCAATACAATATATATATATATATATATATATGTATATGTATATATATATATATATATATATATATATATATATATATATATATATATATATAAAGTTTGACTTATGTCCAGGTAACCTACATGTAAAATTTCAAGTGTTTAGACCCAAAATAGGCGGGGGTGTTTGGTAGAATTTTCAAAAGTCAAATCGTTGACCTTTGACGGACAAATTCCTGGCTGAAAACCGATCAAAAAGAATTCCCCATATCTCAATACGCTTTGTCAAATGCCAAGTCTGTAGACTGAAAATTGACAGAGTAATTTGGTAGGGAAATGTACACACACAGACAAACACACAGACATTACATAATTTTATGAAGATTACTTTCTCTATATGTATAGAGGGTAGAACTGCCGAGTATCAACGCGATGGTTCTAGGTTCAATCCGTGGCTAAGGAAAGGTGCTACTCTAACCGCACTGATTAGTTGTGATATAACGAAACAGTACTGTATGTGGATGACTGCATATGTTTTAAGCCTCCACTTCTATTTGGGTAGAGCACTGTCGTAAAGAATATCACCAGCTACTTCATTGGCTGTAAATGCGAGGCTCGCTCTTCGTTTGTAAATAAAAAAATACAAGCAGCTTAAAAGTTGTGAACGAATATTTGTTTGAAATAGACATTTGTGAAGGTTTTTTCAGGCGTCGCTCCCGTGGTCGAGGGTTCTAGGTTCAATCCATAGCTAGCCATAGCTAGGGAAGATTCTAGTGTAGCTGCATTGATAAGTTGTGATACAACGAAACAGTACTGTATATGGGCAACTATATATATATATATATATATATATATATATATATATATATATATATATATATATATATATATGTGTGTGTGTGTGTGTGTGTGTGTGTGTGTATTCGACCGGAATATTGTAAATTAATTTCAATGTAATCTAATATATATGTTTTTATTAATTAATTGCAAAGATAAGCTTAAAATTTATTATATTCAACTCAATAACTACAAGGTATATATGTATATCTATATATCTATAAAAGCGAACGTATCTGTGCGTGTGTGTGTCTCCGTGTGTGTACATTTCCCTACGCAATAACTCTGTCAATTTTAAGTCTACAGACTCGAAATTTGATATACAGGGTACTGAGATTTGGGAAAATCTATGTGATCGGTTTTCGGCCAGAAATTTGGCTGTTAATGGGTCAAAGTTCAACGATTTCCCCTTTGGCAACTTAACAAACCTCCTCCGACAATTTTGGGTCTAAAAATTTTAGATATAGGTTCCTTGGATATGGATCTAACTTAATAACCTGATTCGAGCCCAAAACAATAAATGTTAAGGGGTCATAATAGGAGTCAAAATTTAAAAAAATGGGCTGCTT
>NC_136499.1:110265618-110318118 GCF_053919585.1 Euprymna scolopes | reverse complement strand
GTAGCATCGATCAGCCATATTTAAAAGTTAACGAAATCTACCAATCTGTTTCTTTATGTAACGTTATGCATCATTTTCTTAGATCATAAAGACCCGAAACTGATGGTATCATGTTGATTTCATCTAATCTGTCATTGGTCCTAAATAATAATAATAAAATGTCTATCTTATAATCAGAATCATCCCAGTCACCACTATAACACATTTACATTATGGTTCCATTCTTACGTATGCTGTCACTAAATAGATTGCATATTTTATTATTCATAAATATACAGATATGCAAAGATGTCACTGAAATGAAATGGGAAGTTGTGGACAAAAAATTGTTTAGTAAGACTCTCCCATTATTTAAAAAATAACCACTGTTTCCCGGTTTGTTTAGAATCGGAAAGAAGCAGATCAGTCTCTAAATAACAGTGGGATCTAAGTGGAAGTAAAATAGAAAACACATGATTCAGTTTGGAGAGTTGATGGTATCCTTGCCAGATTAATGATATTTAGACGATGATTAAAAAAAAATCAAAGTGAATGGTTGACATCTTGGAGGTTTCCATTAGTAGATGGGGTGACGCTTTAACTCGATTAGCTAAGAGGCTAACTTACCCAAAGGGCATGGATCCAACAGGACCATTAACCGGGTTTGCCATGCTCAACGGGGAACATGTACTCATACTTGTTTTCTTTTAAAATTTTTGTTTTTTAGCTCAAAAAATACGAGAGTGGTGCCATTAAAACGAATGTACTTTTTTTGCAGCAGAATTTCTTTTTATATATGCTTCGGTTTAGTTTATACCTAACGTAATTTGCTGGATAATATTTGAATATCCCCACGTTAGTCATAACTATATATTAAAAGTGGTAACCATATATTTACGGTGGTAATTATATATTTAAGATGGCAATGATATATAAAGGCGGTAACCATATATTTAAGGTGGTAACCATATATTTAAGATGGTAACCATATATTAAAAGTGGTAACCATATATTTATGGTGGTAATCCAATATTTAAGGTGGTAATCATATATTTAAAATAATAACCGTATATTTAAGGTGGTAATCATATTTTTTATGTGGTAACCATATATTTAAAGTGGTAACCATATATTTAAGATGGTAACCATATATTAAAGCTTATAATCACATATTTAAGGTGGTAATGATATATTTATAGGTGGTAGTTATGTATTTAAGATGGTAACTATATATTTAAAGTGGTTATCGTATCTTTAAAATTGTAACCAAAAACATTAGGTAGTAATCATATATTTAAGATGGTAATCATATGTTTAAAGTGGTAATCATATAGTTAAGGTCGTAACCATATATTTAAAATGACAATCATATATTTAGAATGGTAACCATGTATTTAAGGTGGTAAACGTATATTTAAACTGCAAATCATATATTTAAGATGCCTTTTTGATGTCTTCATGATGAGACTTCATTCAAATAAAACATCTTTGTGTCGTCACAGAAACGATCGTACACTGATTCTTTGTTGATAGTGAATTATTTTTCGATGAATCATTTTATTTTATTTTTTGCTTTAACGTTGATGCAACGTTCACAATTCCGCTCGTCTGAACACTCCAGACTCTCTATTTCTGTACCCGAATTATACGCTTATAAGTTTTTAGTTCCCTTCATTCGCCTGGCAATGGTTTAGTGTCCCTGTAAAGGCTAAGCAAATAGAGTCAAAGGCGACCTCGTGATTAGGCTCGAATCTCTCGCCCGGTAGGAATTCTCATCTCCTATACTGATGATTGCGTAAACATGAAAAACTATAAACAGTACGTAAAAAATTAATTATTATTTATCATTGTATGTACATATACATTTTTTTTCTACAAAGGGGTTACCACATATTAAGGCCTGGAGGCCAATCGAGGACGAGGGATAGTAGTAGAGTAATCATCTGTTGTGGAAATATGTTATAATCATATTATTTGCGAGGGCGGTGACAATTAAAAATTGTTTACGTTGGACTATGAAACGACAATACTGTAGTCAGCTAGAAAGCAGACCACCAGAACAGTTCCACACTTCTAGGAAAGAATATATATACTAGCAGGGGTGCCCGGCGTTGCTCGGGTGTTTGGAGGTGTATGCTGTGCAAAAAAGCAAAAAAAAAACCCCAAAAAATGGTTAATTTTTTAAAACTTTGACCCCTATTATGACCCCTTAAAATTTATAGTTTCGGGCTCAAATCACTTTATTAAGTTAGATCCAGGTTCAAGGAACCTATATCTAAAGTTTCAAGTGTCTAGACCCAAAATTGTCGGAGGAGTTTGGTAGAGTTCTTAAAGGTCAAATCGTTGAAATTTGACCCCTTAACAGCCAAATTTCTGGCTGACACCCGTCACATCGATTTTCCCAAATCTCAGTACCCGGTATTTCAAATTTCGAGTCTACAGACTAAAAATTGACAGAGTTATTGCGTAGGGAAATGTACACAGAAAGACAGACACACAGACACACAGACAGACAGACAGACAGACACGTTCACTTTTATATATATATATATATATATATATATATATATATATTACACATAATGCATACACATAACTATTATTATTAATTAAAAATACCATAGACTCGCTAATAAAAATAAATAAATCAACAATAGATCACACATATAAAAGCGGTAAAAATCGTGCATAAAATTTAACAAACTACCGTGGTCTGGTGTTAAAATACGAGGCTACTTATAGAGCTGCGACTAGTTCGAACCTTTTTAAAAGTTTAGCCATGCTGACGACAGATGATCCCAATAGATAACTTTGATGCACGTAAAGATATTTAATAGATATTTGAACAAAATATTCAAATGATTAATAAATAAAATTAATACTAATAGCAGAAAGATGCGTCATAAGTGGGGGCGACTCTGATATAAATAAAGAGCTGGTAACCCCCCAAGACGGCGAGGGAGCGTAACCTCTATAAGGCAACCATTCGCCCATGTATGGAGTACTGTTGTCACATCTGGGCTGGTGCATCTGCTGCTTGTCTCTCGCTCCTGGACAGGGTTCAAAAAAGAGTCGCAAACCTGATAGGTCCTGAACTGTCATCTGGGCTTCAACCTCTGTCCCATCGACGACATGTTGCATCCCTCTGCCTGTTCTACAAATACTTTAATGGTGAATGCTCTGACGAACTGCAAACACTTGTACCTCCCCGACGTAACTACCCCCGACAAACCCGACAAGCTACTAAGTCTCATCCCTTTACAGTGGAGATCCCTAGGTGCAAGAAAGCCTTTTACTCCAATAGTTTCTTCCCCAGAACTGCGGGTCTTTGGAACTCCCTTCCGGGATTCTGCTTTCCCAACTGCAATGATATGCAGAAGTTCAAGTGTAATGTTAACAAACATCTTTCTACTCTTCTCCCTTCATAATGACCCCGCTAATTAATTCCCTAATAGTAGCCCCCTGCTTCAAAGTGGCACTGTGCCTTGTTTGGGGTGAAAATTGAATAAAAAAAAAAAAAAAAAAAAAAAAAATATATATATATATATATATATATATATATATATATATATATATATATATATATATATATATATATATATATATATATATATATATATATATATATAATTTTCTTGTAAATATTCCAAGAGTAATGTTTTCCAGTTATAGCAGAATAGACAATAATTTAATATAAATAATACTATACTAAATTTTTTCTGATGTTCAATGATATTCATAGCATATATTTATATATATTTTTTACAGTTATATATATATATATATATGTTTTAACTGTTTGGTTACATATGTTTCGTATGTTGGACCATGTTTACGATCCAACAGCCTCCTCAGACCTTACAGAAATGGTTGCTAGTATTTGGAAGAATTGTTTTAGAAGAACCACGAGAAAAAAGGGGGGTAAGAGATAATAAGGGGGAGACGGGTATAGACAATCTGCAATAGTATTGAGCACTCTCTTAAGGTTTTTACTATATATATATATATATATATATATATATATATGGTAAAACTGGTAATTAGTAAAAACCTGAAGAGAGTGTTTCAATATTATTGCAGATTGTCGATACCCGTCTCCCTTCCCTTATATATATATATATATATATATATATATATATATATATATATATATATATATATATATATTCATTGACAAACTATGGTTACCCACGAAGAGATACCTGCATGTTCTTTAATTTTCTTATAAGAGTATATGTTACAGATCTATTTCGTTAGCAATCTTAAGCAAACAGTAAAAATATGTTATCACTGTATTTTTGAATGTAAAAAACTATTCAGACAATTTCTATGGAGAAAAACATATTCAAACACAATTCTTTACATGTCACAAGAAGTCAAAATGTTATTGGACTTATTGAGACATGTAAAGATTGTGCTTCAGTATGATCTTACAATAAACACATGTCTTGTTTGTTTCTTTTATAGATATACATTACTGGAATTAAATCGAGGCGAACAAAACTATAACTGGATAAAAGTGAGTGCACTTTGCATACTTAATAATTAAACTCCTGAAACTGTGTAAAATGTTGATATATATACCTACGAGAAGTATTATCGTAAAGCACCGTTACATAAGGAAACTTGAACCACATAATTTATTAAGTACTCTAACCAGACGACGTTGAGAACGGAATACTCCACCAAGACAGACAAATATACGCTATTATGTACACGTTTGCATGTATATGGCCTGGAAAACCTATCCTAATAACGGAGCATATAAACCTATAACATATATTTATACTCTAGTACCGAGGACAAGATAAACAACCCAAATGAAAGAATGACAATCATCGAAATTGAATTTATATAAAGAAAACCTTTGCCGCTGTAATTACTTAAGACACCGTTGTAGAGTGGAAAAGCTAACTTCCAGTATATAACCTTTATTTAAATCATATACATAAGCCTCTATATGTTCACCGACTGTTAATCTGACTATATTTACATATATTTTATTAACAAACAAACAAACAAATTAATTAATTAATTAAAAACGAGAAACAAATGAACAGATAAAAAAGCGATAAATAAATTAAATAAATAGAGCTCATCAATAAAATAGATGGATAATGAAGTCGCCACCAGAAAAGAAAAAAAAATCATAAAGACCTACTATAGAGAAGTAACAGCGATGAAAGTATAATATTACTTCAGATCAAAGCGAAATCTTTAGCCAATAACAACCACCAAGTTAAAATAATATCAATATCTCCACGCTGCGACATCTTGACCTCACGAGATCGTACTTACCCCTCCTTCTTTAACGCCTACCGCTATCCTTTCCTTCACCACACCTCCTTACTTCTCACATTACTAAAGTATACACCCTCCCTTTCTTTCAGAGCGTAAATCACACCCGAATATTTGATGAAATCGAATGTAATATATTATTCAATTAATTGGAATGTTTATTGAGATGAGTATTATTTATTAATTTATTTAATGCGGATTATTACCCACAGCTTTTAGTGTTGTTTCACGACGTTTCGGCCGACTATTCTTCTGGCCTTCATCAAATGGTAACCGCGTTCCACGGTTCCAGGTGAGCATAGTCTGAGGAGAGCGATTTCAATCCTACCCAAAGCTGGCAAGAGGCTTAGTTGGCCAAAACCTGGTGAGTCGACAGCAACCATGGGAGGCAGTAATTGCTGAGGATACAGTTAGGAGATTCAGAGTTCCTTTCCTGTCGCAGTTACCACCTGGCGAAGGCAAGAGAAATGGTTAGCCGAAACGTTGTGAAACAACAATAACGAAAAAATAAAAATGATAGTCCGAAAATAAATAAATGACCGAATGTAACCTTGACTCTTCTTTCAATATCGCCCCGTTTTTGGTCTGATGATTTTGCTCTTTGTGAATTGGGATTCCTCTGAAACATGTATGCACATATGTAATCAATAATGTTTGAATAATAAACTGACTGTACACCAGCTCTGTCCGCAATTGAGCACTCTTTAATAATCACGTGTCTTTCATTGGATTTACATCTAGGAAATCAATCTACCCAACCAATATATATATATATATATATATATATATATATATATATATATATATATATATATATATATATGTATGTGTATATATATATACATTATATATGCATATACATACACACACATATATATACATATATATATACACATATATATACGTATGCATATATATACACACATATATATACATATATATATACACATGTATATATACATATATATATATATATATATATAAGAGGTGGGTGTAGTTTGCTTGAAGCATTGTATAGTATGTAGTTAAATAAAATTGTAGAAGGCGGTACAATGCAGAAGTAACGGAAAGACACAGGCTGAAGCAGGTAAGAAATTTATTAATACAACTTATAAATACATGTGTACATATTCATATTTCATATACGCACAGTGGTCACCTGGGAAAGTCGGTCTGGTGGTATATCCGTGTAATATAATATTTCGAGAAAGATCTCTTCGTCAGATATTTACTTGACTTTGATTAAACGTGCTGTTGTAAGCAGTAACTATACCTGTCTTTCCGTTACTTCTGCATTGTACCGCCTTCTACAATTCTATTTAAATACATATATATATATTCATACACATACATATACACACACACACATATATATATATATATATATATATATACTCGTAATCGATTTTTATTATTGATCTATAGCGTTTGGCACAGCTCAGATGGTAACGTCTGACGATTTCACCAAATCTATTTAGCAGCTGTGATTTGTTACTGAATAATCACATGTAGATTTAACCATAAGATTGACCATATATGACTCAGGCATCTGCGGACATTAGCCACACGCGATGCGATCGATCGTTTAGATGATGTGTAATGAACAATTGGATCAATACAGAACAAGAGCACACACGCGCGCAACCCAGACTACGCAACTGAAGTTATGGCAAAATTACTTTTATGTACTTCGACCTCTTTAGAAATTTCGGAATAGATAGTTTAGTGTTTGTAAATTCATTACAAAAAAATTTCTAAGTTGTCACAAGATTACAAGGCCACCGTTAACTTTTTATAATAAAAATTTATCCGAGTGAATTCATTTAAATCAAGATATTATGCTGAGGGAGTTACCTGACTTGCTATTTATTTTCTCGCTTTTTATTGCCACTTAAAATGCTTTCGTCCAGGAGCTAGACGTAGGATAATATTTTACAGACTAACGTTTCGTTGCTGTTTGTGTAAAATTTACAAAGAATTCCAAGGGGTAGTTAAGAAGAAAAGTGGAGACAGACGAACGGACGAACGGACAAGGGGGAATTTACAGATCCATATCCCATTTGTCGAGGGACCAATAAACAAAAATGTATGTGTTTAATATCAATACGTCGCCGATATACATCCAACAGGGAATATTTGTCCGTGCCATGATTTTAAGAAGAGAATTTAGTAGAAATAATAAAGTACACAAATTTTTAATATTAACATCTTGACACGGAAAAGAAAAAAATATTGTAACGCTTTTGTGTCTAGCATATATATACATATATATATATATTTTTTTTTTTTTTTTACACAGTGATCACCACTTATCAAGGCCCGGAAGCCACTCAGGGATAAGGGTTATTGCAAGTACATTACGTTAGTGTGGAGATTTGATGAAGTGTTTACTTAAGGGGCGGTTCATTAGGAATTTGTTAACATTGGACTTGAAGACATCCAAGTTGTAGTCCGGAAGGAAGTAGGCAGACGGAACAGAGTTCCACAGGCGTGCAGCTCTAAGAAAGAAGCTTTGTTCATGGAATCCGCGTTTCGAATTAGGCAAAGATATAGAGTGGGGGAAATTTTTCACAGTGGATTCAGCTAGACGGGTGTTTTTCGTGAAAGATTGGCGAGGGGGGACCAGAGATTGGAGTTCAGACGAGCACCTGTCATGGAAATAACGATAAAACAAGGATAGGCTCGCAACGTCTCTTCTGTGGGAGAGAGGTTGCAGGGTAGAGAAAAGGGCATCCACCACTAAGCCCCGAAGTCTATTTTGTACTCTGTCAAGGCAGGATAGGCTGTTTTTAGCAGCTCCTGCCCAGATATGGCAGCAGTATTCCATCCTTGGACGTACTTGGCTTTTATATAGATAGAGAATTGCATCAGTAGTGAGATATCTTCTGGAGCGGTAGAAGTATCCCACCATCTTTCCAGCGACCTTGGCAACAGACTTGATGTACGTTTTCCATTTCAGATCAGGAGTAAAGGTCAAACCCAGAAGCTTGTCGAACCAGCATTATCGTCATGAAACACCTTAATTTATTTACATGAGTGTAATACAGGTGAATGCAAAAAAAAAAAAAAAAAAAATAAATAAAAAACAATAATGCAAATCGTCATGAAAAACCTTAATGACATTCTCGGTTAATAATTAGAATAAGGCAATAAGAACAACGATGACACAATCGAGTACGAACATACTAAAAATACATTTATTTACATAAGTGTTATACAGGTGAATGCAAAAAATTAAAAAAAAACAATAATGCAAATGGGGGTGCAGACAAAATTACAGGTCGAGATGGGGGGGCCATAATAAAGTTTGTTCATGGGAACGTTTTGTCTCTTTCCCGCTCCTTTTCCTATTTTTTTTTTTTGAAT
Source organism: Euprymna scolopes (assembly GCF_053919585.1). Lineage (NCBI taxonomy): Eukaryota > Metazoa > Mollusca > Cephalopoda > Sepiida > Sepiolidae > Euprymna > Euprymna scolopes. The sequence goes on along the minus strand of NC_136499.1, from coordinate 110,309,475 downwards.
GAAAAGAAAATTGAGTCACAGTTATTAATTAGAATCAGACAGTCACGTATTTCTTCTTTCTTTTCACATGACAAAAAGTGAATGTATACATAGCATGAATGATATTTTAGCATAGAGACATGGGAGCGGGTTGGGCGGATTGGAGTGAATGAAAATTGAAAAATATTAGCTTTTTGATAATTGCCCGGTCCTGACGAGCGTCGTTAACACAAATGTCTTTTCTCTTCTTCGTCACCGTTCTCTTTTTTTTTCTTTTAACATTATTCCTGACGCGTGATTTTTAGCATACGATTCTCCATTGGAGGGATACTCATCTCCAAGAATAACATTCGGCCAAGGTATATCAAAGCTTTGAGTTGGTTTCCCTTTTCGGTCCGATCGTGATCCGCCGATCCGAGTTGAGTGGACTGTATTTCACCTATGCGTCTTTCCACGCTAGTGTTAACCCCATTTTCTTCGGGGCACTGATTTTTAACCAGTGTTCTCCTGGCTATTCGCAGCCCAACTAAATTTTCCGCTCAAGTTCTTTTTTTATTTCCACGTGTTCCCTTCTGAGATGGGTAGGTTGGGGTTTCTGTCTGGCTTACATTCGTTATGTTCGCCGCCTTTTCGAAAGGCGATGGGGATGGGGATGGGGGTCTTTCTTCTGTGACTTCCGTTGCGTGGGTAGATGGAGGGAGATTGGGGATGGGGTGTCTGCTTGACTAATACATACACTTATCATGACATGAAAGGAAGATGGGGGATATAGTTTTTCCTTATAACAATATTCTGATGAAGACATATAACGTCGAAAAAATAATTTTAAACAAATAAATGTTCGTTTATTTTACAAAACTTTTGCGTTGTATTTTGAAATATAAACGTATAGCATACTTATTTCATATATATATATATATATATATATATATATATATATATATATATATATGAACATGTATAAAAAAAGAATACGAAAAGTATAAAAGCTTATAACTTTTCTTTATTCGTTTTCAATTGGTGACGTGCAGGAATTCAAAATAATATTATATATAAAAAAAAATTAAAACCTTTTTTTACAACTTTTTTTACATACTTTCGACCGATCCTTCAGTCTTCATCGGTGTAGTGAAAGTGATGAGCATACACGGGGAAAAAGGGAAAGGAAGAGGAAGGAGGAGGATGAGGTATAGCTAATGCGAAAGTGCCACGTCAGTCTTAAATACGTATACATATAAGTATGCGCACACGCATATGCACACAGTACATATACACATATAAACGAAAAAAAGTTATATATATATAATATGAAGAATAAAAATGACAATATAAACATATATACTAATGCGTATAGATTTATTTCTTTATTCAATAAGGATATTACATCAATTAGAAGATTATTATAAGTAAAACTTTTTATACATCTTTTAAACTCCTCAGCCTAACGTTCACAGGAAACATGAGTTGGAACAATTAGGTTGAGAGCATTGCCAGGACTGCTGCGAAGAAGGTAGGTTCTCTCTACCATGCTAGAAAGCTACGAACACACGAAAGTATCCTGTACCTCTATAAGGCTACCGTTCGCCCATGTATGGTGTATTGTTGTCATATTTCGGCTGGTGTATCTGCTACTAGTCTCTCGCTCCTGGACAATATTCAAAAAAGAGTCGCCAACCTGATAGGTCCTTAATTGTCATCTAAGCTTCAGCCTCTGTCCCATCGACGAAATGTAGAATCCCTCTGCCTGTTCTACAAGTACTTTAACGGTGAATGCTCCGACGGACTGCATGCACTTGTACCCCCTCGACGTACATACCCCCGACAAACCCGACAAGCAGCTAAATCCCACCCCTACACTGTAGAGATCCCGAAATGTAAGAAAGCCTTCTACTCTAAGAGTTTTTTCCCCCCAAGAACTGCTAGACTGTAGAATTCCCTTCTGGGTTCCTACTTTCTCAACTGTACTGACATGCAGAAGTTCAAGTGCAATGTGAGAGTAGTAGATCCCTAGATGTAAGATCCCTAGATGTAAGAGAGCCTTTTACTCCAGTAGTTTCTTCCCCAGAACCGCTAGACTTTGGAATTTCCTAGCGGGTTCCTGCTTCCCCAGCTATACTGACATGCAAAAGTTCAATTGTAACGTGAACCGACATCTTGCTGCCCAACTCCCCACATAGTACCCCTGTAGATTATGTCTTTGATAGCAGCCCCCTACACCAAAGTGGCAATGTGCCTTGTTTGGGGTGAAAATGTAAAAAAAAAAAAAAATAGGTATTTCGAATCCGAATTCTTTTTATCAGAAGAGAAGATGCTAGGTAACATATTAGAGATACGACGTCTAGCGATAACTACATTAGGAGTGAAATAACGGGGCGTGAGAGGAAGAGAGTAATTCATTGAAACTGTGGGGAGAAGTACAGTGATCTATGCGACAGAGGAGAAAGATAGATGATACTACTAAATGAAGATAGATGGATACTTCGTACGCAATGGCGGTGTATGAGGTGAATGTTTAATATATTTGTGCCTGGGTGCATCTATATTATCGGGAAGAATATACGAGAACTGATGAAGATACTTCTTTAATCATATGGAGTTAGGGATCGTAACTAGAGAAGGGGTTTTACTAAAATAGGGGAGTTCCGCTGGCTCCGTATATATTAGAACGGGTATCTGAATTATAACTTAGTAATTAAACGAAGTATAAATAATAAAAGATATAAATATTAGGTTGGTGCAAAAATAATGTCGTTCTTTGAAGTTCAACTATATAGAAAAAAAAACGACATTATCTTTCACCAATCTAATATAATAGAAGAATAAAAGATAAAATATAAAAAATAAATGTATAAAATAAACAATAAAACAAATGGTAAAACAAAAGGATAAAAACATAAAGGAATAAGATATAAAAAGGTATTATGTTATAAAAGGAGTCACCACTTATCAAGGCCTGGAGGCCACTCGAGAATAAGGGTTAATGAGTTTACAGTGGTAAAAATTGAACATGTCTTAGTAGTGGAAATTTGGTAAATTGAATTACTTAAGGAGATGACTCATCAAGAACTTGTTTACATTGGACTTGAAGACGACCATATTGTAGTCAGTTGGAAAGCAGGAGAACGGAACAGACGTACAGTTCTAAGAAAGAAGCTTATTTCATGGAATCTATATTTGGTTTAGGCACAGATAAAGAGTGGGGGAAATTATTGATAGTGGTTCAAAAGATATCTATAATATAAATTTCACCTCCCTGCTTAAATGTATGTATGTATGTATGTATGTATGTATGTATGTATGTATGCGAAACATATTAGAGATACGGCGTCTAGCGATAACTACATTAGGAGTGAAATAACGGGGCGTGAGAGGAAGAGAGTAATTCATTGAAACTGTGGGGAGAAGTATAGTGATCTATGCGATAGAGGAAAAAGGGCGAATGAACTCTTTTTCTGGGTCAACGGCCAACTAGCACCGTGTATATTTGTGTGTGTGTATATGTGTATTGGGGTAGAGAGGGCTCCCGTAAGCCGTGGTGAAGGCAACCTTTCTAGAAGAAGCAAATCTCTGATTTAAAAAAAACAGAAAGCGGAAGACCAGTACCCGCATTACGCTGGTCTGCAGTTTAATTTGTTGCTGGCTATCTTGCTCTTGCTTGTTGCTGGATCTCAACATTTTGAACCGAGAGAGAGACTTAGCTGTCGTACAAAGCTAAGACTCTGTAACATCATCTTTGTATAGATACTCCCTCAGGCATTTGGGCTCATGGACTTTAAGTGTCTGAGGGAGTGGCACTCGTCTGACAAGATGTTGCAATCATCATCATGTATGTATGCATGCCTTAAACTTTCGACAGAGGCGACGGATTTTCAAGATTTCGCTATGTTCTTGAAGCTCGACCTCTCGGACGACAAATATCGAAAAATTGGCTAAAAACATTAATTCCTTCACCCTCAACTGGGCACTTTTCAACAGGGAAGGTCGCTATTTTCGCCCATATTTCCGAAAGCTATCTTCTCTTTTCGATTGACTAGCCTATATTTAAACCTTCGCCACTTCAGGTTTGTCGATGGACTTAACGGCAAAGATGTCACGTTTTTTTCACGTTCTTTTCCTCATTCGCGGTGCGAGTACGAGCCTGCCTGCCCACTACCACTTTTTTTGCTAGACACACACCTCCAAACACCTAGGCAACGCCGGGCACTTAGGCTAGTAAAATATAAAGAATAAAAATATAAATAAAAATAGAATAAAATAAAATTAAATTAAAAAAAATAAGAAAGTTCTTAAGTAACAAAGGAGTAAGGATGTTTTCAAGTGTTCTTGGGTTCAAGTTGAATGCAAAATAGTCATAGAAAACATTTTTGTATTGTTACTGAACAGAAGCTTAGCAGTGAGTTAGTAAAGTTTAGTTTGAAAATCCAATTCGCATAGCGATTCAGATTAGAATATAGCGGCTCGTGCTGAAATGTTAAACTCCTTTTAATATAGTGAAGCCGGAGAAATATGGGAGAGCGTCTCCTCCTTATCACAGAAGATGGTTAAACATGCCAGTCGAAATTTTGTAATGTGGAAAAGACGTGCAAAATTTATATAATTAATAAAAGATGAGAAATACAAGTTATATAGACCTATATCATATTAACAGATGAATAAGGAAGAAAAAGAATAAAAAGGAAAACCTCTTTAGGCCAAGGCATTTCGAAACTAAATGCTTCTCATAAAAAAACAGCCAGTATACAAAACAAAATTTGGCTTCAGAACAATTTTTTCATGTACCTTTTTTCCCACCAAACAAGGCACAGTGCCACTTCGATCAGGGACATAAGTTGCAGGGATATTATGTAGGGAGTTGAGCAGCAAGATGTCTGTTCACATTACACTTGAACTTTTTCATGTCAGTACAGTTGAGAAAGTAAGAACCCAAAAAGGAATTCTAAAGTCTAGCAGTTCTGGGGGGGGGGAACTCTTAGAGTAGAAGGCTTTCTTACATTTCGGGATCCCTACAGTGTAGTGGTGGGATTTTGCTGCTTGTGGGGTTTGCCGAGGGGATATTTACGTCGAAGGGGTACACGGGCTTGTAGTTCGTCGGAGCATCCACTATTAAATACCTGTAAAACAGGCAGAGGGATGCAACATTTCGTCGATGGGACAGAGGTTGAGGCTTAGATGACAGTTCAGGACCTATCAGGTTGGCGACTCTCTTTTGAACCCTGTCCAAAAGTGAAAGACTAGTAGCAGATGCATCAACCCGAATGTGACAACAATACTCCATACATGAGCGAATAGTGGCCTTGTAGAGGTGCAGGGTACTTTCAGGCGTAAGTAACTTTCTAGCACGGTAGAGGGAGGCCACCTCCTTTGTAGCAGCCCTGGCAAAGTTCTCAATGTATTTGTTCTTACTCATGTTCTCATTTAGACTAGAAATTTAAAGTATATAAAAAATATATATAAGTATATATAAATAAGAAAGACTATATGTGTATGTCAGTAGGAACAGTAAACAAACCAAATAGAAGTAGAAAAAATAGTAGGGAAAGTAAATAAGAAATACGAAATTACATAAATGAAAAGTAACTTAGAAAAATAAAAAAGTAGAAATAAACAATAAATAATTAAAAAAAAACAGGAAAAAAGTACAATCTTTAAACTTGACAAATGAGGTTCATAACGGAAGCATTCTGGAAAAAATAGTCTACAATATAATAACTCGATTGTAAAAGTTTGAAGCAAGAGTCCGGGATTGAAAGAACAGTAATAATCCAAAGTAAGATCCCAGATCTAAAATATCTTCGCACATTTACAAAATAATATTTAAAAGGAAGATATTAGAAAAAAAAAAACAATATCAGAAAAAAATAGATTTTTTAAACTATGTTCTTTAAATAATAACCTTCGTGTAATCCAAACAAGCCTGATTGTCAGTTGGACTTAGTGTTAATGGAATCTTAAAGCGTTAATTGAATCTTGCATGCACGCATTTTTAATTTTTTTGTTCGAATGCGTTGCAGTGAAGTATAAGAAACATCTAATTAGGGTGAACGTTTTCTGATTAAAGCATTTGGGATCACGCCCAACATATGCAGAAACATTGCCAATAAAAATAAAACAATAAATCTAATATACAAAAGTTTATATGTACGTCTGTCTGTCTGTCTCCATATTTTCAAACTCTGTCTCCTCCGAAACTAAAAGTCGCAGAGTGACACAAAGACACTCAAATGGTATGATTTTTATAGACCGTTCGTTTATGGGTCTTTAGCTGGTTAAAACAGTCTTTTAATGGTCAAAAATGGGTTAAAATTGAAAAATTCGTTAGAAATTTTATACATTAATCTTAGTTTATTTTGAATGAATTCATATATGTGTCACATTGGTACAGTGGTAACGTCACCAGCTTTGAATGCTACAGTTTCGGTTTCGATTTTAGCTGATGGCTACCAAATACTTTTTTTTTTACTTTTGAAATTACGACTCTAAGTATGAGTGTATCGTTGGTACTCTCGTAACGTCGCCAGCTTTGAATGTTTCGGTTTCGATTACAGCTGATGGCCCTGAAACACCTTTTTTTTACGTCAACGATGTGACGTTAATCTCGCGTTGCCAACGCACGGTTCCAAAATTTCAAAATACAACCGCTAAGATACAACGCGCGGCTCTTTACAAACAGACTTGTCTTTCTCCAACTTAATAACGTGGCAAGAAAGAAGAAAAGGAAAAAAAGAAAGAAAACAACATACTGAGGATGGAGTATATACCTCTGAAATATATTTATGTTATAAATTTAAAACAAGTAAAATATTTGTTAATTTTCCTAATATTACGTTGTGATTTGGCTTTCAAACGCACTTGTAATACACTCTACTAAAGACTAATTGTCATAGCTGGTTAATTTCAAAAATGCAATCTGGACGTGAGGACACGCTAAGAAAATAATATGCAATAATATTCTGTTTTAAACATGCTAAAAGTGCCATAGAAACTATGGAATGCTTCAGACGGTTTTTGGACCATCTTGCATGAATTCAGGATAAGTTTTTGAGTGACATATGAGTTTTAAGGAAGGTAGAGAATCTGAGAGATGATGAGAGGTGTGGGAGGAGTAAGGAAGTCAGAACATCAGAGTTGATTGGCCAAATAAAGAATTTAATGAATTAGGACCGTTGTGTGTCTATAGAGATAATAAGTGCGCAGTTTGATGTCAGTGTGGGAACTGTACACACAATTATTCGCGAAGAAACTGAAGATGCGGAACATTTGCGTGTAGTTTGTCCCACGGGTGCTCAGAGAAGCTAAGAAAGAAAGACGTTGTCATTATCAAAATGGACATCAACACAGTTTCTCGCCCTCCCTATCGTTTAGATTTTGCTCCCTGTGACTTTTGATCATTCCTCACATCAAGGAAAACCTTAGAGACTGTCGTTATGAGACAATTGAGCAGATGAGAGAGGCTATGGCGAGGGTCATTGAGAGGCTCACACAAGAGGACTTCTATGAGGCCTTCCAAAAGTTGTTGAAACTGTACAAAAAGTGTATTGCAGCCGGAGGAGATTACTTCGAAGAAGACCAGAATTACATGTGTGTGCTTTCATGAAAAGTGTTCATACGAAAACCCCTGGAAGCTTATTGAAGGCAACTCGTACATTTTTATACCAAAAATAAAACTTCATTAGCTTAAAAATGTAGGCCTAGAAATACAAACATTTTTATATTAAATAAATCCTCTTTAATGCAGGAAACAGATGTTTAAAAGATTTTACAACTAAATTAGTTTTACCCCCAAATAATAAATATACACGTACATAAAATATAAAAAAGTACAAAAACGATTATGTTTACATTGTATAAATTCAAATAAAGTGTTAGCTATTTGGCAGATAACCCGGGGAAGAGAAGCATTCGATGGTGCGTACACATGCAAATAGATTTGATGTATGGAATGCAAGCCATTATATATGAGAAACATTTATAAAATCAACAGTAGGTTCTCTACAGTGCAATGTAAACTACAATATATTGTGAATTTAGTCACTGCGAGAGGCATGTAAAGTTTTTTTCTAGGTGCATCCCAATGCATTTCTAATTAGAGCAGGCAATCAATCGATTTGATTGAAAAATAGGGTTCCTCATCAATTTCAATGACAATAAAAATATGGAAGTGTGAAATATTCGTTGATCATCATTCAATCCCAGGCAACGTCGGGACTCCCTGCTAGTATATATATGTAGTGGCACACTGCTAACGCTTCTAACGGATATACACTAAAATAACTACCCAGATTTTCAAAATGCGCGACCACGCGTCACCTATCCGGCTTCATAAAAACCCCGCAGTTAGCAACATCACGTGGGCTCTTCATCGAACTATCTTCCACTACATCATGACGAGGAAGAAGTGAAAAAAAAAAAAAAGATTGATAAAGGAGTCTTACTCCGAAATATATTTCTTTATAAATAAACACTTGTTTATTTTATAAAAAAAACTTTCGCGTTGCAGTTTTGGCTTCAAATGTATTTATACATGTTTTAATCATCAAATTTCACTCAACGCTTCTAACGGATATACACAAAAATAACTACCCATATATATATATATATATATATATATATATATATATATATATATCCCTAATATATATATATATATATATATATATATATATATATATATATATATATCCCTACTTGGGAGACATCGGCTTGAGGTTCAGCTGGTTGGATGACCACGCCCCTTGTCTATTCCCCAGCTTGATTTCGTCGCGGTTTTCTTGATCTGCGTTGGTTAATAGAATTTCTTGTGTGCGGAACGTTTGCTCAGTTGATAGAGTACTTGCCTCGCATGCACGATGCTCGTGTTTCAAATCGAGTGTGCTATGTCTGACTGATGAAATAAGGGCGAAACTGGAGTCTTAGACTTCCGGTTCGTATTCTGGCGTGGCTCTTGTGTGTTGCGGCATTCTTTGGGCTGTGGAAATAATTATATATAATATCTCACATTCTAAAAATTATATATATATATATATATATATATATATATATATATATATATATATATATATATATATATATATATAGTCGTTGAGATTTGAAAAAAAAAATCACTCGACCGACGGTCGAGTGTGAGGGAACATTTACTCGCCCCAAAATATTTTTACTCGTCCGACTTTATGTCTTTGTTTCAGTCAATAAAAAGTACAACACCAGTTTCTTTATATAGCATCATTCATATTATTGTTCCATAGAAATAAGAATCATTTCTTCGGATGCTTGACGGAACGATGCGTTTTTTTCCACTTTCAAATGTTCGTCTTTACTTTTGTAAGCATGAAGTGCATGTAGTTGTGGCGTCGAAGATTTTTTTCTAAATGCATTTCAAAATCAGAGAACTAAATGAAGGCGACATTTTGACTACACGCCGAATGTGTAAATTTGACCTTTTGTTGACCTTTAGCATGACCACTCTTTTTTCAATACGATATTCCAACGGTCTCACAGCTAGAGATGAAAATATTCACAAATTATGAAACATAGGTCATTCTAAGTCATCGCATATTTGAGGGTCGTAAAATAAATTAGTTTTTCCCGTTTCTTTATTTAAAGAAAGTTTATCGACTGGCGGGCGAGTGATTTACGACTTTTAGTCGCCCCAAGAAATTTTCAATCGATGTTGGCGACCGGTCATGTAAAGTCTCAAAGGCTATATATATATATATATATATATATATATATATATATATATATATATATATATATATATGTATATATAACGTATAGTTGGAAAAAGTGCTTGATCGTACGTTTAACAGGAGCTCATGAAAATTACATTACAGGGTGTTCGAAAAGTCTTTGCTACATTTTGACATTGAATATCTCTGGTATATTCAGAAAACTTGTAATCTCAAGTTTTTTATGGAATGTTCAAAGAGTGAGCACCATTGGTCACACGACACACATCAAACAAAGAGTTTATGTTTTGCCAAACGTGTCCCAGTATTACGTTGTCAGTGGTTGCAACAGCTTCTGTTATTCGGGCTCATTCACGTCGCTTGGAATGGTAGGCATATAGATCTGTCCTTTCACAAATCCCTGAAAAAATAGCAAGGTGTGAGATACACGTTGAACGATTGTCCATGATTCAGATTTTGCCAATTCAAGCACACAAACTGTCTTTTCTGGTTGAGTGAACGCCATTACTGGATATGAAAGGAAATGAAAAAAATTAAAAACTTTACAAAAAACTTAATTCATTTAGGTTTAAAATGGAACCATTCTCATCTTATTAACATTAATAGTTAAGCAGATATGAAGACTTGTAATGTGGCCAATACCTTTGGAACTATTTAAAACTATACATTATACGTTATCCCATTTCAACCCAGTTTATGACGAAAACTGCTAACGTATAGAATAAATCGATTTGGAAATTTTTACATGTGATGCATGACCATAAAGTATCAACCCACAAATGTTTTAACAGTTTGTAGTTATTTGAGGAAAGATTCAAATAATTTCATAAGCCGATGCTTTTCACACGCATAAAATTAAAATCGGGTCTTGTAGAATATCAATATAGCAAATACCTTTCGTAATATATACATACATGGATACATATACACTTACTTATATATACACATACAGATCTCTCTCTCTCTATATATATATATATATAAATATATATATATATATATATATATATAATTATATATAATTATTTTTTTTTACTATAATAATTATTAAATACCTACAGACACTAGTGTTTCATCCTTTCGGGAATCTTCAGTGCAGGGTGTGACGATTAATACCAGTCGAACGATTCGAACCCCGCATCACGAGACACCTCTGGCTCGGTTTAGCGAAGATCTAATCAATTCAGCTACCATTAACCGCGTGAAATAACGTCGAATTTAAACATTTTAATTTTAAATGTTCATTTTTACGTCAATCAGAGAGTGATCTAATCGTCATACGATGATCTATGCATAAGAGCTAAGTTGACCGGCTTTTAATTCAACTGAAAGTGCTCAACGATAAGAAATGAATTTCTTAAAGGGGCTGTCATAATTATTTTTTTTAACTATAATAATTATTAAATACCTACAGACACTAGTGTTTCATCCTTTCGGGAATCTTCAGTGCGGTGTGTCACGATTAATACCAGTCGAACGATTCGAACCCCGCATCATGAGACATCTCTGGCTCGGTTTAGCGAAGACCTAATCCATTCTGCTACCATATATATATATATATATATATATATATATATATATATATATATATATATATATATATATATGTATCTGGGTATATATATATATATATATATATATATGTATCTGGGTATATATATATATATGTATCTGGGTATATATATATATATATATATATATATATATATATATATATATACCCAGATACATTTTTATATACATATTCATATACATATACACACACACATACATCTATTGCTACCGGCTGTCTGAAGATATTGGTTTCCTGAGACGAAATGCACCTAATACTGATGTTTTATTTTGTTTCTACTTCCTTTTGCAAAACTATTTTGTTCTGCAGAATCAAAACCAAAAACAACAATCTTTTCTTTCTTTTTCTTCTTCCCATTTCCCCCTTTTCCTTCTATCTTCCACACTTTCTGACTGGTTTCTCTTACTAAAAATGTGCCTAACATTAATACTATAACCTTTTCCCTCTCTCATTGCAAAAATCATTCATGTTCTAGGAACAAAAACGATAAAATTCGCTAAAAAACAACCAAACCAAACACTATAAACCAATGATTGAAGATACAAAGAGCTTGAAGAATAACAACCTTCCACAAAATAACTAGATACTACATGAATACTATTTTCAAAATAACTGGATTCGGCATTAAATAACCCGAAAAGGGTTGATATGTCGTAAAACAAGCAAAGCAAAGCAAAGCAAATCAATATATCTACATATATTTACATCGACACATATGCATATATACATCTATCTTCTTCTTTACTGATTTTTTAAAATTACACTTTGTTCTCTGCAGCCGTTTTAAAATCATATCTTATTTTTCTTTTATTAATATTATCATGGAATTTTTTCCCCTTTTCCTTGTACATATTTGTGAATTATTCCACGGATTTGGGCTTTTTTGATTATTTTGGACCATCTTCCAATTACGCGATTTCCTCGGATTTTATTTGTACGAATGAAAAATTAAATTAACTTTCTTGGACTTACATTTTTTGATTTTACCGTCATTGGATATTTTACCTTTCACCAGACTATCCATTCACGTGAAATCACATTTTTCTGCACCATATTCCATCTGCTTCACTTTTTGTTATCAAGTAAGATCTTTGACTTACTTGCAGTTTCATCAAATACTTTTGTATGCAAAATCCGATCCCGCATTTTGCTAATTCCTACCCTCTGATGAGAAGGAAAGTATTTCTTTGAAACTCCGCGTTTCCTTTTCAGATTAAATATGTTTTTAACTGTTTTTCAAAGTGTTTTTAACATGTTTTATTAACTATTTGCTCTTATATATATATATATATATATATATATATATATATATGTATATATATATATATATATATATATAGACAGAGAGAGAGAAAGAGAGAGAAAATAAAAAGGAACAAACCGTATTATGTGTTCATCAACGTTTCGTCTTTATTTCGAGGAAGTCTCGAAATAAAGACGAAACGTTGATGAACACATTATACGGTTTGTTCCTTTTTATTTTCTCTATTTTGTCGGAATACTATTTCCATTATTTTCATCATATATATATATATATATATATATATATATATACATACAGTTACAAATATATGTATATACGTCTACATATATATACATATATATACATATATAAATAGATAGATATATATCTACACACACACATATATATATACATACAGTTACAAATATATGTATATACGTCTACATATATATATATACATATATATACATATATAAATAGATAGATATATATCTACACACACACACACACACACACACACACATATATATATATATATATATATATATATATATATATATATATATATATAAAAGAAAATGGTAGTTTGCTTGAAGCATTGCTGGTAAAGGAATATATGGAAGTTTCCGCATTGCTCTCGACTGTTAAAACTTCCATATATATATATATATATATATATATATATATATATATATATATATATATATTTGTTTTTGTTTTTTGCGATACTTTTTGAATGAATTTAATTATTTATACGAAAGTGCATTTTTATCTAAATACGAGTTGGGAATAATTTTCCCTTTGATAAATTTGGTACCCCCAAATGGGGAGCGGCTTATGTATTGTTTTTAAAATATAATTATCCACTGACAAATGTTTCGTCTTCTACGACCCATCAGAGTGGCTGAATATATATATATATATATATATATATATATATATTTGTGTGTGTGTGTGTGTATGTATGCGCATGCATTAGACCAACCGTAAATCAAATGCGTTTTATAAAGCGCCAGAGTCAAATCCCACCGTTCTTTGATTTTATGTCAATTTTGACACTAAGACGTCTCGAAAGATTTGCAAGATTTATTATTGTATTTATCAGCTGGGTGCACCAAATGAAATGCCTGATGATAATGATACGCGATTTTGCAGGGGAGATTAGTGGCACGTTAAAACTTGTGTGATCACGAAAGTGTTTCTACAAAGACTAACACATAATCAATTAATTCAGGCCTGCACTGATCCTTGGTGTCACTTTAGGTGAAAACATGCTTCGAGTAGCATCCAATGTTTAGATGGCCTGTTTTTAAGCTTGAGCTTATACGCTCATTAACAATCACCTAATTTCGCAGAATGTCTTTCAATAATTTATTGAATGAATTGAGAATCGGTTTCCGGTAAGTTACTGCCGGGTTTTCACAGGGGAACTCGATTATGGAATGATATTTACGAGTGTAAAATGTATAGCGACAATATTGTGTTCATTAATTAAATTAGTAACATATATAACGGCAGACGTTCTTTTCAATATGATTTATAGTTTTGCTTGGTTGTGAACAAGTAAGCAAGTAATCCTTGTCGACCATTATGTAAGTACGTCGCTATAGAAATGAGTCGCTTTGCAAATCTTACATGTTTTAGACAAGCTTCTAGGCTTGGCCTTATTCCTGATCTGAAATGGAACACGTACATCAAATCTGTTGCTAAGGCCGCTGAAAAAATGGTGGGATCCTTCTATTGATCCAGTAGATATCTCACTGCTGATGCAATCGTCCAAGGATGGAGTAATGTTGCCATGTCTGGGCAGGAGCTGCTAGAAAGGATCTGTCCTGCTTTAATAGAGGTCAAAATAGACTTCGTAGCCACGTAGGAGATGTCCTTTGCTCTTGCCTGCAACCTCTAGCTCACAGAAGAGATGTTGCGAGTTTGTCTCTGCTTTATCGTTATTTTCATGGCAAGTGCTCGACTGAGCTTCAATCTATGCCCCCCTCAGCAAACTTTCACAAGAAACACTCGTCTAGCTGAAAACATTATCAATAATGCCCCTCCCCGCTCTTTATCTGTGCCTAAACCTAAACGTAGATTCCATGAACAAAGCTTCTTTCTTAGAAGTGCACGCCCGTGGAACTCTCTTCCGTTTTCATGCAGTCCAGCTGACTACAATCTGATTGTCTTCAAGGCCAACGTAAACAAGTTCTTGATGAGCCGTTTACCGAATTTCCATTACCAGCGATTACTATATTGTTCAATTGATTACTGTACACCTTTATCCTCGAGTGGTCTCTTGGCATTGATAAGTGGTGATGTCTATGTAAAATATCTTGCAAATTCGTTTGAAAGTATGTTTATTATGACGTGTTTTGCAGTTCGAGTGATATTTTTCTTTTCTTTTTTTTTACAAGGGTGTCACCACTTATCAAGGCCCAGAGGCCACTCGAGGATAAGGGTTAATAGGTATACATTAGTCATTATGATTTTAGCATAGTAAACAGTGGGAATTTTGAAACTTGGATTACTTAGGGGGACGATTCAATTAGAACTTGTTCACATTGGACTTTTTCTTTTTTTTTTTCATAGGTATCAACTCATTATCAAGGCCAAGAGGCCACTCAAGGATAAGGGTTAAAGAGTGTACAGTAGAAATTGGACAATATAATAATCATTAGTAATGAAAATTTGTTAAATTTGATAACTTATATGGAACGGCTCATCAAGAACTTATTTACGTTAGACTTGAAGACAACCATATTGTAGTCAGCCGGAAAGCAGGAAAACGGAAGACAATTCCACAGGCGTGCAGTTCTAATAAAAAAGCTTTGTTCATGGAATCTACGTTTAGGTTTAGGCACAGATAAAGAGTGGGGGGAAATTAGTGATAGTGTTTTCAGCTAGACGCACCTCGGTAATTTCCATCCGATGACTTTTAGATTATTTTGTTTTGTGTTACCTGTAACACTGCTAGTTTTAATCGGTTCCCTTTTTGGTCCTCCGACAAAAGGAGGGCGGGACTGTGAATTCACGCATGTCTGTTCGTCCTTTCGTCCGTTCGTTTGTCTGTCTGCACTTTTCTCAATAACTACCGCTTGGAATTTTTTTGAAATTTTGCACAAACATTAAACACGATATCATCATGTGTTCGAAATGAGTATATTTGCTGATGATACAACGCTCTATAATATGCATGAGGGAAGAACAGATGTACATAAATCTAAGACAATGGCAGAATCATTAAAAAATGACCTCCAAACTATAGTGAAATAGACCGCAAATGGATATTGACATTTAATGCTAGTAAAACTAAGCTGCTCTCCTTTAACAATTACAAGACGCCCCTCCAACCCCTTACATCCACGAAAAATAGCACTATACCTGAGAATTCGACTTTCAAACTCCTCGGCCTAATATTTGCGGGCAATATAAACAAATACATAGAGGACATTGCAAAATCTCACCCCTTCACTGTTGATGTCTCTAAATGTTAGAAAGCTTTCTATTTTAATAGTTTCTTCCCTCGAACGGCTAAACTTTGGAATTCCCTTCCTGTTGCCTGCCTCCCTGGCTGTACTGATATGCAGAAGTTTAAATGTAACATAAACAAATATCGTGTCAATCTTTCCTATACATGGCCCCAAATAGTAGCCCCTTACGTCCAAGTGGCGATATGTTTTGTAAGGAGTGAACATGAGTAAATAAAAAAAACAAAAACAAAAAAAAAAAGGGTAAAAAAGTAACAGAACGGATTTTCCGGGAAAACACCATTTTCTCCCTTAGGCAAGCCTTTCGGATTTAAATGGCTAAAATTAACACTTTTGTGCTTATTAAAAAAAAAAAAAAATGATACCTTGGATTTTTATAAAACTTTCTGAAACGTCGTAACTAACTGATTCCTATATTATATTGTCTGTCTATACTTCGTGATAATTCTTGGGTTTGCCCCAGGGGCTCTTTTAGGGCTAATAAAAACACCTGGGAGCATTTTATCATATTTGTCTAAACTTTTCTGTGTATGTATATTTAGCAGTTTTGCATGGTGTTGAACTCAAATTTAAATATGTTAAGGCCTTAGGGACTTTTGGTGCTAAATGGCGAGGGGGTGGGGGCGGGTAAATGATGAAGTTATTAATTTTTTTTTTTTTTTTTGCATGATGCAGAACTGAAATTTACATATGTTAAGGCCCAAACCTGTAACGTTTGTTCATTTTCACACGGATTTTACGTCCCCTGGAGACTTTTGGGGCTAAATGGGTGGGTGGGGGGCACATGATGAACTTAGTCAGTTTTTATGCTTGGTTCTCTGTGCACTCACGGGGGACCCTGTATGTTTCATTTGTTCTCATTTCTATCCATTTCCAAATTCTAAAAATTTCTACTTCGTCTTGTGTCTGAGTGACTAAACACTTCAATTTATTTAATCAGAAGTGAATCACTAGATTAGTAAAACAAAGTGAACCTTCTGTCTTGATAAATACAGACGTAGAAACTGTTTTGTTCGCGTATTTTTAAAATAAAGAAGATAAATTCGTTATTGACCCGGTGTTTCTCTGAACAATCATTTCAGTTGAAATATCCATATATATATATATATATATATATATATATATATATATATATATATATATATATATATATATATATATATATATATATATATATCCATATATATATATATATATATATATATATATATATATATTGTGTATATTTAGGCAGCATTTTCTCATTTAGACAAATATTATTGAATAGCACGGAATTATTCTGTTTTACAATTCTCCTTTTTATCTTCTCCAATCTCCGAATAGTCCTTTTTGTGTTCTTCTCGAAATTGTATATGTTGGATCCATAATCGCGAGCGCTTTCGACAGAAGTACTTTCTATCATCCTCAGGCATATTGTAGAAATAAATGTTTTTTTAATTTACTTATATATATATTTTTTTTCCTACTCACGTGGTAATTTGTTACTTTTTTTGCGGACTTTTTTTTTCACATATATTAAACACATTTATATATACAAACACATATATACATTATCAAACATTTATCCCAAACATTTCAAAACGTTCGGGCTGCACTCATAATTAATATTATTTAGTTGAGGCTTCTTTGTTTTAATGTACAATGCTTCGAGTATTCTTAGCCTATTTACATTTCGCTCACTCTGCAATACTCTTGTATTTTCTACCATAATTCTTCGAAATTCCGAATGGTGGCAGCCATGTCCGTTCAAATGTACAATCTCGAGAAAAACGCACAAAGGACTATTCGGAGATTGGAGAAGATAAAAAGGAAAATTGTAAAACAGAATAATTCCGTGCTATTCAAAAATATTTGTCTCTCGCTCGCCCTTACTCTCTCTCTCTCTCTCTCTCTCTCTCTCTCTCTCTCTCTATATATATATATATATATATATATATATATATATATATATATACATATATATACATACATACATATATATATGTATATATATACATACATACATACATACATATATATATGTATATATATACATACATACATACATATATATATGTATATATATACATACATACATACATATATATATGTATATATATACATACATACATACATACATATATGTATATATATACATACATACATATATGTATACATATACATACATACATACATACATATATGTATATATATACATACATACATATATGTATATATATACATACATACATATATGTATATATATACATACATACATATATGTATATATATACATACATACATACATATATGTATATATATACATACATACATACATATATGTATATATATACATACATACATACATATATGTATATATATACATACATACATACATATATGTATATATATACATACATACATACATACATATATGTATATATATACATACATACATATATGTATATATATACATACATACATATATGTATATATATATACATACATACATACATATATGTATATATACATACATACATACATATATGTATATATACATACATACATACATACATATATGTATATATACATACATACATACATACATATATGTATATATATACATACATACATATATGTATATATACATACATACATACATACATATATGTATATATATATACATACATACATATATGTATATATATACATACATACATATATGTATATATATATACATACATACATACATACATATATGTATATATATACATACATACATACATACATATATGTATATATATATACATACATACATACATATATGTATATATATATACATACATACATACATACATATATGTATATATATACATACATACATATATATATATATATATATATATATATATATATATATATATATATATAGTAAGTTATAAATATATATGGCGTTTAAGCTACACTGAATATTCCGCGTTTCATCCACTCTAGGATTCTTCAGGTTTATATATATACATATATATATATATATATACATATATATATATATATATATATATATATATATATATGGCAGAGTAGTGAATGAAATAATAAGGCATAAAAATATCATTTGTTCAGATTTGAATAAAAAGGGCTGATATTCCGTAAAAAAATACCCACAAAACCACTTTTATTAACCGTCTCTCCCCCCCCCCTTTATCGTTATACGCCACTCTGTAGCATATCCGCCTTCGATTCTCCCGTGTCTGATTGACGCCAAGACACCATCCAGTTAGTTCTTGCGAGACGGTACCAACCGTGATCATCATCTAAGCTGCTAACATGTGTTTAGTAGCTGTGTTATTAGAGGCTAGGTGTACTGCCAAATCTTCTTCTCGTTACAGCCGCCTCCATTGCCGCCCGAAACTGCCGCCTCCACCCTCCGCTTCCACCCGCCACCACCGCTTCCATCCATCAACCGACGTCACTTCCCATCCCACCTTTCTGTAGAGTCGCCATATTCTCTTTCTTCATAGAACGCCGCTTTGCGCTTATTGACTTCGAATGCGCAATCGCGCCCGGTGAACAGCGTTGCTTGAATCTTCTATCACCTATTTCCCACCCATCTCTCTCTCTCTTACTCTCTCTCTCTCTCTGCCCCAACATCTCTCTCTCTCTCTCTCTCTCTGTGCTGCAATATCTGTGTGTGTGTGCCTTTCTCTCTTTCTTTCTCTCTTTCTCTCTCTCTCTCGCTCTTTTTAGCCCTCTCATTCTTGCTGGCTATTTCTCTCGAATCCGTCTCCCCCTTTTCTCCCTTTCTCCTATTGGAAAATATGTTTAAGCGCACGTGAAATGTCCCCGTCCCTCTCTCTCTCTCTCTCTCTCTCTCTCCCTCTTTCTCTCCGATTTCTTTTATTGCACCTTTCCTATTGATCTCTTTTTTTCTATTTCATATTAGGAAACATGTTTACGAACATAAAAAAAAGTTTTAATCCTCTCTTTCCATCTGTCTTCCTCTTTCATATTTGGAAGACATGCTTAAGAACACACACACACACACACACACACGCACACACACACACGCACACACACACACACACACACACACACACACACACACACACACACACACACACACACACACACACACACACACTCTCTCTCTCTCTCTCATTTCCTCCCTAAACTTAACACTCACCCTTTATTTTCTCGCTGAGGAATACACACACACACACACACACACACACACACACACACACACACACACACACTATTCCCCCTCCTCTCTCTCTCTCTCTCTATCTCTATCTCTCTTTCTCTGTCTCTGTGTCTCTTTCTCGTTTTCTTTCTTTCTGTTTATTTTGCGAAATTTGTATAAGAAAACGGGAAATTATCTCCTTTTCCCCTTCTTATCTCCCCCCTTTCCTTCTTTCCGTGTGCGTCTGCATCTATCTTATATAATAAAAACATATGAGAAAACATGTTTAGTCTCTCATTCTAAACCCTTCTTCCTCTTCCCCCATCTTTCATTCTCTATCTCCCTCTCTCTCATTCTGTCTACACATCTTGATTTATCTCTCTAGCTCTCTCTTGTTCTTCTCTTGCATGTCTCTCTTCGTTCTCTTTGTCTCACTTATTTGCATATAAAGAAACATATTTAGGAACGCAAAAAATCATTTTCTAACTGTCTCTCCTCCATCATATTTCACTCATCGGTTTGCTTATATATATATATATATATATATATATATATATATATATATATATATATATATATATATATATATACATATATGTATATATATATATATTTAAATAAGGGAGTAGTCACCAACAATGTGTATTTTTTAATATTATTTTATTATTCCGTGTCTTGGTTTTTCATTGAGAATTATGTTTGGATCATTGTAATAATGTTTTTAAGTCATTGAAATCGTTTACGTACGTTTCAGACGGTCTGATGCGTCCTCGTCAGAAATTACTTTCAAATGTGTAAAAATGGCGATTTTCGTAGTTAGTTTGAAGTTTTTCCAAGGGTTGGAGGCTTGTAAGTGTTTATTATACATTGGTATGCTGAATTTTTATTGCTTTTTTATTTCTTTTTTATTTGGTTTGTCCAGGGAGAGTTTGACCTCGCTGTAGTCAGTCGCTATCTCTTTCTGCTAATGTGTTTTTCTTTTCCTTTAGGGTGGGTAGGGTGTGTGTATGTGTGTGTGTGTGCGTGCGTGTGTGTTTATGTGTGTGTGTGCGCGTGTGTGTGCGTGTATGTATTTGCTTTTATTGGTTTGGAAATGTGTATATTGTTTTATAGTATTTTGGGGTTATTTGCTTTCTTAGGAAGGCGGCTGTGGTCCGAGGTCGTTACTAATGTGTATGTGTGGGGAGTGGCTCTTCTGAAGTAAGGGTAGGGTTGCTTTCATTCTATTTTGATATTTATTTTTTGGATTCTTGGATTTTAGTATTGTGATTTTTCGTTTTAGTATTATATTATGTTTGTTTAGAAAGAGGGGTGTATTTAAAATAGGGGATTTTTTAATGTTTCTATTTATTTGTCTCCCCATGTGGGTATGGCCAGACCCAGGATCGGTTCCCAGTTTGGGGAAGATTTTGTTCCCCAGAGGGGGGGGGCATTGGGGGGTGTAAGTATGGGAGGGGGATGATAGAAGGGAAGATAGTCGTTTCAGTCATGAGGGGGTTCTCCTCCCCTGACTGAGGAGGGAGCGAGGTGTTGGAACATATATTATACTATGGTTCTAGGTGTTTCCTAGTGTTGTTGGTTTCGAGGTTAAGTAGGGTTGGTATTGTTCAGTGTGTTGTATTAGAGATAGGGGTGTTATGTCTGTGTGTGGTTGTATGCGCGCACGTGTGTGGTTTTTAATGTGTCGGTTCTGATTTATGTGTGGGTGTGTGTATGTGTATGTGTATGGGTGTGCATGCGAGTGTACCTTGCATTTCATGTTTTTGTGTGATGGTATTAGGTTCTGTTCAGTTCAGGAGTGAATTTGGTGACGAAGTTTTTTTCCTGTGTAAGTAAATAAAAACAATTGTCTGTTTGGAAGATTGGCATTATTTTGAAGCTGTTTCCACTGCATGTGTGTACGTGTTTTGAAACATAGAGGTGTCTGTTATCTGCAATTTTGATGTTGCTCTTATGTAAGGCCACTCTATTGCTGAAATTTTTGGTGGCGCCTATGTAGGATTTGTTGCATGTTGTGCATCTTAGTGCATATACTACATTTCTGGAGGTGCAATTTAGATCCTTTTTTATTTTGAATGTTTGTGCTGGGTTTTTGAATGTGTATGTGTTACCTTCTATTATTATGTCACATACTCCACATCGCGGTTTGTTGCATTTTGTAACTCTTTTTTGTAGTATGTGGGACGAGTTTTGAAGAAGTTAGGATGTGTTTTAAGTTTTTGGGTTGGGGTTTGCTTTTTATTATTTTTGTTGTTTTAAGTATGTTGTTTAGTTTGTCGTTCTGATTGAGGAGGATAAAGTTTTTTGTTATCTGTGTGAATAATTCTGGGTTGTTTGTGTTGTGTGTAGAGACGTATGCTAGAATTTGTTCTTTGTTGTGTTCTTTTAGGGTTCTTAGTTTGTCTATTGGCATTTTTTCAGCCAGTTCAATACCTTTCTGTATTAGTGGTAGTGGGTATCCTCTTTTCCGCAGTGTTATTTGTAGTTCATTCAGTCTAGTTGAACGGAGGTGTCTGTCTGTTACTATGGTGCAGACTTTACGTGCTAGGGAGTAGGGTATTGATTTTAGACAGTTTTTAGGATGGTGGTTTTTGAAGTGGAGGTATTGCTGAGTGTGTGGGTTTGTGGTAGATGTCTGTGATTATGTTGTTGTTTTTTATTGTTACTAGAATGTCTAGGAAAGGTAGTTCTGTGGGGCTTTGTTCTAGTGTGAAGCTTTTTTTTGGGTGTAGATTTTGTAGTAAAGTGTGGAGTTCTTTGATATCCCCCCATGAGGTTTTCCAGAGGATAAAGCAGTCGTCTAGGAATCTTTTCCAAGATTTTATGAAGAGTGTTTTTATATTGTGCCCGTACTTTTGGTCTATCCTTTCATAAAGGGTCTCTTCTAGGAAAGCGAGTGTAAGGGTGGCATATGTCGGTGCCATTTTGTAGTTGTCTTTATTGAATTGGAAGGAGTTGTTATTGAGGATTATGTCGATGCTATCAATCACGAATTGTTTATTGAATCTGGGGTGTAAAGTCTGTGTATGTTTGTCAATCCAATATGCGATAGCTTCTTTTCCTAGATTGTGTGGGATATTGCTATATAGGCTGCTAACATCGAATGTGGCTAATATAGTCCCATCGTCTATATATATATATAATTATATATACATATAATTATACATTATATATTATATATATAATTAGATATATATATATAATTATATATATAACTATATATATAATTATATATATAATTATATATAATTATATATAATTATATACATATAATTATATATAATTATATATATATAATTATATATATAATCATATATATATATAATTATGTATATAATCATATGTATATAATTATATATATAATCATATGTATATAATTATATATATATAATTATATATATATATAATCACATATATATAATTATATATATAATCATATATATAATTATATATATATAATTATATATATAATTATATATATAATTATATGTATGTAATTATATATATAAATATATATATATAATTTATATATATATAATTATATATATATATAATTATATGTATATAATTATATATATAATTATATATATAATTATATATATAATTATATATATATATATTTATATATAAATATATATAAAAGTTAGTAAGTTATAAAATATATATGGCGATTAAGCTACACTGAATATTCCGCGTTTCGTTCACCCTAGGAGTCTTCAGGCTTATATATAAAATCAGAATTACAGTTAACTTTACCAAAATGATCCAAGATGACAAAACTATAAGTAAATTATAAATATTAAAAGAATTAATATTTATAAAGTAATCTCAACCAGATGTAAAAGCTCGATTGCACCAAATTGGAGATAGAGCTTATAATATTTTATTAACTACTAGTCCTTATATATATATATATATATATATATATATATATATATATATATATATATATATATATATATATATATAGAGAGAGAGAGAGAGAGAGAGAGAAAGAGAGAGACAGAGACAGAGAGAGAGAGGGAGTGTGTGTGTGTGTGTGTGTGTGTGTGTGTGTGTGTGTGTAAAAAAGAGTTCACTCATATTTTCATTAATAAACATAAATTTATGCAAATTTTTTTACAGTAGCAATATACAGAACAGACGAAACGATTCCATTATCATTTTCTTTTTTTAAGATCTTTGACTTCGGTATAATAAAACAAGCAGGTAACACCATCATAATCTCTGATTATGATTTGTGTGAGTAATCCAACGCGTGCATAACACACACACACACATTATATATATATATATATATATATATATATATATATATATATATATATATATATATATATATAAGAGTGTTACATTTTAGTGGGGCACCTTTTATATATATATATATATATATATATATATATATATATATATATATAAGGTCTCCAACTAAAATGTAACGCTCTTTAAATTAACTTAACTTGCTAGATAAATACGCTATGCCACGTTCCCAAGAGATGTTTAGGAATAAAGAATGGCACTTCCAGCAGAATGGAGCACTTCCCCGCTATCATCATGACGTAAGAGCATATTATTGATAGTAAACTGCGAAACAGATAGTTAGGACGAAGAGGAAGTATCGAGTACTGTCCACGCTCACCGGATTTGCCTTCCCTCCCCTAATGGATTTTTCTCTTTTTTGAGGGGGGGGCGGCATGTTAAACACAGGGTTCACACCACAAAACGAGCTACAATGAATGAGTTGAAAGCAACCGTTGAAAGAAGATGAGTTAACATTCCAATTGAACTGATTAGAAACGTTTTCGATTCAATCAGTGAGCGTTGTCAGCTGTTCATGAACCACAATGGCCAATAATTTGAACACTTTCGATAATTAGCTGGTTTCGATATTTGTTCACAGTATTTTGATGTATGGAACTTTTCTTTCGAATAATAAATGTTGGTTTTATGGTCATTTAAAGAGTGCATACATTTTATTGGGACACCTTGTATATACATATATATATAACTACTTCATTTACTCACATAAAATTAATATACGAAAGTATAGATTTATGCGTAAACTTTAAGTATTTCCTTCAAAATTGCTCAATACGTAGGTAGAGCTAGTTAGTAATTTATAAAATATATATGGCGATTAAGCTACACTGAATATTCGGCGTTTCATCCACTCTAGGATTCGTCAGGCTTATGCGCGAATTCTGTGGTTGTTTTTCGTTTTTATATATGTTGAGGATTTTAGTTAGCCAATCAGCTTTCTAGTATCCACCGTGCCCCTTCCTATCAGCCAATGGGCATGCATTTTATCGAACAAAGGATCTGTTTTAGAACTAGGTTAGTGGTTTAAGGCAGACCAGTTTCCTCCTTTTTTTATATATATAAATATACATATGTGTAATCACATACATGGCCTGCCCTCAACCACTAATCTATATATATATATATATATATTTATATACATATATACATATATATATATATATATATATATATTTTCCTCCCTAGCCCTCTCTTTCTCTCTCCTCTCTTTCTCATATTTAAAACATATTGGTACTTATGCTATTTTGTTATCGTGACGAAATAATAACGTTATTATTTAGAAAACCATTCTTAAGATGGGGAGGGTGGAGTGTTTTCAACATATTTCCTACTTTCACCTTAAAGTTTTATATAAAAGATATCGTAAAACTTGAGAATTAAACCTGCAAATACTATTTTTTTTAAATAGTGCGGTAACAAAAGTGCATAAGCACCAACTTATTTCGTAATAGGGAAATATTCTCGCTCTTTCTATCCACATCTACGTGTCTCTCTCCTCTACCTCTCTCTCTCTTTGTCTCTTTTTCACTCGCTCTAGCTGTATTTCTTCTCTCTCTCTCTCTCTCTCTCTCTCTCTCTCTCTCTCTCTCTCTCTCTCTCTCTCTCTCTCTCTCTACCGATATCACGATCGCTTGTTCGTTCACGCTATCTCTCTCGGTAAGGAAGAGAAATACATTTTCTTATAAAATAAATCAATAAACTTGATTTCGTCATTAAATCGATATTCAAAAATGGTATTGTAACGAAAATTGATTGATTAAACACTTATCAAATGATAACAGTTTCCATAACTTAGATCTTTTGTCTGAATTTTCCACAGATTTTCTATAGATTCTTTTAATATTTTTTCTCTTTCATTTTTTTTCGCTTTATGAGATTATAGTCAAACAGCTTCAACATGTCTTTAACATTTAATTAAAGACTTGGTATATTAGGAAATGATAAACTACCCAGAAATTTGAATTTTATCTAGGTTTTGCTAGCAATTAGAAATTAATAAAAAATAATTAAAATCTACCCTCGTCAAAAAATCAAGTTTTAGAAATTCAGGGCACGAAGAGAAATTTCTAATAGTGTAGAACGATCGTTTCACTGGAAGCGTTTCTTGGTGTGTCCGTATCTTGAAGACATTTCTAGAACGGTGGTCTTATCCTGGATATGGCACCAGTTTCCTGTGTCCTAACCACAGAGAAAACGATAGGCACATCTCCTTACATTAAGAGGTTGATATGACATCGGCTGCTGTGTCTCGTATACGGTCATTTTAGGTACGGGTAAAAACGGCGGAAAAATCGGGGGACATAGTTTTGAAAGCCGGTTTATCATAATTCTGGTGTAGGTTTCCGACTATTTCTTGATTGCATTTGAAAGATTAAAAACGAAAGTTAATAGCCAAAAGAAAAAAAAACAAAAACAAATTGTACACGTAAAAAAAGTATTAATGACAAATGTTTTCACAGCGACACGGCGACACGGCGAATTAAAAAATTCAACTAAACTTTAAAGTTAAATAAATTCATTGTAAAAATCCTTTAAACGATAAATATTAGTTTCCTGTGTCTTTTTCAAAAATAATTAGTAAAGTCCTAAGATATTGAATTTAAAAAAAAATTAATTATCTTGCAAAAGCGAGGGATTCTGCCTTCGCAGAATCACAACAAAACAAAAGTCGTGTAAACATAGTTTATACGGAAGCCCAAAATGTCAGAAAGTCAAAAGGCTATCTGAAAATGACGCAAGGTAGTTAAAGGGAGTAGAGGTTGCTATTTTTCTTTTTTTTTTCCGAGCCGTGCATCCGTACATTCTTACCGTGAACATTTGTATAATTTTTACCATTTTTTAATTTAATTATTGTTTATGTTCCTGCTTTAAAAATATGTATTTTATGTTTCGCGGAAATTTTCGCATTAATGCAAGCAAGGAAAATATTAGTATATTACATAAAAAATTATGTGAAACCTGTACTATAAAAAAAAAGTAGATTTTTTTGTAATCATAATTTTTTGTGTGAAAATATTGAATAAACAATACTTAATTTAATGATGTTATCGCTAGTTCGAGAAATGAATTTTTCTTCGAGTTATTTCGAAATCATTAATACAGACTTTAGGGGTATTTTTTTCGTAATGTTCCTGTAAAAATGACATCTAAAAAAAAAATTTACAGTTTACAATGCTTTATTTTCATAAAAATAAGCAAAAGTAAATTCATGGATTTTTTTACTACAGAAAACCATAACTTTAACAAAGGTATTTTTTGTTTAAGCAAAATAAGGTAAATATCCAGATACGCTACTACAGAACACCGACCACTCTAATTTGTTTTTTTATAGGTAATTGAGGTCGCTGACAACGAATCTGATAGTCAAACTTGGAGCAAATTTATCGTTTGCATGGTATTAACCCCCGAACCCACGAATAACTTTCCACCATTTTGCAGCTTCCGTTTACTCTACGCGCGTGCGCTGCAGCATGAACGACGGCTTGCTTCACCTAGCAAACTGCCTTCTCACATGGCGTACCAATCAAAAAATTACGGACTGACATTTTTTTAATGACTTACAGTTAAAGAAAAGTACAACAAATTGAGGGACTTTTTTTTTTTTTTGTCTCACGTAGTTTTTAATGTGGTTTACAAAAACATAAGCACCAAACATCTTTGTTTTTCATTCTTTTTTTTTGCGGGAGGGGGATTCAATTATAGAACTTATGGGGCTTAATAGGTGCTTTTGCAGTTTAGTTAAACGCACCGACATTTACCAATTAGAACACCATTTAACATTTTCCGAAGATTTTACTGTGTACATTGGGGGCGCAGTGGTCGATGTGTTTATACATTTTAGGCATCGACATTCATTTTGCACGTACCAACGGCTTTTTAATAGGTGTCAAAACTGGCTTGCTGAAATTGAACGCTTGTACAGAACAGCGAACAAACATATCTATAATATAAATCTCACCTGTCTGTTTAAATGTATGTATGTTTGTATGTATGTTTGTATGTATGTATGTATGTTTGTATGTATGTATGTTTGTATGCATGTTTGTATGTATGTATGTTTGTATGTATGTTTGTATGCATGTATGTTTGTATGTATGTATGTATGTTTGTATGTATGTATGTTTGTATGTATGTATGTATGTTCGTATGTATGTATGTTTCTATGTATGTATGTTTGTATGCATGTATGTTTGTATGTATGTATGTATGAATGTTTGTTTGTATGTTTGTATGTATGTATGTTTGTATGTATGTATGTTTGATGCATGTATGTTTGTATGTATGTATGTTTGTATGTTTGTATGTATGTATGTTTGTATGTTTGTATGTTTGTTTGTTTGTATGCATGTTTGTATGTTTGTATGTATATATGTTTGTATGTTTGTATGTATGTTTGTATGTACGTTTGTATGTATGTATGTTTGTATGTATGTATGTTTGTATGCATGTATGTATGTATGTATGTTTGTATATAGGTATGTTTGTGTGTATGTTTGTATGTACATTGTATGTATGTATGTTTGTATGTATGTATGTATGTATGTTTGTATGTATGTATGTTTGTACGTTTGTATGTATGTATTTATGTATGTTTGTATATACGTTTGTATGTATGTATGTTTGTATGTATGTATGTAGGTTTGTATGTTTGTATGTATGTATGTTTGTATGTATGCACGTTTGTATGTATGTATGTATGTATGCCTAAGATTTTCGACAGAGGCGATGAATTTCACGAAATCAGTATCATTTTTAAGCTTGAAGTCTCGGACGACGAATATAGAAATTCCTCACCCTCAGCTGGGCAGTTTTCTACAAGGAGGGGTCGATTTTTTGCGAGCTATTTTTGCAATTCATCATATGGGTTAGATTGACTTTGCCTAATTTTAACGTCCCGAACTTCCGGTTGCGTCATGGAGTAGCGGTAAGACGTCGGATCTTTTTTTCACTTTCTTTTCCGCCTTCGCGTCACGGGTTCGAGCCTGCCTGCCTACTGCCACTTTTTTATTTATCAACACACACCTCCAAATATCCGGACAACGTCGGACACCACGGCTAGTCTTTTTTATTATAAAATAAATAGAATTATTTAATCTAAATAACTAAAAGAAGCATTTCTAATTCAACACGACGCGTGTCGCCAATGGCGTTCGCAGCCAAAACTTCTATACGTATGCCTTCGAAGGAGTCCAACGCTTGGACTGTCTTATAAAGAAAGAGAGTGAAAGAAAGAAAGAAAGAAAGAAAGTGAAAGAAAGAAAGAGAGTGAAAGAGAGAAGGAAAGAGAGTGAAAGAGAAAGACACTTTCATAGAATTTTAGGCAAGGTCAAAATAAAACGTTATTTTGTTTTCCGAACTGTCGTCAGCCAGCAGGCGGGACCTCTATCACCGCTTCGCATCCTACTACATAAAACACCTGTCAATCTCGTACGCCGACAGCATTAACCTTTAAAAATGTGCGCTCGCTGAGATGAATGTTTGGTAAATTTGTCAAAAAGGCCCAAAATATGGGGAGCGCAAGGCTCTCCCGAATGAGTTTCTCATCCATTATGCCACAATAAAATAAAATAATTAATATCAAATTATCATTACAAATTATAATTACAAATTAACATTTATATATTAATAAATACAATGTTTAAGGAATTCAGATCGTATAGTTAGTAGTCCAAATAAAGATGAATTAAGACAGTGTAATAATAATAATAATAATAATAATAATGATAATAACACATAAACAAAGAAACAGAATCCCTGCTTATAGCTACACGGGACAATACGATTAGAACACACCATAAAAAAGCTAAACACAAGAAAACAGTAAATGTAGACTCTGTACACAAAGAGATGAAACAATAAAGAACATAATAGGTAAATGCAGTAAACTAGCCCAAAAGAGGTATAAGGACAGGCACAACTACATGATGAAAGCAGTGCCCAGGGAGCTCTATAGATGACTATACCTCAAACATGCGGACAAATGGTTTAAATACAAACCAGGTACAGCACAGGAAAACGAAAGCCACAAAAATCCTATAGGAAATGAAGATACAGACAGATAAACTCATCGATGCAAAAAGATCAGACGTTATAATCTCCTTTATAATATTTTGATAACAGAAATTCCTCTCTAGACCACATACCATAGGTTTGAAATAAATTCCTCTCTAGACCACATACCATAGGTTTGAAATAAATTCCTCTCTAGACCACATACCATAGGTTTGCAATAATAGATGACACTTACAAATTTATCATGTTTAGACACTATCTTATGTAACTTTATAACGCATTTTTAGACACATTTAGTCGTTATAATAAAATCCTATATTTTATCCTACGAGCAACATCATCACGATCACAACCATCTTTAGAGGAAGTAGGTCTTATTTTTCCCTTTAAATAACAAGTCCTCCTTCCGCCCTTCTTTAACATCGGGCGGATTTCTGCACTTTCGACAGATATGGGATTTCACCCTTATTAAATGGATCATATACTCAGAGACATATCATGATCTTTCAATTTCACAATTCCAAAATAACAAATTTTCTTTTCTAACATTCCGCTAAATCTAATTTAACAACTCTTGCTGACATTTTCTTAAGTAATAACTGGTACAATTTAGTTGACCTATTTTTGCCCTATATTTTTCGTGTCTTTTAACATCGTTTTGTCTGGGTCATTTTGACATTTGCTTTTCTATTTTCTATTAAATTCTATCACCATTTTTTTTCATCTTTTCCCTGATCTTTCTTATTTACATTATGTCTCGGCAGCCGTGTGAAAAGCATATCTTATTTTTCTTTTATTAATATTATTGGAATTTTTCCCCTTTTCCTTGTACATATTTGTGAATTATTCCATGGATTTCAGCCTCTTGGATTATTTCGGACCATCTTCCAATTACGTGATTTCATTGCTTTTACTTGTGCGAATGGAAATTCAATTAACTTTATTGGAGTTATATTTTTGGATTTTACCGTCATTGGATTATTTACCTTTAACCAGACTATCCAGTCACGTGTAATCACCTTTATCTTCACCATATTTCCTCTGCTTCACTTTTTGTTATTAAGTAAGATCTTTGACTTACTTGTTGTTTCATCAAATACTTTTGCATGCAAAATGCGATCCCGCATTTTGCTAATTCCTACCCTCTGATGAGAAGGAAAGTATTTCTTCGAAACTCCGCGGATTAAGGACTATCCACTTATCATGCGTTTCCTTTTCAGATTAAATAATTTTTTTAACTCTTTTTCAAAGTGTTTTTAACATGTTTTATTAACTGTTTGCTCTTATTATAAGCTCTATCTCCTATTTGGTTTTATCGAGCTTTTACATCTGGTTGAGATTATTTTATAAATATATTTATAATATACTTTAGTTTTACCATCTTGGACCATTTTGGTAAATATACTTGTAATTTTTATATATATATATATATATATATATATATATATATATATATATATATATATACACTTGTGCCCGATATTATTCATACCCCCCCCCTGGAAAATTGAGTTTATTAGGTGTAACTTTGTAAGAATTTATTGTTTACGTCCATATTGATACATATTCTTAATAAACCTCTTCTTATCATTTTCGTCATTTTAAAATCTCGGGATACTTGTAATAAAAGAAATATACAGCTATTTATAAAATCTGCAATGTTAAAAAATAATCATACCCCCTTATTTTTTCAGTATTAATCGAGTTTCTGACTGTTTGTTTCCTGTTAGATTCTTATTTTGAATGCTTTTATACAACCCTTGATTAATTTCATTTCGTTTTTTGCATTTTTCAGAAATTAAAATTATATCAACTGAAAACCAATAAAAGAATAAAAATTATTAGAATGGGGAAGAAAAAAGAGCTTAGTAATGATCTTAGGACTAAAATTGTGAATTCACATAGGGATGGTTTAGGTTACAAGTCAATTTCCAAGAAATTTGAGGTCCCTACAGCAACAGTACAGAGCATCATCAAAAAATTCCAGAGCCACCACACAACAAACAACTTGATTGGTAGAGGAAGGAAAAGGAAACTGTCTGCTAGAGCCACCAGGAATATTGTAAGAAGTGTTAATGCAAATCCAACCACCACTACTAAGGACATTTTAGAAAATCTGGAGTCTTCTGGCATAAAAATATCAAGGCAAACATTGCAAAGGACTCTGCATGAAAATGGTCTGAAAGGAAGAAGACCAAGAAGGACTCCATTGCACACCGGAAACACCTTGCAGCACGTCTAAATTTTGCTAGGACCCATGTGAATTCTCCAGAGTCCGTTTTCTCAAGTATTTTGTGGACTGACGAAACAAAAATTGAATTGTTTGGCCATATGGATGCTTCTTATGTTTGGAGGAAGAAAGGAGAAGCTTACAACCCAAAGAACACCATACCCACGGTGAAACATGGTGGCGGTAGCCTAATTTTTTGGGGCTCCTTTTCGGCTAGTGGTCCAGGTAGTTTGGTCAAGATAGATGGAACCATGAAGAAGGAGCAATATTTGGAGATACTCCAGAAAAACATTAGACAGGATGCGGAGAAGCTCCATTTAGGACAAAAGTGGGTCCTTCAACAGGAAAATGATCCAAAACATACTGCCAAAATAGTCAAGAAATGGTTTGAGGATAATCAAATTAATGTTTTGGAATGGCCTAGCCAGAGTCCCGACCTGAACCCTATCGAAAACTTCTGGCACATATTGAAAACTGAGGTTAAAAAGCGGAAACCTGGAAATTTGAGGGATTTGGAGAACTACTGCATTGAAGAATGGTCAAAAATCAGTGTTGATGCTTGTAAAAACGTTGTTGATAAATATCCAAAACGGTTACAGGCAGTTATTAAGAATAAAGGGCATGCTATTGACTATTAGTAAGAGAGGTATGAATAATTTTGAACTAGTGCCATTATTGTTTTTCTTTGTATAATGTTTCAAACTTGCATAATTTATTTATTTGTTGAGTTTAAATTAAATGCTTATGCTTGATTTATTGTTTGAAATCCCTTTAATATTGTCTACCTTCTGGTTTGGGCAATATTCTTATAGAAATCTCAAAGATCCGAGGGGTATGAATAATATCGGGCACAAGTGTATATATATACCCAGCGTTGTCAGGGTCGACATGAAGTTCGGTTTGGCCACACCTGCTATACTAAGAATATTGACCAGTCTTTCATCATTATATGTCAACTCCATCGTTACCCCCCCAAAAATTTCAAAAATAAAAAAACGAATGAAAACACGAATATGTAATCCCTCTCATACGAAAAAAGCAGAAGTACGTGACAAACTCTCCACCAGATATTTCGGCAGAAGGGACAGGAAGAGAAGCATTTTCCTGATATTGCGCACCTTTTATGACTATATTCTAGTTTAAGCGAATTTCTTTTCTGCTGCCTCAGTCTAGAAAGATTTGTTTTTACGGTTTGTTGCAACGAAAACAAACTGTAAATAATTCAGTTTCGAAAAATACCAAAGTAGAATTTGTGTTAACCGAAATACACGTTTTTATGCTATAAAAATGATGAGTTATGACTTCTTGTGTTATTAAAAGAAAAAAGAATTAATTACGATGTCAAAAAATGTGAAGAAAAAAACTGGTAAAAAAAAAACGTAAATGAAAGTTTTTTGTTCTTTGTTTTAAATAAAGAATCGTAGTTGAATTGGATTGTTTGTTTATTTTAAAATAAAAATCCACTGGATTGCGAAATCACGGAAATTATTTTATTTGAACTGATTCCAAAAATAATGCTTGAAAGTTTGTGTGAATTACTTTTAGTTTGATTATTCGTCGAAAAAGAAAACAAAAACAAAAAAAAGAAACTTAGCGTCCAAGGGAAATAACTCAAATGACTGAAATTGGCTTATAAAAATAAACGATGTTGGTAAAAATAAATTAAATTAAATATCAATATAAATCAAATTTAAATAATAAACTTAAATAGAACACTTAAAACAATCCACTCACTATAAACAATAACTAACACGCCGCTATTTAATAAATCGATTTCCCTTAATGTAATATGCAAATGAGGTCATCTCTTTAATCTTATATTTTGCAAGAATAATATTATATATAAGAATGAATGAAGTATTAAAGTAATGGACGTTTTGTATATATTAATCAAATTGTGAACAAACAGGAATACGAATTTATATATATAGAGAGAGATAATTATTTCTTCAGCCAGAAAACGTCACAAGAGCCAACAACTGGAAGTCCAAGAGTCGAGTTTCCTTCTCATTTGTCCAGTCACGTGTAATCACCTTTATCTTCATATTTCCTCTGTTTCACTTTCTGTTATTAAGTAAGATCTTTGGTGCTAGGGATGCCCTGTATATCAATTAGACACATCCGAACTCGGGATTCTAAACCCGAGCCTCTTGTATATGAGGCAAGCACTCTACCAACTGAGTAAACGCACCGAACACAAGAAAGTCTTATTAACTAACACAGATCAAGCGAACCGCAACGAAATCCGACAGTCAAATGAGCCTACTTTCGTCTCGGACCCGGGATGTGATCGTCGCGACAATCTATAACCGAAGCCGATGTCTTACAAGTAGGAATTTTAAATATCTATTGCGTTGAGCATACTGAGTAAAATAACTGTCACTAATGCAATGCTCTTTGTGTAAACAGATGGAGCTTCCAGTATTCATTTTCAAATATAAAGAAATTACAATTTCCTACATAAATAACAATGTAAAATATGACAAATATACAAAGAAATATATATAAGTAAAAATAATAATATAAAATTAATACAATAATATTTCATCATATAAAATATATTACATAACATTAAATATATATAAAACTTCTATTAAAATATATTACATTACATTAAATTTTTTAACGTCTGTGGAGAGATCTAAAAATAGAACGGAAACGTTTTCTTTTTTCGAGGGATCTAGAATGGTTACAAAGTCATGGTGTTTTATTTTTAGAAATTCTAGAAGATTTCACTCCACGTGTCTATAAATAGACACTAATAGCGTTATAACTTCAGTTATTGAATCAGCTCTGAGAAGGAACGCTACGTTGGGGCGACCTCTCAACAAATTTTGACTCCGGCCACCTTCCTGGAATAAAATCTGGTTTGAATGAAATTTCTTGAAAAAAGCCTATTGCAAACTGCCTCACAATATAAACGGACACTTGGTATATATATCTCTTACAGCATCGGGGAATGTTGGTCAGACCATAAATTGATCTGCTCTACAGCCAGGATGAAAATCAAGCGCCCTGTTCCAAATCAACACAATTTTTCCATCAAGAGAATTGATGTAGGCAATTTAAAGGTTAAGGAGATAATGGTCTCATTTCAAAAGGCTACTGATGAAAAGCTGTCCTCCGTTGTGTGTGGGAATGATATTGAGGCATCTTAGCGAGAGTTTAAAACTGTAATGTATGACTCTGCCAAAGAGTCATTGGGATATGTTCTGCTCAATAACATACATCAAACCTATTAAGTATGGATTACTGACAAAAATTCTTCAGTGAAACAGAAGGCTTTCAGAATGGCCAAAAGGTTGGCAAAATCTCGGCTCCGGAAAATGAAACAAAACTGGTGAGAGCAGAAAGCTAAGGTCTTACAAGATGCGGCGGATAGGTGTAATTTTAAATCATTCTACCAAAACCTCAAGGAGGTGTTTGGTTACATTTTAAGGGTTGCATCTCAAATATTTTCGTCGGATGGCATTCTCCTCACTGATAAGAAAGAAATTACTAAGCGTTGGGCTGAACACTTCTCAAATATTTTAAACAGAGAATCGACAGTGAATTGAAGAGTGATTGATGATATTCCTCAGAAGCCAACCATCGAGGCGCTTGCTGATACTCCATCCATGTCGGAGATTGAATAGGATGTAAAGCAACTTTCAAATGGTAAGGCTCCAGGTGATGAGGGCATACCTGCAGAAGTATACATATGTGGAAGCCAACCGCTAATCAGGAAACTAATTGCCCTATTTTCATTAATATGGGAACTTGGTACCGTGCCAGAACAGTTCAAAGACGCGTCAATTATTCACCTGTTTAAACACAAAGGAAATAAGTGTGAGTTTGATAACCATAGAGCAATTTTTCTTTTGTCTGTTGCTGGTAAGATTCTAGCTCGTGTAATCTTAAACAGAATCAATGGTTCAATCTGTAAAACTGTACTCCCAGAAACCCAGTGTGGTTTTAGGGCAGGAAGAGATACTGTGGACATGATCTTCAGCCTTCGGCAACTACAAGAGAAAGCGAGAGAGCTTAATAAGGAATTGTTTGTTACATTTGTTGACCTCACAAAGAAATTTTGTACCGTCTCTAGGGATGCCCTGTATATTGTTTTGAGGAGGCTTGGTATCCCAGACAAAATGTTGAATATGATTGTCTCCTTTCACTGGGGAATGGTGGCGACAGTACGATCTGGCTGTTAACAAAGTGAACCATTTGAAGTGTCAAATGGAACTAAGCAAGGATGTGTCCTTGCTCCGATCCTATTTGCTCTTTTCCTCTCGGTGATGCTTGAGACCGCTTTCAGGAACACTTCAGGAAATGTAGGTGTTGAGTATCGATCAAGTGGAGGATTATTTAATCAGCAACGGTTCAAGGCCAAAACCAAGACATCTGTGCAGACTGTTCTTGATCTTCTTTATACTGATGACTATGCTCTTGTCACCTATACACTTGAAGAGATGCAGAACATCCTCAATAGCTTATCTGGTGCATGTAAGGCCTTCGGTCTTACAATTGATATAAAAAAGACTGAAATTATTCACCAGTCAAAACCAAACGCTATGCCCTCTTCACAACCAGTGGTATATGTTGATAGTGAAGCTTTGAAAACAGTATCTTCTTTTACATACCTCGAATCTGTTGTGTTTGATGATGCTAAATTTGAAAAAGACATTCAAAATAGAATTAATAAAGCTAGTGAGGCATTTGGTAGGTTGCGACACAGACTCTGGAACAGCCACGATGTCTCTCTAAAAGTGAAGGTGGTAGTCTACAAATCTGTTATTATGCCTACTCTTTTGAAAGGTGCCGAAACGTGGACCTTGTACCGCAAGCATATAAATCAGCTTGACTCCTTCCATATGAGATGCCTGCGTTTTATCTGCAATGTTGGATGGCAGGATCGTCTTCCAAACAGTGAATTACTGGAGAGATGTGAAATCACTGGTATTGAATCATTTTGGATCAGGATACAAATGCGGTGGTCGGGTCATCTTGTAAGAATGGATGACTCAAGAGTTCCTAAGCAACTTTTTTATGGGCAACTACAAATTCTTGCCGGCTATAAGGGTGTCCTCTGTTTCGTTACAAAGATAAACTAAAAGACAACCTGAAGCATTGTGGAATTTCTCTGAGTTCCTGGGAGGGTGAAGCAGGGAATTGCAGAGAATGTAGGAAGATGTGTTTCCTAGAGACCAAAGACTTTGAACATAACCGCCGTTGTCATAGGGACGCCCTTCGTGTAAATATGAAGGCAAAACACAAGAAACATCCACCTAAAAATGAATATGTATGCAATTGTGGTTTCAAAGCACGCAGAAAAGCAGGGTTATCTGTTCAATGGAGAAGGCATCTTTAACCGACGAGCATATGCAAGTTCACCATCTGCAGAGGAGTGTGCAGGACGTCTACTGGAGCTACTTAAGTTTCCATACCGAAACCTCATTCATGATCTTAGATGAAATAATCCACCATATATATATATATTCATATATATATATATATATATATATATATATATATATGAAATAAAATGGAGGTGGAAGGACCTGGATACTCAACGTTTCGCCCGATCTATGCGGGCTTCTTCAAGAGGGATGGTCATTGACGAGAGAGTCGGGGGATTGGGGCTATATATAATGATGGGGGAGAGCAGCGTGTTTTCCTTATGTAAATTAGATGTCATATATACATGTATATACATTTTATGAGAGAAGAACTAATTAGAGTAAACTAGTGTAGTGGATTACGTCTAAAAGATAAAATATCGTAGAGATTAAAAATTGTGTTTGGAAATATAGCGGTGATAGATTAAATAAATAAAATGACACGAGATTACGAAAGAATTTTTTTTTTTTTTTTTTTTTTTTTTTTTAAATTAGAAATAATTGAATTGGGATAAAATAGCGCAGTAACTTAAAAGATGGTATCTAAAAATAAGAATAGGAGGTGATAAAATGGAGTCTAAAAATAGATAATGATAAAATACAGTAAATAAGTAAAATAAAAATAAAATTAAGTGAAATTACGAATTTTTTTTTTTTTTTTTTTTTTTTTTTTCGCGTTTAACCGGTGTCTAAGTTGTTTTCTTTGATAATTATTTTCGACAGAAAGGGAGCAACGTGGAAAAAACCTTTTCTTTGCTTAATTATATTGCTGGAATGGGAGATTATAGCTGACTCAATTAAACGTCGTGTGGATCTGTTATGTATGTGTTTAAGGAAAGTTGCTTTGTTAAAATCAAAATGGTGGTCGTTTTCCATGATGTGACAAAATATGGCGTTGAGTGTATTGTTGTTTTTTACATCTCTTTTGTGTTCATATATTCTTTTATTTAAATTACGTTGAGTTTCTCCTACGTATATTTTTCCACAATCAAGGCAGGGTATGGAATATATTCCGGCTTTGGTGTTAATGTTGGTGTTAGTTATAATTTTA
The DNA here is from genome assembly GCF_053919585.1 of Euprymna scolopes. Lineage (NCBI taxonomy): Eukaryota > Metazoa > Mollusca > Cephalopoda > Sepiida > Sepiolidae > Euprymna > Euprymna scolopes. The sequence goes on along the minus strand of NC_136499.1, from coordinate 110,270,362 downwards.
CGTGTTAGATCCCTAATTGTTAAAGAGTTTAGTTTTGTTATTTGAATGCCTGTCTTATTTAGGTTCTTATATATTGTGTCGTTGTTTTTATTAGTTGGTAATGTTAATTGTCTGTTGTGTATCTGGCTATTTAAGGAATGGTCTCGGTTTCGGTTATGGTAAATTTTTAGTGCTTTTCTTTTTGTATTTGCCAAAAAATGTTGAGGGTATTTCAAGTTCATGAATGTACGTTCGATATACTCAAATTCTTCCACGATGTATTCTTCACTACATATTCTCAGGGCCCTAAGAAAAAATCCTATTAGAATACCTCTTTTTACTTTATCATCGTGATGAGAGTAAAAGTGTATGTAATCATTTTTATTCGTGACTTTCCGATGGACTTTAAAACTTAGATGATCATTGTTATTTATGATGTTGATGTCCAGAAAAGGTATGGAGTTGTTATTTTCTCTTTCATACGTATAATTAATAGTGGGTTCAATCTTGTTTAATTTATCAGTGATATTCTCTATTTTGGAAGATATAGGGAGAAAAATTAAAATATCATCAATATATCTATAGTAGGAGGTACCCTTGGGCAATTTATATTTCATGGGTCCGGTTTCGATGAATTCTAAAAATAGACATGCCAAAACCCCACTTAGAGGGTTACCCATGGGCAGTCCAAATTTTTGTTTGTAGCAGAGTCCATCGAATGTGAAATATGTCATGTCAATGCATATACTTATAATTTTAATTATATTATCTATCGGCAAAGGTGTATAAAGATTCTATATCGAGACTATTCATGGTTTTATTTTTCATATCTATGTTTTTTATCTTATTAAGAAGGTCGCCAGAGTTTCTTATATGGGAATTGCTAATTGTGCCCAATAATGGCGTTAGGAGTTTTGTGATCGCTCTTGCTATCTTATGGGTGGCACTGCCAATGCCAGAGATGATTGGGCGTATTGGATTATTATTTTTATGTGTTTTGGGTAAACCATATAAGGTCGGGATTTTAGGATGGTATTCTATATAGGTAGTCCATATTTTATCATTATGTATTAATTTCTTGTAAGATTTGTTAAATTTGTCAATTTCTTTATGTATTATTTCGGAGGTAGTTTTTTCATATGTGTGTTTATCTTGTAATAGTTGAAGTATTTTATTTTTGTATTCAGTTGTTTCCATTATTACAATCCCCCCACCTTTGTCAGCAGGTGAGACGATAATATTATGGTCGTTAGCCATGTGTGATAATGCATTTATGTATCGTTTTGGTAGGGTAATATCCCTGGTTTGGGCGGTGGTCGTGGATATTATACCCTGGATGAAACCTTTCATAAAGTCGGTATCTTCGTGTTTATAGTTTCGAGCGATTGTGTTGGTTGTTATCTTTGGATAGATTCCCGTTGCAAATTTTAAACCAAGGCTGAGGGCTTCTGTCTCGGTGTTTGATAGTGGCCGGTTTGTAAGATTTTGTATGAGTTTTGGTCGTCCAATAGAACCCCATTTGCTGTTGGAGATTAGATTGGACAGTTTTTTGTTAAGTTTTCTGTTGTGGGTAGAGTTGAAAGATATAATCCGTCGTTTAATTTTAGAGGTTGTATTCCTAGAAATAGAGTGGTTCATGTGTAGATCGTCTTTAATTAAATTACCTTTGCCGATAGATAATATAATTAAAATTATAAGTATATGCATTGACATGACATATTTCACATTCGATGGACTCTGCTACAAACAAAAATTTGGACTGCCCATGGGTAACCCTCTAAGTGGGGTTTTGGCATGTCTATTTTTAGAATTCATCGAAACCGGACCCATGAAATATAAATTGCCCAAGGGTACCTCCTACTATAGATATATTGATGATATTTTAATTTTTCTCCCTATATCTTCCAAAATAGAGAATATCACTGATAAATTAAACAAGATTGAACCCACTATTAATTATACGTATGAAAGAGAAAATAACAACTCCATACCTTTTCTGGACATCAACATCATAAATAACAATGATCATCTAAGTTTTAAAGTCCATCGGAAAGTCACGAATAAAAATGATTACATACACTTTTACTCTCATCACGATGATAAAGTAAAAAGAGGTATTCTAATAGGATTTTTTCTTAGGGCCCTGAGAATATGTAGTGAAGAATACATCGTGGAAGAATTTGAGTATATCGAACGTACATTCATGAACTTGAAATACCCTCAACATTTTTTGGCAAATACAAAAAGAAAAGCACTAAAAATTTACCATAACCGAAACCGAGACCATTCCTTAAATAGCCAGATACACAACAGACAATTAACATTACCAACTAATAAAAACAACGACACAATATATAAGAACCTAAATAAGACAGGCATTCAAATAACAAAACTAAACTCTTTAACAATTAGGGATCTAACACGTAAAATTATAACTAACACCAACATTAACACCAAAGCCGGAATATATTCCATACCCTGCCTTGATTGTGGAAAAATATACGTAGGAGAAACTCAACGTAATTTAAATAAAAGAATATATGAACACAAAAGAGATGTAAAAAACAACAATACACTCAACGCCATATTTTGTCACATCATGGAAAACGACCACCATTTTGATTTTAACAAAGCAACTTTCCTTAAACACATACATAACAGATCCACACGACGTTTAATTGAGTCAGCTATAATCTCCCATTCCAGCAATATAATTAAGCAAAGAAAAGGTTTTTTCCACGTTGCTCCCTTTCTGTCGAAAATAATTATCAAAGAAAACAACTTAGACACCGGTTAAACGCGAAAAAAAAAAAAAAAAAAAAAAAAAAATTCGTAATTTCACTTAATTTTATTTTTATTTTACTTATTTACTGTATTTTATCATTATCTATTTTTAGACTCCATTTTATCACCTCCTATTCTTATTTTTAGATACCATCTTTTAAGTTACTGCGCTATTTTATCCCAATTCAATTATTTCTAATTTAAAAAAAAAAAAAAAAAAAATTCTTTCGTAATCTCGTGTCATTTTATTTATTTAATCTATCACCGCTATATTTCCAAACACAATTTTTAATCTCTACGATATTTTATCTTTTAGACGTAATCCACTACACTAGTTTACTCTAATTAGTTCTTCTCTCATAAAATGTATATACATGTATATATGACATCTAATTTACATAAGGAAAACACGCTGCTCTCCCCCATCATTATATATAGCCCCAATCCCCCGACTCTCTCGTCAATGACCATCCCTCTTGAAGAAGCCCGCATAGATCGGGCGAAACGTTGAGTATCCAGGTCCTTCCACCTCCATTTTATTTCATATCGTCGGATTTAATCCAGCTCAACAATCATATATATATATATATATATATTCATATAATATATATATTCATATACGTATATATATATTTATATATGTATATATATTCATATATGTATACATATTCATATATGTATATATATTCATATATGTATATATATTCATATACGTATATATATATTCATATACGTATATATATATTCATATACGTATATATATATATATTCATATACGTATATATATATTTATATACGTATATATATATATTCATATACGTATATATATATATATTCATATACGTATATATATATATATATTCAGATGCGTATGTATATATATATATATTCAGATACGTATATATATATATATATATTTATATACGTATATATATATATTCATATACGTATATATATATATATATTCATATACGTATATATATATTCATATACGTATATATATGCATTCATATACGTATATATATATTCATATACGTATATATATACATATACGTATATATATAGTCATATACGTATATATATAGATATATATATATATTCAAATACGTATATATATATATATTCGTATAAATATATATTCATATACGTATATATATATATTCGTATAAATATATATTCATATACGTATATATTTATATTCATATACGTATATATATTCCTATAAATATATATATTCATATACGTACATATATATATATTCATATACGTGTATATATATATTCATATACGTGTATATATATATTCATATACGTATATATATATATATTCATATATGTATATATATATATTCATATATGTATATATATATATTCATATATGTATATATATATATTCATATATGTATATATATATTCATATATGTATATATATATTCATATATGTATATATATATATATATATATATATATATATATATATATAACAATAGTGATTCACAGATAGTTTCGCTGCATCACAAAAAGGTGGAATGGGGAGAGGGAAACCAACATGGAAACACTCACATAAATTCAACAACTAGATTAACTACGATAAGCTTGTTAAAAAATTTGCTTTGCCTTCTCTCCAACTTTTATGCAGATAAGGAGACAATATCCAGAAATATTTTAATTATTTCTACATGCTTTTAATTTTAAATATTAGAATAAATAAAAGGATATCGTTTCCACCTTTTCTATATATAGCTCTAGTTTAACAACACCTATTGAGATTTTCATAACTGCAATACTCCTTGCACTTATAGATTTTATCTATAACACGTTATAATATATATATATATATATATATATATATATATATATGTGTATATATATATTCAACCACATACAGTACCGTTTCGTTGTATCACAACTCATCAGTGCGGCTCGACATACATCTTTTCGCAGCCGTGGTTCGAACCTACAACCCTCGCATTGGCAGTCGG
>NC_136499.1:110245618-110263118 GCF_053919585.1 Euprymna scolopes | reverse complement strand
ATATATATATATATGGATGTATATATATGTATGTATTTATATATACATGTATGTATATATATATGTATATATATATATGCGTATGTATATATATATGTATGTATATATATGTATGTGTATATATACATACATATATATATGTATATATGTATGTATACAATATATGTATATATATATTTATGTATATATATATATATATATATATATATATATATATATGAACAGAATTAAATATGAACTGAAAAAAATTCTCATTATATAAAAAATAGGGGGGTGCAATATTTTTTATATCTGATTAGGGTAGATATTTAAATGCTGCCCACTACAGCATTACCTGACACAAGGTCGAAAAAGTGGGGATTCAAGCAAGCTCCTCTAAAGACAGGGCACTCTTGCCTCGCAAAAATTGCCTGAGCATCCTCGTCGGCAATTCCCGGTCGAGGCGCCTCAAGAAGCAAGCAATGAACTTACTCCACCTGAGAGCCGGGTGGCAACGTCTCGGAGGATGAACCTCTTTGGTGATACCCGGACGACGTACCTCACCCGACAGTAATGCCCCAGTTTCCGGCCCACATCTGTCGGGATGATTGTCGAGAACGGATTCTTGACGAGAACTTTCAACGCAAGTCTCCAAGCAACCGAAGCAGCAAAGAATCTCATCTCCACCATATGGATAATGAGAGTACGCTTCCTCAAAGTGGGGAGATTGACGAATCAAATTAATTCACGTTCTTCTATCAACCAATCAGAAACCAGAATTGCTCCATAGAAATTAAATCTCTTAGTGCTCCAGCACAAAACCCTATTAGATATCAAAGACATATTGCGACACATCTATTGTTCATCATTCAATCACGGGTAATGTCGGGTATCTCTGCTAGTATATTTATGAGCTTATTTTTTGTCTATACTGACAGTGACAAGTCTTGAAGAATTAACAAGAAAAAGAAGTAGAAGACTGTTTCGTTTACAGTTCAATAAATTGATTTCAGTTAATTCACAAAATGCTTAAATCGGGGCGCGTTGAACTCTAAACCAACTTAAAACTCGAATACTTTCATCGGCATTTTCGGTTGGAAGGTGACAGACAGACGAGCAGTAGTAAGAGGCAGAAGACAGGGGCCATGGATAAAGTTAGGAGCGACCGGGTGCGGAGGTGATTGGGTGGAATCGATTAATATATAAAGAGTGCAGGCAGATGAACTGATAGGCTGAAAAGACACCTAGAGATAGCGGACGATGAAGAGAGAGGGAGGGAATGGAGTAAGAGGGAGAGAGAGAGAGGGAGATATCGGGAGAAAGGGAGAGGGAGAGAAAGAGGAAAGGGAGTGTTAGATTGATAGACTAAAAGGACACCTGGAGAGGAACGTTCAATGATAGCGAAAAATGAAGAGAGAAAGAAGAGGGGAGGGAGAGGGAGAAATAAAGAGAGAAGGAGAGAGGAAAAGGGAGAAGGAGACAGAGAATAGGAGAGAGTGAGTGTTAATTTATTGATGGTGAAGCAAACGTGAGTGATGAAATGAGCACGTTGATTCCGCTGCGTTATATGAAAAGGAGTATTCAATCACCTTATCTTGCATATGAAGTTATCTTGTCGGGTTTTAATGTCAGACCGAGATAGACTCGTTGCATATTGAAGGGTAATCAGAGAAACGAAGTAAATAGGATCAAAAATAATATTTATTAAAGTGATCAAAAGTTAAAAAGAATACCTATTGCAATTTAGATGCAATTCTAGGAATGTGGAGAAATGTCCATTATATTAGAAATAACTATAAAACTAGTTAAGTCAGAGAAGTAGAATGAACAATCGATTTAGAAATGTTCTTTTGTGTTGCCAAAACGTGTTGAAACATATGTAGAATACACGTGAGGAGACATTCACATGCTTGAGCACGATCTGACGTCACTGTCTGGTCGTTTACTCTCTTAGACTTGCTACCATAGATGGTAGTATCATCAGCATAAATGTCTACGAATGATGTAAGGATGTGATTTGGAAGATCATTAATGTAGATCAGGAAAAGAGTTGGGCCCAGGATTGACCCCTGAGGGACTCCAGCATGATTTTTGCCCATCAACTACTACTCGTATGAGCCTATTAGAGAGAAATGATTCAATAATTGAGAAAACATTTCTAGCTATACCATAGCTGGAGATCTTGTGAAGTAAACCTTTATGCCATACCCTATCAAAGGCCTTTGATATGTCAAGAGCAATTGCCCTAGAAGGGTTGCTTTCGTCGAGAGATTCGATAATCCTATGAGATATATATTTGTTAGCCTTTGTATTTTCAACCGCAAGGTAATGTGTTTTGTCTATCGTCTTTGTAAATGAACATTATATGAAACACTCCTCCAAAGTGTTAACTGTGTGTCCCCATCATCAATGATGAATTCTCTTTTCCGTGTTATAAAGTCCATTTCACATTCATATCTTTCCTACTAGTAATATGAACCCATAAGTGTTTTAACCTCTAATATTCAGACGACAAATATCGAAAAATTGGTTCAAAGCATTAATTCCTTCACCGTCAACGGGGCAGCTTTATACAAGGAGGGGTCGCATGTTTTAGCAGATATTTTCGAAAATTATCCACTCTTCTCGATTGAGTGGCCTTAATTTTAACTTTCATCTCCTCCGGTTTTGCGATCGACATATCAGCAAAGACATCGCGTTTTTTTTTTTCAGGTTCTTTTCCTCCTTCGCTGTACGGGTTCGAGCCTGCATGCTTACTACCAGTTATTTATCATATTTTTTTGCTCAATACACCCCCAAACACCCGGGCAATGCCGGGTGCCCAGGATAGTTAGCAATAAAATAACGCACTTAACTTTAGTCTTACACAAACGATATGAAATACCTATATTATATTACTCTTCGTCTACCTGTTTATCTGCCTCTCTCACTTTTTTCTCGAAAATTACTTGGACGAACTGGTTGAAATATTGTATGATAAGCGAACTAAATATTCCATATAATTAGCAGAGGTGGAAGGGGGAAAGGGGCTATGAATAAAGATAGGAACGGCCGGGAGTGAGAGTCAGAGGATCGAATCCATTAATAGATAAACAGTGGAGGGAGATAAACAAAACTTCTTTCTTAGAACTGCACGCCTGCTGAACTAACTCTGTTCCGTCTGCCTGCTTCCGACCAGACTACAACTTGGATGTCTTCAAGTCCAACGTTAACAAATTCCTAATGAACCGGCCCCTTAAGTAAACACTTCATCAAATCTCCAAACTAACGTAATGTACTTGCAATAACACTTATCCTTGAGTGGCTTCCGGGCCTTGATAAGTGGTGATCACTCTGTAAAAAAAATAAATAAATAAACGAGAGATCGAAAAGACACTGGGATGTGAACTAATAGAAAGACCAAATGGCGAAGAGAGAGAGAGAGAGAGAGAGAGAGAGTAGGAGGGAAAGAGAAAAAAGTGAGAGGGAGTGGTAGTTGATTGACGAAGAAATAAAACATAAGCGATAAAACAGCACACCTTGCATGTATAGAATTTAAATTATTTAAAGCTGACCTGTTCAATTCCGTTTGTTATTGTTGCGCCGTGTTATTAGAAATAAAATAAGGCGCTTAACTTTAATGTATCCACAAAAATTAATCAAGTCTTGCATTCAAGTCTTGGCGATTGTTTACATTAATTATCTATATTATATTTCTCTTAATCCATCTCAGAAATTACTAGGCCAAAAATTTTGTATAAGAAGGTATAGCGAACTAAATATTCTAGTATCCGTCCAATCATAGTTTAGGATTAATAGGGATTAGCATTAAATGCAAAATGAACAAAAATGTAACTATATTAATGGATGTTTTTTTTTATATGGGAGTCACCACTTATCAAGGTCCGGAAGCCACTCGGGGATAAGGGTTATATCCGTCCAATCGTAGTTTAGAACTAATAGGGATTTGGCATAAAGCATTAAGCCTAAGCTATAACATTTGGACTTTTAAAAATGAACTACAATGTTAATAGTCACGATAAAATGTGTGATTGAGCCATTACTGCACGCAATTTAAACTTTAAGAGTTTACTAACTTACTTGGGATACGAGACTTTACCGCATCCTCCATATTCTCCAAAACTTTCGCCTACTGATTATCATTTTTTAACCATTTAAGCTCATTTTTAAATGGTAAAACGTTTAGGCCCAAAGAAGAGGTGAGATCAGCTTCCAAAAATTTTGTGGCATCGCAACCAATAACTTTCTATCAACGAGGACTAAATAATTTGTAGATCGATGGCAGAGATACATGGCTGTGTAAGGCTCGTATTTTGATTAATTTTACCATTTCTACTGTTCATGTTTCAAGAATAAATGTTTGTTTCTGAAATCGGCCATTATTTTTGTAATATAATTTTTAAGAACAAAAGTATTGGCGCAATTTGCGTAAATTAGTGGTCGGGATCTACCGGGTGAGACAGAAAAATCATCGATGTCACGGTTCCCAATGTCTACGGACTAAATTGTGCCGAAAGAGAAAAAAAATGTAAAAAATAACCTCAGAACAACATGGACGCTAAACCAAATATATATAATGCCAATAGTGGTCAATGCAACAGGTCCGGTGAAGAGGAATCTTGTAAACTACCTGGAATCCATCCCTGGCTCTCCAAGTGTCCATTGCGGCAATAAAGGAAACGGTAAAAATTCTAAAATAGAACCCTTGGATGCTCTGCAATCGTAGGTTAGGCCGTAACTAAGACCCTGGGGTAGGATGTTTCTGACAAAGAGGGGCGGGAAGATAAAATACTGTCCCTCCAGTCTACAGTTTTATATGGGTAGTAACTGAAGGAAACTTTCTGATTTATTCTTTCTTTCTATCTCTCCTTCTAGTCGTGTTGCCATGTCACCAATAGGGTAGTGTTCTTAGATATGATTTGTGAAAAATTCACCCAATAAATATCGAAAATCGAAAACATTCGATCCTAAAAATAGTCTTTCTTTCTTATAGATAAAAAGAAGAATTTTACAGATGAATATTTTACGTTACACTGGCCAAAAGAAGATTAAAAATCTCAGCGAATCATTTCTTAAAAAACAAAAAAAAACAAAAAAAAAAAACAAAAACAACAACAACAACAACAACAACAACTTTCTTGTCATCTGGAGATATAGCTCAGTGGTAGAGCACAAATCAAGCGCGAGTGTACCTTACCATTTTATTTTATTTTTTTTTTTATTAATGAGTTTAATTTACGAGAAACGAAGAGGTACCATTTAAAATCGCCGCAAATCATTTCTCCGTTTGAATATTCTAAAACTAAACATTAATCACAAGTGACTTTTCCAGGGTATTTATCGTCGAGCCCAAATATAAGTTGAAGTGATATTGGAAACAGACACTGACAGAATTTGATGAACGATATTATCATTCTTTTTTTTTTATTTAAAAAAAAGTTTTGGCGAAGTAGTCCAACGGACAACTTATTCTTCGTAATCTAATATATAAAAGGCTATATGTCTGCCTATCTGTCTCCATAATTTCAAACTCTCTCTCTTCTGAAACTAAAAGTCGCTGAGTGGCGCTAGACGCCTCAAATGATTGTTTTTTTTTATGGGCCGTTCTTTTGAGTCTTTAACCGGTTAAAATAGTTTTAAGGGGTTAAAATAGTTTTAAGGGGTTAAAATGGGTCAAAATTGAAAAAAATCTTTATATATTTTGTATATTATTTCTAGTTTTTTTTTTAAATTTTTAATCAGTTCGTCTGCGTGTCACGTTATTACAGTGGTAACGTCACAAGCTTTGGCTGCAGTTAAGCTTTCAGGTTCGATTCCAGCTGATGGCAGTCGAATACATTTTTTTTTAAAAACTTTTGAAATGACGACTTTATAATAATATATACGAAATGTGAACAAATAAAAATATATTTAAGCGTATTTTACGACGGAGCGAAGCCCCCCCCACTCTTACTTCCATGAAAATCAAGCAAGTAAACATTTATTTGGTCTCCCGACAAAAGGAGGGTGGACCTGTAAATCCACCCGTGTCCGTTCGTCCCTTCGTCTGTACGTACTTTTCTCAATAACTATGCCTTTGGAATTTTTAAAAATTTTGTACAAACATTAAACATGCTATAAGGAAAAAAAGTAACAACGGATTTTCCGGGAAAATTCCGGTTGCCCCCCCCCTCCCAAGGGTGCCTTTCGGGTTAAAATGGCTAAAATTGACACTTTTGTGTTTATTAAAAAAATTGATGTTTTGGATTTTTATAAAACTTTCTGAAAAGTTGTAAGTAACTGATTTCTATATAATTTAGATTGTCTATACTTCGTGATAACTCTTGGGTGTGTCCCAGGGGTTGCGTTAGGGCTAATAAAAACACTCCATTTTTTTGGACTGCATTACCATATTTGTCCAAAATTTTCTGTGTATATTTAGTTAGCAGTTTTGCATGGTGCTGAACTAAAATTTAAATATGTTAAGGCCTTGGGGATTTGGGGGGCTAAATTAGGGAGGTGCAAATGATGGACTTATTTCTTTCCCTTTTTACATGGTGCAGAACTCAAATTTACATACATTCTGTCGCTGGAAAGATGGTGGGATCCTTCTACCGCTCCAGAAGATATCTCACTACTGATGCAATTCTCTATCTATATAAAAAGCAAAGTACGTCCAAGGATGGAATACTGTTGCCATATCTGGGCAGGAGCTGCTAGAAACAGCCTATCCTGCCTTGACAGAGTACAAAATAGACTTCGTGGCTTAGTGGGGGATGCCCTTTTCTCTACCCTGCAACCTCTCTCCCACAGAAGAGACGTTGCGAGCCTGTCCTTGTTTTATCGTTATTTCCATGGCAGATGCTCGTCTGAACTCCAATCTCTGGTCCCCCCTCGCCAATCTTTCACGAAAAACACCCGTCTAGCTGAATCCACTGTGAAAAATTTCCCCCACTCTATATCTGTGCCTAAATCAAAACGCAGATTCCATGAACAAAGCTTCTTTCTTAGAACTGCACGCCTGTGGAACTCTGTTCCGTCTGCCTGCTTCCCTCCGGACTACAACCTGGTTGTCTTCAAGTCCAATGTTAACAAATTCCTAATGAACCGCCCCCTTAAGTAAACATATCAGCAAATCTCCTCACTAACGTAATGTACTTGCAATAACCCTTATCCCTGAGTGGCTTCCGGGCCTTGATAAGTGGTGATCTCTGTGTAAAAAAAAACAAAAAAAACATATGTTAAGGCCTAAAATTTCACCGTTTGTTCATTTTCACCAGGATTTGACGTCCCCTGGTGATTTTGGGGGCTAAATGGGGGGGGGGGGTAAATTCTGAACTTTTTATGCCTCGTTCAATGTGCACTCACGGGGGACCATGCATGCTTCACTTTTTTTTTCGTTTTTTTTTTTTTTTGCAAATTATACATAATAAATAAAAAGAAATAAAGGAATAAAATAAAAACTTATAAGATTTTATTGCTTTTTTATTGAACGTGTTTTGCTTCTATTAAATATCGATCTCTCACCGGTCCACAACAGATACCATGCTCAAGGGTGTTACCTTCTCTTTTTATGTGGAGGATCATGCTAGGTATTACCTCCTCTGTTTTGGAGGGGGGGTATGTTGTAGTATCTGCTTAACTATTTATAGTTGTTTATTTATTAATTTATTTTTTTCCTGAATGAAAGTCAAATACGACATCTTAATGAAATTAACGTGTTCAGAAAGACAGTCGCTTAAACGAAAGCGAACGCGCTCAACTTGTCGCACTGACCTTTTTTGCGCACGGCCAACCATCTCCCTCTCTGCCACCTGAAAATCACCTCAAAGTCTGACACGACGACGACGACGACGACGACGACGACGACGACGCGAAACACTAGATATACGCTGCAAATGCCGTAGCACAATTCTTCGTTCCATATAATTTTGTACAAAATGTCAATTTATTGATCTCATTTATATTTTCATCTTTAATTTGTTCACGTCTGTCAATCTATCTAGTTGGAAGAGATCACAGCTTCCGTCCCTCTCTCTCTCTCTCTCTCTCTCGCCTTTTCTCTCCCCATTCTCTCTCTCTCTGCATATTATTAACACATTTGTTGTCTCATACAGTAATTTAATATCAATTTCGAAGCCAAATAGTACTTACAAATTCACAACCCACTATAAACAGTCTGAGCATAGTAACAATAATCCAAGATACCACATAAACATCAGAGTAAATTGTCTTACCAAAACTAAATTCCGCACGGGAGAAGCCTCCATAAATGTATTTGGAAAACATGCAGGTATAAAATAAATTTAACATTTTATTTCTATGTATACTAGCAGGCCGCTCGACGTTGCCCAGTCGAAAAATACGCTGAAATGTATTTTAGTTCATACAGATTACGTATACATTATTATGTATATATGAAAATATTTGGGGGGGAGGGTACAAAATTTAATTATGGCTAAATACAGATCAATCCAAAAAAAAAAAAAAATAAAATAAAAATGAAAATAACGGTTAGCTAACCAAGTTTCGTTCCTCACTCAACAGAACTATATCGAGGAAAATACGATTAAAACAAATAATAATAAAAACATAGTCATGAACATGGTGAGGGGGGGAGGAACGAAAAATAAGCGGGGGGAGATATTACATAGAAACTAAATTAAGTCCCAAAAGATTTCCTTTCTGCTTCTCTTTGCAAGCAAAAAGAAAATCCGTCTGTACATATTATCCATAATATATATATATATACAGAGAGAGAGAGAGAGAGAGAGAGAGAGAGAGAGAGAGAGAGAGAGAGAGAGAGAGAGAGAGTCTAACGAAGCTATGTAAAAAATAAAAATAAAGTATGCATATTAAATTTCAGGAAAGAAAAGAAACTTAATATAAACTATCGTAAACTTAGCACCACATAATCCAACTTCTAAAATGTTTATAATTACAAAAGAGAATTAATGTTTAGAAAGTTGAAAAAAAAAGAGACTTAACTTAAATTATTAAATGGAAATAGATTTAGCACTTGCATAAACCGATTTCTCAAAAGTCTTCAACTATAAAAGAGAATTTTACTAAACTTTTGTAAATAGAAAGCGGGGATTTTCGGCTGCCTACCATGTAGCTGTTTCGGATATATATATATATATATATATATATATATATATATATATATATATATATATATATATATATATATATATACATATATATATATATATATATATATATATTATGTGTGTGTGTCTGTGTTTGTGTTTGTTGATTTTTCCAGCTGATCATCGTCATATATTTCCTCCCATCTCGTCGTCCATGCCATCTTAGATGACTTTTTGTACAATCCCTGAACATTTTTCAGCTACCCCCCCCAAATATTATATATATATATATATATATATATATATAATTTTAGTCATTTAATAGATTAAAAAATTTATAACGTGAAATATTATAACTCCTTATCCTAGAGCATTTCAATGTCTACCATCCACTGGACCTAGATAAACATTTTTTTATCGGACTCATTATATAAACAAATAAAATTACTCCAGGAAAATGCCTACTTCGGACTATTATCTTGTGATGTGGATTACTCAAAATACAGATTGGATCACTTTACCACACTGCTATCAAAAACATTCACTTCGGATTTTACCATGCAATTTGGATGTACATTTTTATATCCTTTTCATTAACTTCCCTTACTCTATAATATTTAAATACTTAACAAACTTTTAATTGTGATTTTGCATGTCTCACTGACTTTAGCAAATAAGGTGTAAACCATTATAATTATTTGCTAATATTTTATCCTTTTAAGAGATGGTGGATATCGAACTCCTATTGGATAAGGAGTTATAATATTTCAAATGTCTTCTTTATCTTACATAGAATAATAAAAATCTTCATAATTTTGAAAATTTATTAAATGAGTAAAATTTGATTTATTTGGTTTATCTTGTATATCGAGAAATTTTTACTTAGATGGGGTAGTACTTATGGAATATTACTGTAAATAATACTTTGTAAAAACCTTATAATCACAGGTTTCCATATACGTATATGCATATATATGTATATATATGTATATATAAATGTATATATATATATGTATATATATATGTATATATATGTATAAATATATGTATAAATATATGTATATATATGTATATATATATGTATATATGTATATGTATATATATCTATATGTATATATGTATATATATATATCTATGTATATATTTGTATATGTATATGTATATATATGTATATATGTTTATGTCTATATATATGCATATATATGTATATATATGCATATATATACGCATATATATATGTATGTATATGCATACATATGTATATATATCTATGTATATATATATATCTGTATATATATGTATATGGGGTCTTTTTCCAAGAAAGAGATCACCATAGAACAACTGTTTTGGGAGTCGATAGTCTTCAAGCCGGATGAGATGACCCGGCCAACGCATCTGGTTCTTAATAACAATGATAGCAATGCTGGTTGTTTTGGCATTTTTTAAAAGACATATGTATCAGGAACAAAGCTATAAACCAAGTATGTGTCTAAGGCAGTGCTGATGGAACCTCTCGAGCAATTCTATATGCGACCGGTACAAGGTCCAAGTTTCATATGCGTAGAGTAGGGATGGTACTACCCATGCTTGATATACTGAAATTTTAGTTGTCAGAGTTAGATTAACGCCAGACCAGACTATCTTGTAACCTTCCAAAAACATCAGCTTCCTTGCTGATTCTCTGTCTTATTTCCGCATCAAGAGTGCCATCATTTGATAAGGTACTCCCAAGGTAGACAAAATTTTTTACGACTTCAAGGCGCTTTCCACAGACGAAGATATCAGGTTTCACATACAGATTATCGGGAGCGGGAATGTACATGACTTAATTTTCTTAATTGCTAAATGTCAGTCCGAAGCAGGTACAAGCATTTGTAAAGAGATCCATCACTAGTTGCATACCTACTGGGGAGTGTTTTACCAGGTCAGCATCATCAGCATACAACAGTTCTGTAACAAGTCCATCACTAACAAGTGTTTTGGCTTGGAATCTTTCCAGTCGTTCGGAATCTAATATAAACACCCATATCGCAATCGTGGAAACCATACCAGAGCATAGCAGTCAGATAGAGCGAAAACAATGTTGGTGCAGCTATATCACCCTGCTTCACTCTATTATCAATGAGGAATTCTTCCGAAAGCCGACCATTGAATTTGACGCGACCTTTTATACTACGATGAAGTTGCTTGAACTTGTCTGTAAAAGCAGGTGTACAGCCAAATTTTTCCAGCACTTTCCAGAGAGCCTCACGGTTGATTGTGTCAAACGCCTTGGCTAAGTCCACAAACACTGGGCAAAGAGGCTTACGCTGTTCAATACATTCTTCCAAGAGCTGTCTAGCAGAAAACACTATATCCACAGTTCCTCGTCCACCTCTAAAACCAGACTGGGATTTCGGAAGGATATCAGGATACATACTTTTCCAATCGGTTTAGCAAGAGCCGTGAAAATACCTTTCCAACCGCACTCAGCAGCGAGATACCTCGATAATTTCCACAATCAGATCTTTGAGTTTATCTGTTTTATGAAGTCAACCGTTTTCACAAGAGTCGGTTCAACATCAAGTTCCGGACAAAAGGAACATTGAGGGATACTTTCTATTGCAGCAACATCAACATTGGATGGGTTATGAAAAAGATCATGAAAGTGTTCATGCCATCGATGCATAATTTCATCTGAGGTTTTCAGCAAGGTTTTCCCGTCCTTCGCCAGGAGTGGTGTAGTTGAAGAGGATTTCGGACCATAAGCCTGATGAAGCAGAGGGTAGAATGTCTTGACATCTCTATAATCGTAGGCAGTCTGTATCTCCCTGGAGAGGTCAGACCACCATTTGTTTTTTTATTTGGCGCACACAACACTAAACCTCACTCCGAACAGAAGAAAAGTGGGCAGCGAGCGCTGGCTCGTTCAGGGGTGAAGAGTTGAGAAGTTTCAAATAAGCTTTCCGCTTTCTATCAATTTGAGGCTTAATTTGATTGTAATTATCAGCGAACGAATCTCGATATCTGGGAACCTTCAACCCAAGAGCTTCAACACCTTTTTGGTATATTGTATCTCTTACTGTCTCCCAGTAACAATCTGAGAAATCCACCTGGTTGAAAGCAGATTTCAAGGAACTTCCTACGACTGGATCCTTCAATTTGGAAACATCAATACGTTTAGGCACTTTGACACCATTGAAACGGCTTTTTTTGCGAACTGTAATTCTCAGTTTAGCTCTGACTATTAAATGATCAGTATCACAGTCAGCACCACGCATTACTCTAACTTTGCAAAAATTTCCAAGATCACCACGTCTACACAGTATGTAATCAAGCAAATGGCCATGTTTAGATTGGGGATGGAACCAGGTCTCCTTGTTTTTCTGGTGGGAGAAAGTGTTGGTGATAACAAGATTTAGTTCACTGCAGAAATGGAGAAGCAGCATACCATTTGAATTGACTCTACCAATGCCATATGGACCCAATGGAGATCAAGTCTCATTGTCTGATCCAACCCGTGCATTGAAGTCACCAAGAACCACCGAACTCTCAGCACTTGGCAAACCGGTGATAATAGATCTAAGCATATGATAAAAGGAAGTAATATCGTCTTCAGGCGAAGTAAGAGTTGGCGCATAGACGGAAAAAACATTCATGTCACGACCAGCAGCAAGGGGCATGCTCAATGTCATTGCACGGTCATTTATGCCTACTGGCTGTTCGATCTTGTCAATTAAGGAGTTCTTAACTGCAAAACCAACACCAGCCTCACGCCTCTCCTTTTCAGCTCTACCAGACCAGAAGATCGTGTAGCCCGACTCGCGCTCAACCAGTTGATCCTCACCTGCGAAACATGTCTCAGAGAGTGCAGCAATGTCTATATTGTATCTTTGCAATTCCTTAGTCAAAATTGCAGTCTTCCGTTCTAGTCTTTTACCAATGTCAATAAGTGTTCTCACATTCCAGCAACAGAGCTGGAGTGGGTGTCGTTTAGCATAATATCTTCTGTTCCTGTTAATATGGACAGCCATCGCCAATGGGACATTTTCTTTCTTTCTTTTTTATCTTTTGACAAATGTCTGAGGAAGTATCTGTACAAAGATGTTATTCCAGAGATTTAGCGTTGTACGACAGCTAATCTCTCTCTCGGTTCAAAATGTTGATATCCCGCAACAAGCAAGAGCAAGATAGCCAGCAACAAATCAAACTGCAGACCAGCTTAATGCGGGTACTGGTCTTCCGGTTTATGTTTTTTTTAGATCAGTGATTTACTTCTCCTAGAGAGGCTGCCTTCACCATGGCTTTCTGGAGCCCTCTCCACCCCAGATAAAACAAATCCATCGCATGCAACATGTAAAACAGAGCAGTCATGCATCTTGGTGTTTTTTTTTTACATATATATAAATATATATATACATATTTTCTTTACATATATATATACATATATATATATATATATACATACATATATATATACATATATATACATACATATATATACATATATATGCATACATACATATATATTTACATATATATACATAATGATGATGATGATTGCAACATCTTGTCAGACGAGTGCCACTCCCTCAGGCACTGAAAGTTCATAAGCCCGAAAATGAGTCCTGCCAGCGAATTCACATGCTCAAGCAGACATGACACTAAAGACGGTCATTGTTATACATACATATATATACACGCACGCACACATAAATATGTACACATATCACACACATATATACATGCGTACATACACAATACACAATACTCACACCTACATATACATACACACACATGCAAACAAAAACAAGACGGCCATTGGTATACATACATATAAATATATACAGGCATACATACATACATACATACATGTCTATAAGCATACGCTCATATATACCCAATACACAAACATACATATACATACCCACATTCATACTTGCACATATACATACATATACATCCACATATACAAATACATACACTTACACATACATATACGTACATATATGCACATATGTATACATACACTTACCTACATATATATACACATCCATAAATATGCATTCATACACATACACACATACAAGCACACATACACATACATATACATACACACCTGCATACATACACATACATGCATATACACACATACATGCACACAAACATATATAAATGTATATATGTACACACACAAACATATATACACATAGACACATATACATACATATAAACATAGATATAAATACATATAAACTTACATGTACATATATAAATGTACACGCACACACATATATAAATATACGTACACATATACATACATAGATACATATTATGATGGCAGATGAATTGTTACATGCATCCAGGTTTACAGGCGTACACCCGTCACAGCTTTTTTTTTTTATCGCCACAGGACTTTTTTTCTATTTTTTTTTATAATAGACAAATGCCTGAGGGAGTATCTATACAAAGATGATGTTACAGAGTTTTAGCTTTGTACGACAACTAAATCTCTCTCTCGATTCAAGATGTTGACATCCAGCAACAAGCAAGAGCAAGATAGCCAGCAACAAGTCAAACTGCAGACCAGCTTAATGCGAGTACTGGTCTCCAAACAAATATATATACATACATACATATATATATATATACATATATAGATACATACATATATATACAAATATATATATACATATACATACATATATATACAGATATATATACACATATACATACATATATATATATATATACATACATATGTATACATATATATGCATACATACACATATATACATACATATATATATATATATATATATATATATATATGTTGTTTGTTTTGGTTTTAGCGATATGCCCTGAATGAT
Organism: Euprymna scolopes; assembly: GCF_053919585.1. Lineage (NCBI taxonomy): Eukaryota > Metazoa > Mollusca > Cephalopoda > Sepiida > Sepiolidae > Euprymna > Euprymna scolopes. Next base: position 110,248,219 of record NC_136499.1, on the reverse strand, counting down.
TTGAACCACCCACGAAAGCGCATTTTTACCTAAATACGAGCTGGGAATTATTCCCCCCCCTAACCAACCTGGTACCCCCATATGGAGAGCGGTATATATATTATTTTTAAAATGTAATTATACACTGACACGTGTTTCGTCGTCTACGGCTCATCAGAGTGGCTGAATATAGCGAGATTCAAAATCGGGACCCCACGGTAATCAGCCGAAGCCCTACATATATATACATATATATACATATATATATATATATACATATATATACATCTATATATACATATATATGCATATATATCCATACATATATACACATACATATATATGCATATATATATATACATACATATATATACATATATATATACACATACATATATACATGTATATATACACATACATACACATATATATACATATATATATATTCATATATATACAAACATATATATACATAATACATATATATATACATACATATATATACATATATATTTACATAGATGTATATACATATATATTTACATAGATATATATATACATACATATATATACATACATATATATACATGCATACATATATATACATACATATATATACATACATATATATACATACATATATATACATACATATATATACATACATATATATACATGCATACATATATATACAAAGGAAGGAGAGAGCTCTCTATTCACAGCCTGCCGATACCGCCTTCACGTGTCCAGAGTGCGGAAGAGTCTGCCGAGCACGGATTGGCCTCATCAGCCATCTCAGGACCCACAAACCCCTGACGCCGAACTGATTGATACCTTGGTCATCGTCGACTTTGACGGACGAGCAAGAAGAAGATGTATATATATATATATGTATGTATATATATGTATGTATATATATATACATACATATATGGAGATCCTATGGTTAACCTCAATGTCAATGTTGGCGGTGCGGGAGAGGGTGCTGTCAAGGTAGGTGAATTGCTCCACAGCATGGATCTTCTGCCCTTTGACAGTGATGCCAGGTTCATGGTATGCATCTCCTGGGGCGGGTTGGTACATAACTTCTGTCTTCTTTTTACTGATGGTGAGACCAAAGTTATCACAACTGGTGGAGAATCCGTCCACCTGACGTTGCATCTCTATCTCATTTGGGGCATTAAGGGCACAGTCATCGGCAAAGAGAAGGTCTCTGATGATGGTTTCCCTCACTTTCGTGACTGCCTGCATTCGCCTGATGTTAAACAATTCCCCGTCACATCTGTACTTGATGACAATGCCAGAGTGACTGTCTTTGAAAGCGTCCTGGAGCATGGCAGAGAAAACCATGCTGAAGAGCGTCGGGGCTAAGACACAGCCCTGCTTGACCCCGTTGGTCACAGGGAAGGGCTCTGAGGGGTCGCCGTCATCCAGGACACGAGCGATCATGCCCTCATGGAACTGCCTGACAATGGCGATGAACCTGTCTGGACAACCAAATTTTTCCATGATCCGCCAGAGACCATTTCAGCAAACAGTGTCGAAGACCTTGGTCAGGTCGACGAACGTGGTGTAGAGGCCCCGGTGCTGCTCGACACACTTCTCCTGCAGTTGGCGTGCAGCAAAGATCATATCAGTCGTCCCGCGGCCCGCTCGAAAGCCACACTGGCTCTCGGGAAGACGACCATCTTCAAGGTACACCAGCAGGCGGTTGAGAAGGACGCGGGCCAGGATTTTCCCGGCGATGGAAAGAAGGGATATCCCGCGGTGGTTGTCACATGACTGACGATTTCCCTTGCGTTTGTAAATGTGAACGATAGTAGCATCACGAAAATCTTGGGGTAATTCTTCACTCTCCCACATGGATTGGAAGAGTTCTGTCAGTCTTAAAAGCAGCTTTGTATACTTCTGCTGGAATTTAGTCGGGGTCGGGGGCCTTCCCAGAGGAAAGTTGCTTGATGGCTTTGCTTACTTCCTCTTATGAGGGTGGGATGTCGATCTCCTCGTTGATAGGCTCCTGGCGTAGTCGGTCGATGGCTTCATCGTTGATGGAAGATGGTCGGTTTAGCACGCTGTTAAAGTGCTCCGCCCATCTATCAAGGATCTGCTTTTTGTCATTCAAGACAGTTGTTCCATTGGAGCTAAGCAGGGGGGAGGAGCTAGAGGACTGGGGACCGTAGACAGCCCTCAGCGCATCGTAAAACTTCCTCATATCATGGCTATCGACATGCTCCTGGATCTCATCTACTTTGGCGCTGAGCCAGGCACCCTGCATGGAGCGGAGTCTGGCCTGCACCTTGCTGCGGATGTTGATGAAGGCAGCTTTCTTTGCGAAACACTTGGGGTCACTCTGATGTGCACGGAGAAGTTGGCGTTTCTCCTCCAGGAGGGGCTGAATCTCAGAGTCATTTTCATCAAACCAGTCCTGGTGCTTCTTTTGCTTGGGTCCAATGATTTTGAGAGCGATGGAGTAGGTGGAGTCTCTGAGGTGTGCCCACTGATCTTCGATAGTGTCCGAGATGGTGAGGGGGGACAGATAGCTTGTCGTTGATTGCTTCCTGTAGCTCATGGATGACATCTGGACTTTTACGTTTTTCCAGGTCAAGGCGCTTTGTGACTTTC
>NC_136499.1:110230618-110240618 GCF_053919585.1 Euprymna scolopes | reverse complement strand
AAAAACACGCACACAAGAGATAAGAAAAGAAAGAATGAAAATAAACGATCAAGATTAGATTGCGTGAGATGAACGAGTTTTCTCGGGTGCGGCTAATTCGAAATATTCGATTCTCGTTTCAGAGTTTGTATATTATACTAAGTCCCATCGGCAAATGTCTGTGTAAATTGAATTAAAAAATCGTTTGAAAAGAAAACTGAACAAAAAATAAAATAATACCAGTAGTAGTAACAGCAGTAATAGTAGTAATAGTAGTTGTAATAATATTAATAATAGTAGTATCTATCTATATGCTAATAAGTTCTGAATAATAATAGTAATATTATTATTAATAATAATAGAATAATAATAGTAATATTATTATTAATAATAATATTAATAGTAGTAGTAATATCATTAATAATAATAGTAATAATAGTAGTAGTAATATTAATAATAATAGTAATATTATTATTAATAATAGTAATAATAATAGTAGTAATAATCATAATGGTAATGTTATCATTAATAATAATGATAGTAACATAATTAATAATAACAATAACAATGATAACAATAATAATAATAATAAAAATAATAATAAAAATAATAATCATAATAATAATATAATTAATGATAACAAAAATAATAATAATAAAAATGATAATTAAAGTAATAATAGTAACATAATTAATAATAACAATAATAATAATAATAATAGTAATAATAATAATAATAATATTAATAATAATAGTAATAATAATAATAAAAATGATAATTAAAGTAATAATAGTAACATAATAATGATAATAATAATAATAATATTAATAATAATAGTAATAATAATAATAATAATAAAAATAATAATGTACATAGATGACCTTAAACTATGTGCAAAACAAACAAAAAAAAAATGACAGAACTAGAGACACCAATAAACACAACTAGAATCTTCAGTCAGAATATCCAAACGGAATTCTATTTTGAAAAGTGCGCACTGTTGATCATGAGGAGGGGAAACCTGGAAGCAACAGAAGGTATGATAGTACCCAATCAGAATGATAACTACGAATACTTGGGAGTTCTGGAAACAGACACCATCAAAGCAACAGAAACCCAAGAGAAAATTAGAAAGGAATACCTCAGAAGAACAAGAAAACTCCTCAAAACTAAACTATATAGTAGAAACCTAATTAAAGGAATAAACACAGTGTCACTAGTAAGTTACTCTGGACCGTTTATAAGTTGAATCAAAGAAGAACTGAAGAATTTCAATCAGAAGACCAGGAAACTCATGACTATGCACACTGCACTACACCCAAAGGATGATGTTGACCGACTGTGTTAAAAGGAAATGTGGGGGCAGAGGGTTGGTCTATGCATAAGACTGTGTAAATAATACATACACAAAAAAGGAATGGGGAAATGCATAATACAAAACACCGAAAGAATAATAACCGCAGCAAGAGACACTAAAGAAACAAACAAGATAGAAAAAGAAAAGACGAGGGATAAGACGAGGAGAGACAAATGGGAAGAGAAACAGCTACACGGACGATTCATAAGGATGACAAAAGATAAAACTAATGAAAACAATGGCTACAAAAGCGAAACCTAAACAGGGAAACTGAATCCCTAATAGCAGCTGCACAAGATAACACGATTAGGACCAACAATATCAAAGCTAGTATCGACAAGACACAAGAAAACAGAAAATGCAAACTTTACGGACAAAGAGACGAAACAATCAACCATATGCTAAGTGAATGCAGCAAACTAGACCAAAAAGAATATCAAAATAGATATGATCAAATGGGGAAGGCAGTGCACTAGCAATTATGCAGACAATTGCATATTGAACACCCACACAAATGGTACTAGCATTAACCGGCAGCAATATTAGAGAATGAAAGTCACAAACTCCTATGGGATATGGATATACAAACGGATAAATCCATCCAAGCGAGAAGACCAGATGTCATAATAGTTAACAAGAAGGAAAAGCCCTGTTCCAGCAGATCACAGTGAAGATCAAGGAGACTAAGAAGCGGAGCAAATACAGAGAACTGGCCGAATAGTAGGAGTACTAGGAACGATACTAATAGTAGGAGCACTAGGAACGATACTAATAGTAGGAGTATTAGGAACGATACTAATAGTAGGAGCATTAGGAACGATACTAATAGTAGGAGCACAAGGAACGATACTAATAGTAGGAACATTAGGAACGATACTAATAGTAGGAACATTAGGAACGATACTAATAGTAGGAACATTAGGAACGATACTAATAGTAGGAACATTAGGAACGATACTAATAGTAGGAACATTAGGAACGATACTAATAGTAGGAGCACTAGGAACGATACTAATAGTAGAAGCATTAGGAACGATACTAATAGTAGGAACATTAGGAACGATACAAATAGTAGGAACATTAGGAACAATACAAATAGTAGGAACATTAGGAACGATACTAATAATAGGAGCATTAGGTACGAAACTAATAGTAGGAGCATTAGGAACGATACTAATAGTAGGAGCATTAGGAACGATACTAATAGTAGGAGCATTAGGAACGATACAAATAGTAGGAACATTAGGAACGATACAAATAGTAGGAACATTAGGAACGATACTAATAATAGGAGCATTAGGAACGAAACTAATAGTAGGAGCATTAGGAACGATACTAATAGTAGGAGCATTAGGAACGATACTAATAGTAGAAGCATTAGGAACGATACTAATAGTAGGAACATTAGGAACGATACTAATAGTAGGAACATTAGGAACGATACTAATAGTAGGAACATTAAGAACGATACTAATAGGAGGAGAATTAGGAACGATACTAATAGTAGGAGCACTAGGAACGATACTAATAGTAGGAGCACTAGGAACGATACTAATAGTAGGAACATTAGGAACGATACTAATAGTAGGAGCACTAGGAACGATACTAATAGTAGAAGAATTAGGAACGATACTAATAGTAGGAGCACTAGGAACGATACTAATAGTAGGAACATTAGGAACGATACTAATAGTAGGAACATTAGGAACGATACTAATAGTAGGAGAATTAGGAACGATACTAATAGTAGGAGCACTAGGAACGATACTAATAGTAGGAGCACTAGGAACGATACTAATAGTAGGAGCATTAGGAACGATACTAATAGTAGGAACATTAGGAACGATACCAATAGTAGGAACATTAGGAACGATACTAATAGTAGGAGCATTAGGAACGATACTAATAGTAGGAGCACTAGGAACGATACTAATAGTAGGAACATTAGGAACGATACTAATAGTAGGAACATTAGGAACGATACTAATAGTAGGAACATTAGGAACGATACTAATAGTAGGAATATTAGGAACGATACTAATAGTAGGAGCATTAGGAACGATACTAATAGTAGGAACATTAGGAACGATACTAATAGTAGGAACATTAGGAACGATACTAAAAGTAGGAGAATTAGGAACGATACTAATAGTAGGAGAACTAGGAACGATACTAATAGTAGGAGCATTAGGAACGATACTAATAGTAGGAACATTAGGAACGATACTAATAGTAGGAACATTAGGAACGATACTAATAGTAGGAACATTAGGAACGATACTAATAGTAGGAGCATTAGGAACGATACTTATAGTAGGAGCATTAGGAACGATACTAATAGTAGGAGCATTAGGAACGATACTAATAGTAGGAGAATTAGGAACGATACTAATAGTAGGAGCATTAGGAACGATACTAATAGTAGGAGCACTAGGAACGATACTAATAGTAGGAACATTAGGAACGATACTAATAGTAGGAACATTAGGAACGATACTAATAGTAGGAGCACTAGGAACGATACTAATAGTAGGAGCACTAGCAACGATACTAATAGTAGGAGCATTAGGAACGATACTAATAGTAGGAGCACTAGGAACGATACTAATAGTAGGAGCATTAGGAACGATACTAATAGTAGGAACATTAGGAAAGATACTAATAGCAGGAGCATTAGGAACGATACTAATAGTAGGAGCATTAGGAACGATACTAATAGTAGGAGCACTAGGAACGATACTAATAGTAGGAGCATTAGGAACGATACTAATAGTAGGAGAATTAGGAACGATACTAATAGTAGGAACATTAGGACCGATACTAATAGTAGGAACATAAGGAACGATACTAATAGTAGGAGCACTAGGAACGATACTAATAGTAGGAGCATTAGGAACGATACTAATAGTAGGAGAATTAGGAACGATACTAATAGTAAGAGCACTAGGAACGATACTAATAGTAGGAGAATTAGGAACGATACTAATAGTGGGAGAATTAGGAACGATACTAATAGTAGGAGCACTAGGAACGATACTAATAGTAGGAACATTAGGAACGATACTAATAGTAGGAACATTAGGAACGATACTAATAGTAGGAACATTAGGAACGATACTAATAGTAGGAGCATTAGGAACGATACTAATAGTAGGAGCACTAGAAACGATACTAATAGTAGGAGCATTAGGAACGATACTAATAGTAGGAACATTAGGAACGATACTAATAGTAGGAGAATTAGGAACGTTACTAATAGTAGGAGCACTAGGAACGATACTAATAGTAGGAGCATTAGGAACGATACTAATAGTAGGAGAATTAGGAACGATACTAATAGTAGGAGAATTAGGAACGATACTAATAGTAGGAGCACTAGGAACGATACTAATAGTAGGAACATTAGGAACGATACTAATAGTAGGAACATTAGGAACGATACTAATAGTAGGAACATTAGGAACGATACTAATAGTAGGAGCATTAGGAACGATACTAATAGTAGGAGCACTAGGAACGATACTAATAGTAGGAGCATTAGGAACGATACTAATAGTAGGAACATTAGGAACGATACTAATAGTAGGAGCATTAGGAACGATACTAATAGTAGGAGCACTAGGAACGATACTAATAGTAGGAGAATTAGGACCGATACTAATAGTAGGAGAATTAGGAACGATACTAATAGTAGGAGCACTAGGAACGATACTAATAGTAGGAGAATTAGGAACGATACTAATAGTAGGAGAATTAGGAACGATACTAATAGTAGGAGCACTAGGAACGATACTAATAGTAGGAGAATTAGGAACGATACTAATAGTAGGAGAATTAGGAACGATACTAATAGTAGGAGCATTAGGAACGATACTAATAGTAGAAGCATTAGGAACGATACTAATAGTAGGAGCACTAGGAACGATACTAATAGTAGGAGCATTAGGAACGATACTAATAGTAGGAACATTAGGAACGATACTAACAGTAGGAGAATTAGGAATGTTACTAATAGTAGGAGCACTAGGAACGATACTAATAGTAGGAGCATTAGGAACGATACTAATAGTAGGAGAATTAGGAACGATACTAATAGTAGGAGAATTAGGAACGATACTAATAGTAGGAGCACTAGGAACGATACTTATAGTAGGAGCATTAGGAACGATACTAATAGTAGGAGAATTAGGAACGATACTAATAGTAGGAGCACTAGGAACGATACTAATAGTAGGAGCATTAGGAACGATACTAATAGTAGGAGCACTAGGAACGATACTAATAGTAGGAGCATTAGGAACGATACTAATAGTAGGAGCATTAGGAACGATACTAATAGTAGGAACATTAGGAACGATACTAATAGTAGGAACATTAGGAACGATACTAATAGTAGGAGCACTAGGAACGATACTAATAGTAGGAGCACTAGAAACGATACTAATAGTAGGAGCATTAGGAACGATACTTATAGTAGAAGCATTAGGAACGATGCCGATAAACTTTGAAAAAGGAACGCGAGAGATTGGAATCAGAGGGATGAATAACAATAATGAAAACTGCAGAAATCTTAAGGAAAACCCTAGAATGCGGAGACCAACACCACACATGAACTACAGACGCAAACTGACATACAGAAATGCCTACAGACGTAAAACACAGTAGAACATCACATGAAATCATGAAAACTGAGAGGGTATAATTGTAAGGTAACCTCATGCGCCTCTTTTTTTTGCGTGTGTGTATGTTATCATAAACTGACACCACACCAAATAAATGAGGAGGATTAAGAAAGATAGAAAGACCGAGGAGAGAAATCACTATCCAGACCTCCAACGGGCGAGTTTAAAGAGGAGTGGGATTTTGGGGAGGCTTTTGCCAACCAAATTTTAGTGAAGACCAATGATTGCTATCAACCAGAAATCAATGGTAAACAGCTGTTGCGATAACGCAAATTGTTTTGCAAATGTTATCAAAAGAGGTGGAGAGTACTGGAAATCTGGTGAGACTTGTCACTCAGACTCCAGAGAAAACCACATAGAAATATTTGATGATGACCTAGTGAGTAAATAATTATAATAATCTATATAGTATTTTGTTTGTTTATTTTTTTAGATAGTCTGTACGTTACACTTTGAAAAAGGCCATATAAAATTTTTGAAGAACAAAACACTTTTAAAAAGGCCAATTCTACAAAATTTGCCTTTTGAAAGGCCAATCTGACAACCTTGGACAAAATTATGAAAAACAACCTCCCCATCTTGATTTAGCCTCATTTTCGAATATCGTTACAATATATGATTATTGCTGTGATAGCGTGAAAACATAATTTCGACGTACAGCTGTTGTTAACCGGAGAAAGGAGTCAACGAAACATGGTGTACAAAAAAGAACATTCGAAAGAAAGAGGGGAAAAAAAGCCAAGATTTGCTTGAGTGAAGGATGAAATTAAAGATTGTCTCTTACCATGCGATTTTATTATTTGTATTGAACTATGTAGCACAATATGACTTTTTGAGTATTAGCACAATTTATCTTATTTTGGGCCAGTTCTATATTTAAAATACGGTAGAGACTGTTTTCTTAAAAATGTTAAATAAAATCATTTGTGTTTAAAATTGCCCCCACCCCACTGAAGTTAGCAAGAAAGGCGCTAAGAAAGCCGGTAAGGCTAAACCTGCCCGTGATGGAAAGAAAAAGAAAAAGAAGAGGAAGGAAAGTTATTCCATCTACATTTACAAAGTAATGAAACAAGTTCACCCTGACACTGGAATTTCTAGCAAAGCCATGTCTATTATGAACAGTTTTGTGAACGATCTTTTTGAGAGAATCGCTAATGAAGGCAGCCGTTTGTCCCATTACAGCAAAAAAGAACACTTAGCAGCCTTGAGGTCCAGACTGCTGCCCGTCTCCTTCTCCCAGGTGAGTTGGCTAAACATGCTGTCTCTGGGGAGACCAAAACCGTCAGCAAATACATCAGCGCCAAGTAAAGAGCGTTTTATTTCAAAGAAAACAAAAATCCCAAAACTGACCTTTTCAAGGTCACCCAATTTTTTCACGTTTTTTTATTCAAAGTATAGATCTCATAAATATATCTATATCTCTTTCTATGGCGTAATATGACTTATACAAGACTTAGACTACCCGTGCCCCGTTGGGTCAGTATGTTATATTAGCTATGGAATTCATGTATGAGCATGACACTTGTGATATAAAGAAAATAGTTTTTTTTTTTGACATAACAGAAACATTTCTATGAAAGTATATTAAAATGAAAAAAAGAATATAGATAAATTTCTATGAGTCGTTCTGTTTATAATTGTTTATTTTGGAAAAAAAAAAAAACTTACAGCCATTGAATTATAAGTTGCGTTAAAATAACTTAAACGTAATACGGAAATGAACGATGTAAAAAAAAATGCATAAAGTATTAACAATTGTTTATTTGGATAATTTAAAACGCAAAAAAAAAAAAAAAATTAGGCCGCTGAAAACGTACACAGTAAAAAAAAAATACGTTGTCAACAGGTCAAAGTTGATTTATTTGTGTGAAAAATGCGACAGTATAGTTGTAATATAGAATAGTTGCAAAACATCCAATCTCTGGTCCCCCCTCGCCAATCTTTCACGAAAAACACCCGTCTAGCTGAATCCACTGTGAAAAATTTCCCCCACTCTATATCTGTGCCTAAATCAAAACGCGGATTCCATGAACAAAGCTTCTTTATTAGAACTGCACGCCTGTGGAACTCTGTTCCGTCTGCCTGCTTCCCACCGGACTACAACTTGGATTTCTTCAAGTCTAATGTTAACAAATACCTAATGAAGCGCCACCTTAAGTAAACACTTCATCAAATCTTCACACTAACGTAATGTACTTGCAATAACCCTTATCCCTGAGTGGCTTCCGGGCCTTGATAAGTAGTGATCACTGTGTAAGAAAAAAAAAAATCCCCTAAGGGGTCAGTATGTTATATTAGTTATGGAATTAATGTATGAGCGTGACACTTGTGACGTAAAGAAAATAGTTTTTTTGTGACATAACAGAAACATTTCTATGAAAATATATTAAAATGAAAAAAAAAATATAGATAGATTTCTACAAGTCGTTCTGTTTAGAGTAGTAGTAGTAATAGTAGGATAAGGAAGAGGAGGCGTAGTAGTAGTAGTAGTAGTAGTAGTAGTAGGATAAGGAAGAGGAGGCGTAGTAGTAAGATGAGGAAGAGGAGGCGTAGTAGTAGTTGTAAAGAGGAGAAGTATTAGTACTAGCAAGAAGAGGAGGTAGAGTATTAAGAGGAGGAGGATATTGCCCAAGCAAACAAGCAAACAACCAAGAACGACAGAGTTTTAGTATTATATATAGATACATATCTGAAAGATTAGGGAAAGAAACTGTTAGATTACATTTGTAATTGTTAATTGAAAACAGATTTTTACTTAGGGATTTGTTTGAGTCAGTCTTGTTATATATATATATATAATATATATATATATATAATATATATTATACATATATATTATATATGCATATTATATATAATATATACAGTGTGACCCAAAACTAACGGGCCCAAACTCTAATTGGGCCCCGTTTCTTAGTGTTTTGTCCGAACGAAATTTAACACAGTGTATTCTTTGTCCCAGCTCCCACTGGGGTCTTGGTGTACTCACGGTCGTTGATTCTGCCATGTCCTGTAAAATAAGGGCAATCGGTGAATAAATAATGGAGATATCACGTTTTTTGGGGTCACCCTGTATTATATATAACATATATATTATATATATATAATATATATTATATATATAATATGTATTATATATATAATATGTATTATATATGATATGTATTATATATATAATATTTATTATATATTATATATTATATATATATAATATATAATATATATAATGTATATTATATATATAATATATATTTATATAATATATATAAATATATGATATATATTATATATAATATATATATTATATATAATATATATATTATATATAATATATATATTATATATAACATATATATAATATATAACATATATATAATATATATATATATTATAATATATATATTATATATAATATATATTATATATAATATATATATTATATATAATATATTATATATAACACATATTATATATAATATATTATATATAACACATATTATATATAATATATATATTATATGTAATACATATTCTATATAATATATATATTATATAATACATATATTATATAATATATATATTATATAACATATATATATTGTATATAATATGTATATCATATATAATATATATATTATATATAATATATATTATATTTAATATATATATTATATACAATATATATATTATATATATATAATATATATTATATTTATTATATATAATAACAGAAAAAGAATAGACACAGACCGAAGTGTTTATTTCAATAAACATACAATTTATAGAACAAAATAAAAAATAACTGGTCATTTTCAAACTTATACTATTTTGTACTCTGTCATCACTTATCAAGGCACGGAAGCCACTCGGGGATAAGGGTTATTGCGTGTACAGTATGTTTATGTTGAGATTTGATAAAGTGTCTTACTTAAGGGGGCGGTTCATCAGGAATTTGTTTATGCTGGACTTGAAGACATCCAAG
>NC_136499.1:110200618-110225618 GCF_053919585.1 Euprymna scolopes | reverse complement strand
AAGTGACGTTTGTATATAAGTGTTGGAACCTGGCACTAAATTACGGCAGGAAAGGCGGAGGAATAATGTCTTTAATAATGCCTGGTATACATACATACATAATACATATAAATACATATATATATACATATACATATATATATTACGTATATATATATTACATATATATATTAAATACAACATATATATATAACATATATATGTATATATTACATATATATATTACACATATATATTACATATATATATAATACATATATATATTCTACATATACATATTACATATATATATTTCATATATATATTACATATATATTACATATATATATATTACATATATATATTAGATATATATTACATATATATTACGTACTTATATTGCATATATATATTACATATATATATTACATATATACACTAACTATATACACGACATTTATATATATTACATATTAATATTACATATATATACTATATATAAATATTACATATATACACTACATTTATATTACATATATATACTATAGATACATTACATATATATTACATATATATATTACATATACATACATATATATGTACACGACATGTATTACATATATATACATTACATATATATATTACATATACATACATTACATATATATATTACATATATATATAACTATATATAAAATACATATATTACATATATATATGTTACATATATATATATGTTACATATATATATGTTACATATATATATGTTGCATATGTATATATATTAGATATATATATGTTACATATATATATGTTACATATATATATGTTACATATGTATATATATATTATATATATATTGCATATATATATTACGTATATATATTACATATATGTATATATTACATATATCAATATTACATATATATTACATATATATATTATGTATATTTATATTATATATATTACATATATCAATATATTACATATATATATATTACTTAAATATTATAATATACATTCTACGTTCATATATATTACATATATATTACATATCTATAAATATATATATATATATTAAATATATATATATTACACATATATATCATATATATTAGCTATATATATATATATTATATTACATATATATAGTACATATATATATTACATATAAATATATTACATATATATATTACGTATATATATATTTTACATATATATATTACATATATATTGCATATATATAACATATATATATTACATATATATAACATAAATATATATATTACATCAATATAACATATATATATTACATATGTCTATTACATATATATTACATATATATATATATTACATATATATATATTACATATACATATTAAATATATATATATTGCATATATATATTACATATATATATTACATGTACATATTACATATATATATTACATGTATATATTACATGTATATATATTGCATATATATATATTATATCTATATATATTACATATATATATTACATATATATATATTACATATATATATTACATATATATATATTACATATATATATATTACATATATATAGTACATATATATATTACATATATATATTACATATATATATTACATATATATATTACATATATATATATGTAATATATATGCAATATATATGTTACATATATATATAGATTACATATATATATTACATATAAATATATTACATACATATATATATTGCATATATAAATTACATATATATATTACATATATATATAGTACATATATATATATATTACATATATATATAATATGAAGCTGGATGTGTCTGTGTGTCTGTGTGTGGTCACGAATAGGCTCCTATATGGCTGACTATTTTAAAAATTTGATTATATATAATGACAGAAATTGAATCGAGACACGGGAATGGGTATATTTAATCTGACAGAACGGTAGTTCATTAAAATTGTGGGGTCTGCGTTCGCGCCTGGTCCACAAAATATAGAAATATAATAAAATTAAAAAAAAAAACTTTTACAAGTGTTTTTGGTATGGATTTACAGATGAATACTTTGATAAGTATGTTTTAACTTAAATAGGGACTGTATAATAAAATTGTGGTGTCTGAGTTCCACCCTGGCCTCCATATTATGAAAATAGGCACAAACCTAATAAAGATTTTACATATCTATCTGCGTAAGTATACTTTGATAATTATGTTTGAGCTTGAAGAAAGATGGTATACTAAAATTATGGGGTGTTCGTTTGCGTCTTACCTCCATACAATGGAAATATGTCACAAAGTTTAACAAGGTTTTTTTTAATATTGATCCACAGAATATTGTGATAAGTGTTTCAGTGTGAACAGGTATGGTATAATAAATTATGGGGGTTATCTATTTTATTTTGACTTTCATCATATTTTGCTTTGGTTTTTATACCCCCAAATTAAAAGCTTTCTCTTTACAACCATTCCTTTTCATAACCTATCATAGTTTAATAATTCAGAGTCCATTGATTTAGGCTGTTTTTTTAACCCTGTCAAGGAAGGGTACTTTTGCTGGCATATATATATATATATATATATATATATATATATATATATATATATACATATATATATATATATTGCATATATATTACACACACATATATATACTACATATATATTACATATACCTATATATATTACATATATTTATACCATATTACATATAGGTATAACATATATATATGCAAAAATATATATATATATATTACAGATATATATATATAATATATATATATACACCATATATATATTATATATATATACATTGGATATATATATATTACATATATATATATTACATACATATATTGCATATATATATTACATACATATATATATATTACGTATATATATATTGCATATATATTACATATATATATTACATATATGTATTACATATATATATATTACATGTTTATATATATTACATATATATATATTACATATATATTACATATATATTAAATATACATATATATTACATATATATATATTACATATACATATTACATATATATATAATACATATATATATTACATATATATTACATATATATTAGATATACATATATATTACATATATATATATTACATATACATATTACATATATATATAATACATATATATATTACATATATATTACATATGTATATATTACATATATATTCTATATATTACATATTGCATATATATATATATATTACATACTGCATATATATGTTGCATATATATATATTACATATATTACATATATATATTACATATATATATAACATATATTACATATACATATATATATACTACATATATATTGCATATATATATTACATATATATATTACATATATATATTTCATAACAATGTATTACATATATTAATTACATATATTATATATATATATTACATTATATATATAACATATATATATATGTAATATATATATATTACATATTCATATATTACATCTACATATATATTACATATTCATATATTACATATACATATATTACATATACATATATTACCTATATATCTATTACATATATATTACATATACATATATTACATATATATCTATTACATATACATTACATACATTTATTTCATATATATTACATATATATAACATATGTTACATATATATATTACATATATATATATATATTACATATATATATTACATGTATATTACATATATATATTACATACATATAACACACATATATATATATTACATATATATAAATTACATATATATATATTACATATATATATGTTACATATATATATATTACATATATATATATTACATATATATATTACATATATATATATTACATATATATATTACATATATATATATATTACATATATATATATTACATATATATATTACATATATATATATTACATATATATAACATATATATAAATATATATTACATATATATATATATTACATATTACATATATATAACATATATATAAATATATATTACATATATATATATATTACATATATATTACATATATAAACCATATATATTAAATATATATTATATATATATTACATATATATTACATATGTATATATTACATATATATTACATATATATAGTACCTATATATATTACATATATATATTACATATATATATTACATATATATATTACATATATATATATATTCCATATGTATATTACATATATATATATACTTAATACATATATATATATTACATGTATATATATATTACATATATATATATGTATTAAATATGCATACTACATAAATATATATATTACATATGCATATATTACATATATCTATATTACATACATCTTACATATATATATATTACATCTATATATATATTACATATATATTACATATATATATTACATAGATATGTTACATATATATATTACATATATATATTACATATATATATCTTATATATACATATTACATTTATATATATTACATATATATATATTCAAATATATCTATTATATATATTTATAATTTATTTATATCATATATATTTTACACATATATATATATTCAAATATATCTATTATATATATTTATAATTTATTTATATTATACACATTTTACACGTATATATATATTACATATATATTTCTTACATATATATATATATATTCCATATATATATTATACATATATATTAAGTATTTACCTATTAGAAATATATATATATATTACATATATATTACGTATATACATCACATATATATATTACATATGTGTGCCAGAGACTCTGCAGAGGCATCAGATCTTGTGGGATTATTCATTCTATATACCCTCACAAGCATATTCGATACTACGGATATCGGCCTATATAGAGATGACGGACTAGCTCTAATAAAAAACTCCAACAAAGTCAAGGGAGAAAACTTTAAGAAAATCATACACAAAGAAATGAAAAAATTAGGCCTAAAAGCGGACGTATCAGCTAACATAAAAATAACAAACTTCCTGGACGTCACGTTAAACTTAGATAAAACACATATGAACCATACTTAAAAGATAACGTTACTCCAATTTACGTAAACCCTAAGTCCAACCACCCACAATCAATTATAAAACACATTCCTAACTCGATCGTAAGTAGACTTAGTAATAACTCAAGCGATGAAAATGCATTTAACAGGTCAACCAATATCTACGAAACAACCCTAAAAAATAGTGGATACAAAAATATCGATATCAAATATAAGCAACAAAACACCAACAGCTATAATAAAATTAAAAATAGAATAAAAAGAACTATAATTTGGTATACGGCCCCATACAATCAAATGTTAAAAACAAAACTTGGCAAGAAATTTCTAGATCTTATTCAAAAACACTTTCCTGCAACCAACCCCTTACAAAAAATCTTCAATAAAAATACCTTGAAGTTGTTGCGAAAATTTAGAGATGATAATTAAAGCACATAATAACAAAATACTAAATGAAAACAATGTAAACATCAACGAAATAAACAATAAAAAAAGTAGACACCATGACAGAAATAAAACCAACACTAGCAGAAATAATAATAATAATAATAACAATGATATATATATGTATGTATATATATATATACATATATATATATATATATATATATATATAACAAACCAACCCCGGACAAGAACAACCATACCATAAATAATAATACTAATAACGAACAAGATAAATGCAATTGTAGACACCGCACACTTTGCCCAGTCCAAAATAAATGTCTAACAAAAAGTGTAGTTTATCAAGCAACAATATTTGCGAAAGAAAACCCGAATAACAAGAAATATTACATAGACATGACTTCCTTAGATTTTAAAACCCGATACTATGACCACAAAACTACCTTCAAAAATAAAAAAAACATCGTATAAAAACAACACTAGCGAATAAATACTGGGAACTCAAAGAAAGAGGACATTCGCCGGTAGTCGAATGGAAAATAATGAGACAAGCTACCACGTGCAGACATTTAGACGACCCATGTAAATTATGCCTCCATGAAAAATTTGCTATCCTGTACTTTAAAGAACATCAAAATCTATTAAACTGTAGACGAGAAATAGCAAACAACTGTGTTCACAAAATAAAACTTACTCTAGGATAGCGATACAAAATAGCTTTAAAACTAACAATAACGATAGAAAACAAACAAATAAATAAATTAAATAAACATGAATATACATAAACGATCACACATATATGTATATATATATGTATATATGTGTGCATGTGTGTGTACACATAGGTATATTCATATATTAAAAAAAAATACACATAGGTATATTCATATATATATAAAAAGGAGGGAAAGATCCACCTTAAACCACTAACCTAGTTCTAAAACAGATCCCTTGTTCGATAAAATGCATGCCCATTGGCTGATAGGAGGGGGCGCGGTGGATACTAGAAAGCTGATTGGCTAACTAGAAATCCTCAACATATATAAAAACAAGAAGCAACCACAAAATTCGCGCATAATCCTGACGAATCCTACAGTGGATGAAACGCAGAATATTCAGTGTAGCTTAATCGCCATATATATTTTATAAATTACTATATATATATGTATATATCTTTATATATATATATATATATATATATATATATATATATATATATATATATATATATATATATATATATATATATATCTCCAAGGGTTATTAATTTGGCTTTTAGAATGTATTATTGAAATAATTCATATTTAATATACATGAATTTATTTTTTAAAAAGAAAACATTTTCATGTAACTTATTGCATATATATAGAAAAATACGACAATAAAATTACAAATGAATCACAAACAATTTCTTATTATAAACTGTTTAGAAATTATTGTGAAAATTACGTATACAATAGCCGTGTTCATATTTTTATTATATAGAGTGCTACGCAAGGAGAGGTTCTCTTATTTATTAAATTTATGTTTATTTGTATGAAAACGTAGTTGTAATAAATGTAAAAGAAAAAAAGACTGAATTTATTTGCAGGATAATATACATGTATTTATATAGAATTAGCCTGGGTGCCCGGCGTTGCCCGGGTGTTTGGGGGGGTGTTGAGCAAAAAAAATAAAATGTGGTAGTAGGCAGGCAGGCAGGCTCGAACCCGTACCGCGAAGGAAGAAAAGAACGTAAAAAAGGGACGTTTGTGCTGCTGCGTCCATCGCCAAACCAGAGGTAACGAAGGCTTAAATTAAGCCTAATCAATCAAAAAGAAAGGATGACTTTCGAAAATATCGGCGTAAAAAGCGACCCTTCCCTGTAGAAAAGGGCCAAGTTGAGGATGAAGGAATAAAGGTTTGTAGCTAATTTTTCGATATTTGTCGTCCGAAGGGTCGCGCTTCAAAATGATATTGATCTCGTTAAATTCTGCCGCCTCTGTCGAAAGTTCTGTGCAAACATACATACATAAATGCATGCATACATACATTTAAACAGACAGGTGAGATTTATATCATAGATAACATTTTACGTTTTTAAAATATCCATT
Source organism: Euprymna scolopes (assembly GCF_053919585.1). Taxonomy (NCBI): domain Eukaryota; kingdom Metazoa; phylum Mollusca; class Cephalopoda; order Sepiida; family Sepiolidae; genus Euprymna; species Euprymna scolopes. Next base: position 110,218,058 of record NC_136499.1, on the reverse strand, counting down.
ATTTTTACTTACTAAATACTCGTGTTTCATGTTTACATAATCTCTGGTGTAGAAAATGATTATGTCTGCCGGTTAAAGCGTTCGAACTCGGTTACAAACTCACCTAATACTCATCAGGTTAGTATTAAACCTCTAAGGCGCCATAATTAATGTGAGAAAATAAAATTAAACATATAACGCCAAATCGGCAATAAGCTAAATGTTCTTTTCTCTTCCCTGCAAGCTCTTTCCCACTGAATAGAGGTTGCGAGCCTGTCTCTGCTCTATCGTTATTGTCATGGCAAGTGCTCGACTGAACTCCAATATATGGTCCCCGCTTGCCAAACTTTCACAAAAAACACTCCACTAACTACAACCACTATATACAATTTCCCTTTCTGTGTCAAAATGCAGATTCCATGAACAACGCTTATTTTCCAGAACTACCCGTCTGTGAAACACTGTTCCGCTGGCCTGCTTCTCTGTTGAATACAACATAGTAGCCTTCAAGTCTAATGTAAACAAGTTATTGTTGAGCCGTCAACATAAATAATAAAATTCTACCCAATTTACCCCAATAACGATTACTAAACTACCACCTTACATTCATTAACCCTTATCCTCGAGTGGCCTTCAGGCCCTGATAAGTGATGACTCCCAAGTAAAAAAAAAATTGCATTACGCATAGATTAGTACCTTACTCTCTCTCTCTTCCTCTCTCTCTCTCTCTATATATATATATATATCGGTATATAATAAAATTATTTATCGCTCTATTGTATCACTATCGAGCTAGATTAAAGAACTACACGCATACATATATCATCACTGCGTTGTAATTTGGCTCTTAAACGTATAACATTTCAAACGTATTTCATTCTAAAATTTAAACAGTATCGTGTAAATTGGGTAGGATTTGATTATTTATGGGGACGGCTCAACAAGAACTTTTTTACGTTGGATTTGAAGGCTACTATGCTGTGTTCAGCCGGGAAGCAGGCCAGGGGAACAATGTTCCAAAGACGGGCAGTTCTGAGAAAGAAGGTTTTTTTCATGGAATCTGCATTTAGATTTGGATACAGATAGAGAGTGGGGGAAATCGTATATAGTGGTTATAGCTAGTCGAGTAGATAGATAGATAGATAGATAGAGGGTAAGAGAGATATGGAAAGGTGAAATTATTGATTAGATACAACATTATTCTAGTGAGTTGTGCTACTATTCCATTGAGACGGGTGGCAGGGGGTGGCGGGGTGGCGACGTCTTCTGCAGTAACGAACGCTTTAGAATAATTAAATACATTTGAGCGTCTCTTTGATTTTCATTTTGGGAATTCACGAAGACAGCTTTTGTTTTTTCTTTTTGTCTCATTTTAATTTTTCTTTCTATTCAGCCTTATTTTTCCCCTCTTTCGCCCTCCTCTTCCCCGCTTTACACCCCTTCACTTTTCCGCTTTACACCCTTCACTTTCCCGCGTTGTCCCCCTCCCTCTATGTTCCCGCTTTTTTCCCCTCCCTCTACCTTCCCGACTTTTTCCACCTTCCACTTTCCCGCCCCACTTTTTTTTTTTTTTTTGACTTGAACACACAAACTAAGCGATGAAAGGGAGTTTCGTTAATGAAGGAAAATCGTTACGCCTGATGCCGTCATTCGTGTAATCATCATCAACGGTTTTGAGTTGATTAACGAAAATATTAATCACAGTTGTAATTAATCTGAAAGCTTCATCGTTCGGGAAAACATTGTTCGGCTTATTTAAAAATTTATCTTTGTCAGTGGAAAGACATATCACGTAATAATTAAATCCTCTATAACAGCGGTATCGCGTGTGTAGGTATTTAGTTCCTTCCCACCGCAAAAAAAAAAAAAAAAAAAAAAAAATGCAACACAAAACTCAGAAAGTGGGATTGAAAAGTCAGCGCCCCAAAGAGCGGGCATTATGACCCTGAAAATTATGCCTGCGTAGCCCGTCAGTATTCCCCGGTAGAGGCGTCTCAGACGATTAGCAATGTTGTTGTTGTTGTTGTTTCATTCAAGACAGGTGAAACGTGAACAAATTCCGCGGAATCTTTCACGCTTTTTCTAATGGCTGGAATTACTTGATGCTTCGCCAAGGCTATCAATGGTATTTTTTTTATCGTCATGCCATCACTAGATGGGTTGGCTACAACGGCTTAAGAGAGGCCCATCTACCTTCGAGAGAAGGATAGACCGCGCCATTTTCCCAACCTAGTATTTTTACCTCGCGATACATGTAGCACTTCGCCTTCCCAAATAATCACCCATCTGCTACTGGCCAGGCTAAACGTGCTTAACTTCAGTGTTCTGGCGAGAACCGGTGTGTCAACGTGATAAAGAAATAAAGCAAAGCCTGGGAGGGTCGACCTTCTAGACTTGCATAGAACTAGCATTACACCGCAGTCAACAGGGAACAGGTCATTACAAGAATGGTATAAACCAGCGTTTCTCGACCGGGGACCATAGCTTCCTTAGGAGGCAACCTGCTTTCGATCGGGAAGCATAAAAGGACGCCGGAAAAATATAATTCAAAATTCAAAAACTTGCAATGTGTAAATAAGCTGACGAAACTCCAGCCATGAAAACGAAATGAACCAATCCTCGTAAGAACGTTATGTGATAGTCATTGACATTCGAGACAAACTTGTCGAACTGTCTGCTCGAATTGAAGACTGAAAGGTACAAATTAAGGCCGAGTTGAGTTCTTTTCCACTGCAAGAACTTAGACACCAGGGTCGGAAAGTGAGATTAAGAATCAGCTCCCCAGAGGAAGGCACTGACCTGCAAAAAGTGCCTGTGCAGCCCAGTCGGTATTCCCTGGTGAGGGCGCCTCAGGAGATTAGCAATAAACTAACCCCTTCTCAAAGAGAGAAGGCAAGACCTGTAAGGGTGGATCTCCTAGAACTACACAGACCTAAACTCCCACCGCAAAATCAACAGGAACCGGATCATTATAGGAATGGTCTAATCTCTGTTGATGTTGGGGATCGAAGATAAAGATCCCTAGCCGAGTTTCCATTTTTTTTTTTTGACGCGTTTTTACAGACGTAGAGGATGGACTTCCTATTGGCATCAAAAGTTACATGACTGGACATCTTGAAATTATCTCCGCTGAGTACAAATTTTATTTCGACAAAGCACCACTGGATGTTCCAGGACACAGAGACCTTTTCAACACTGAAATCGAAGAAAATAAATAAATAATAATAATAATAATAATAATAATAATAATAATACTAATAATAATAACAATAATATTAATAATAACAACAATAATAACAATAATATTATAAATAATAACAATAATAATAAAAATAATAACAATAATAATAATAATATTAATAATAATATTAATAATAATATTAATATTATTAATAATAATATTAATAATATTAATAATAATATTAATATTAATAATAATAATATTAAAAATAATAATAATATTAATAATAATAACTATAATAATAATATTTATAATAATATTAATAATAATATTAATAATAATAATATTAATAATAATAACAATAAACATAATAACAATAAACATAATAATAATAACTATAATAATATTTATAATAATATCATTATTAATAATAATAATATTAATAATAATATTAATAATAATAATATTAATAATAATAATATTAATAATAATTACAATAACAATATTATTATTAATAATAATAATAATAATATTAATAATAATAACAATACTACTACTACTACTAATAATAATAATAACAATAATAATAATAATATTAATAATAATAATAATATTTATAATAATATTAATAATAATAACAATAACAATATTATTTATAATAATAATAACAATAACAATATTATTATTATTATTATTATTATTAATAATAATACTACTACTAATAATAATGATAATAATAACAATAATAATAATAATAATAATAATAATAATAATAGCAAATTATAGATGAGATGAATATAAGTAACTAAATAATTTATAGTTCAAAGTTTCAAAAGCAATGAAGCTGACATTCAGTAACAAAGAAGACTTCTCCAGCTTTTGGTTGTCTGTTCAAAATGCATATACCATACTCAGCAAAAACGCATCCGTAATACTCATACAATAACATACTAGTGTTGGGACGATTAATCGGAATCGGGAATCGGAAAAATCAAAACTTTCGAAATCATTATTAGAATCGAAAAAAAAATGTGTGCCTGTTTTCTGATGCCAAAATTTCTTTAATTATATTTTTTCTTTGATTTTGTTTCACACAAAATCTTCCACTGCTTATATCAATAATAAAATAATCTATATATTAATACGATAGCGTGTGTTATTTTCTGTGTCACGCTTACATCCGGGTCGTTTAATTGTTATGTACTTCCATTCCTTACAATAAATAATGTTACCAAAAATTCTTCATAAGTTCTGGCTTAGGTTTCGATTATAGATGATTGTACCCAAGTCATATAATTTTTTTTTTATAAATAATTTTACTAAGATCTCTTCATAATTTTGGTTTCGGTTTCGATTATAGCTGATGGCACTGAAGTCATCTATTTTTTTATAAATAATTTTATCAAGAATTCTTCATAAATCTTGGTTTCGGTTTCGATTATACCTAATGCCACTCCAATAATCGAGCTCAAAAGAAAGCATACTATTTTCAGCAAAATTTTCTATTTGATTTATAATTTTAGACTTAATAAATAAATAAACAAGATAAAACGAAATCTTCCTTTTTTTATCATTGAATTGCAGATGGCCACACGTGTTGAGTATTTGTATGCTTCCCCACTGAGCAAATTAGGCACAAAGCTGTTTTTAATATCGAAAGGGAGGGGAAAGGAGGACGAGCTTTCCCAAGAGGAGGGGAGGGGGCTGGTAGTACTGCCTCTTGGTATATAGGATTGCCCATACATGGACCAGAAACTGATTGCTTCAAGGGCAATGGTCTTTTAGTGCAGCATCTGCCGGAAAAGATACTACACTTTGATCTTTGATGCCTGGGCCACGAAACAGATCGCCACACGTATTGAGATACTTGGTAAGGGAGCTACGGGTCATTAAAGGTTGAAAAACTTTGGTCTAATCTCTGGTCAACTTATTTTTCACCTTATTAAAAATTTATCTTTGTCAGCAGAAATACTTGTCTATATCAGGTAATAATTAATCCTTCTATAATGGAGTATTGCGTGTGTATCAAATCAAAAAGCTTGAAACGTTATTTAAAATGGATTAAATTTAACACTCCTATATTTTTATTGTCATCGAAATCCGTAAAATCGCCCGGGAAGAAGCTTCACATGCCTCCATGCAGTAACTTAGTTAAAAAATATATGTTATTCTCTGGAGACCATACTGTTCTTTTATAAAATTATTTTATATAAACATTGCCCAGTTAACAACAAAAAAAAAACAAAAAAAACAAACAAAATATTAAGAAATTTACGTGTGGGGTTTGATCCAACAGACCACGTCACGCAAAAAAAAAAAAAAAAAAAAAAAAAAACACGCTATCAATGTACCCAGAGTAGAATTTTTACGGCCTGTTATTCTATCATTGTTGCTAAGTGACAACATGGAAAAATGGCTTTAATTATGATAGATAAATTAAAATAACAGTTTCGATTATCGGTAATTATTCTGAGACAAAACTTAACTAAGATCACTTCCAGACGTATACACTAAAGTCCTGTAAATTTTCAAGAAAATCTGTTCAGCTGTTTAGGAGTCTATAAGGAACGAACTCACACACACAAAGATGCATTTATATGATTATATATATACTAGCCTGGGTGCCCGGCGTTGCCTGGGTGTTTTGAGGTGTGTATTGAGCAAAAAAAAAAAAAAGTGGTAGTAGGCAGGCAGACTCGAACCCGTACCAAGAAGGACGAAAAGAATATGAAAAAAAAACGTGACGTCTTTGCTGTTGCGTCCATCGCCAAACCGGAAGTGATGTAGGTTTAACTTAAGGTTAGTCAATCGAAAAGACGGAATACCTTTCCAAAATATCGGCGAAAAAAGCGCTCCTCCGCGTAGAAAAGTGCCCAGTTGAGGGTGAAGGAATTAATGTTTTGGGCCAATTTTTCATTGTCGTTCATGGTTCGAGCTTCAAAGCGATACCAATCTTGCGAAAACCCGTCGCTTCTGTTTAAAATTTTAGGCGGACATACATACATACATACATACATACATACATACATTTAAACAGACAGGTGAGATTTATATTATAGATTATACTAGCAGTTAAGTCCGGCTTTGCTCGGGCCCTATATACTTTTCATAACTTTATGTGCATATGTATATAATAAAAAGTGTGCACATGTACCGTAATGCCTTTCTATATAATAGGCTTTCTTAACTATAATAGAGAAATGTTAACACAGACACCAGAGGTCAAATTTTTTTTTAACTTTGACCCCAATTTTGCCCAGTTAAAATTTACTGTTTTGGGCGCAAATACAACTAAAATGTTTGACCCATGTCGAAGTAACCTATATCTAAAATTTCAATTGTTTAGACCTAATATTGGCGGAGCAATTGTGTAGAGCCTTCAAAGGCTTATTGACAGCGAACATTTCGCCCAAAACCTGATTAAAAAGCTTGCTGCATGTCTGAATACCCTTAAATCTTTACTGCAATTTCATCGCGTTATCTCTTCTAATAAATGTCGGCGAGTAAAATACCTATTGATAATATATATATAGGGTTCAAAATAAACTTCGTGGCCTGGTGGGAGACGTCCTTTTCTCTTCGCTGGAACCTCTATCTCACAGAAGAGATGTTGCGAGTTTGTCTCTGCTTTATCGTTATTTTCATGGAAAGTGTTCGACTGAGCTTCAATCTATGTCCCCACTCGCCAAACTTTCACAAGAAACACTAGACTAGCTGAAAACATTATCAATAATTTTCCCCACTCTTTATCTGTGCCTAAACCTAAACATAGATACCATGATCAAAGCTTCTTTCTTAGAACTGCACGCCCGTGGAATTGTCTTCCGTTTTCCTGCTTTCCAGCTGTCTATAATATGGTTGTCTTCAAGTCCAACGTGAACAAGTTTCTGACGAGCCGTTCCACTTAAGTTAACAAATTTACCGAACTTCCATTCTTATTGATTACTATATTGTCCTTTTGACTACTCTACACTCTTTAACCCTTATCCTTGAGTGGCCTATCGGCCTTGATAAGTGGTGACGCCTATGTAAAATATATATATATATATAAATATATATATACATATTATTATTATTATTATTATTATTATTATTACACTGATGCAATCTAACATGATTGTAATGATCGGTAATACCCTGTAACTGCAGAAAGGTTATTAACTATGTACTTCTTATGTATACTTATGTAAAATAAATTAGCTCTGAAATGTTTGGTTTCTTGTTCACTTGTGCGCATGACGTCAGAAAAGACGTCGTGTACAGTGGATGATGACAAACGTTGAATGACGTAATAAAATATCGATCTATAAGAGTACCTATTTACAATGCCTCCCCACGAGACAGAGTTAGACACCAGGGTCGTTTTTTTTTAACGTGGAGAAAAGGTACAAAAATAAAAAATTGTCTCAGTCGTGAAGGATTTCTTCTCCACTGAAAGAGAACGAGAAATGGAAGTGCCGTATCTGAAGAACAGATATTACATTTTAATCTTGGCCATTTATAAGAGTAGACGATGAAAATAAAGACGAAAAAAAGATCGGTGAAAAACAAAATGGGAGACGAGAGAGACAGAATCTAAGTGAGACAGAAATAGAGAAAAAGGTGATACGATACGATAGAAAGGGGAAAATAATATACACTGAGCCACCGGGTAATATATATATATATATATATATATTATCATTCCTGCGCGCGCGTGTGCGTGTGTGTGTGTGTGTGTGTGTGTGTTCAACTCTCCTATATCCGACACTACTTGATAAGGTGTGCCAGTATTTTGAGAGAATTTTTGACACCCCTTACACAAAACTGCGAATAAAATATTAAAAAAAACTCGTAATTCATCTTTGTAAAGGTGGGTTGTTTATTTTCTTTATGGAATTGTTGTGAAGGAACATAACTGGCTATACACCGGTTACAAACTGTATATATATATTGGACTGTTTGGCAGACAGCGGCAGACAAGCAGTCGCAGTAAGACGGATAGTCTTACGTGTTGATTATCAGACTTTCTTCCCCATACTTGTTACTATGTACTTCTATTTACCTTAGGCGAGCAGCCTTACGTTTCTGTATTATAAATAAACCCCATTACACATACCACTCGGTGTAACTCACGTTTGTCTTTATTTCCTAAGTATTTAGGAATATAACAATGGCGACGAAAGGATGTTCTTTCTCTTAACAGAGATAAATTACCGTACCAAGGACTGTGTACAATGCAAGGATTTTTTGTTTTACGAAAAAAACAAACTACACAAGGATTTTTGACCACGTGCGTCAATGAATTTAAAAATTTTTCCTACCTAAAGTAGCGAAAAGTACGGATTTTTCTTCGTAAAGAACTCACAAGAAATTATAGAAACATGTTCAAGGTAAAGTGGAATTTATATTTATTTTGACAAGTAAAAAAAAAAAAAAAAAAAAAATGGTCGCAAGTTGAATTCGAAACTACACTAAAGGATTACGAGTTTCGAAAGAAAAAATATAAATACAACGACTATTGTACCATTTTATGCCACGTGGGAACGGCAGCCATATACTTTTTTTTTTTGGAAAATTAATTGTTTGTTATTGCCTTTATATAAATAATTGGAACTATTTGTCGTGGGAAGTAAGAAATATTTTGTGTATGAACTTACGTTGTTGAAAAAAAAAAAAAAAAAAAAAAAAAAAAAAAAAAGAATTATTTTACAAAGCCTGTTGAATTACTATGGATGAACTTTGTTGAAACGTGTTGTGTCTGCATATTGCTACTAATTTACGATATACGTAAATTTACGATTTTTCTTTGGAATTATTGTGTAGAATTCGAAAAGACATTTTTGTACTAGAAGCTAACATGGAACAATTAGCAGAGTTAACTAAGGCTCTAGCCCTTAGCATCCAGGAACAGACAAAAATGACTCAACAATTTTTAGCGCAACAACAACAACAACAACAACAAATTCAACAACAACAGCTACAGCAACAGCTGCAACAACAACAAGAAAGAACACAAAAAACTTTAGAGGCACAACAAGAACAAACAAACATACTACAACGACAAATGTCGACACAGCAAAAGAATTTAGAAAAGCTAATTCTAACGTCGACCGGGAAGAAGACTAATTTTTCTGCCGAGGGTATTTCAAATTCACTAACGGAATTTCGTTACTCCCCGGATACTGGTGTTACTTTCCCTGCATACTACAGAAGATACGAAACAATTTTTACGAAAAGATGTTTAGACTGGACCGATGAGGAAAAAGTTACCCTGCTACTACAAAAACTGGGTACTGATGAAAACACCAAGTATGCAAATCTAATTCTACCAAAAAAACCGGAGGAGGTTTCGTTCGAGGAAACAATTAGTACCTTGTCGAAAATATTTGATAAAAGGGATAGCCTATTTCACTCTAGATACAAATGTTTGAACATTCAGAAGGCAGAAGCTGAAGACTATCTAGAATATGCTTGCACTGTGAACTGTTTATGCGAATCATTTAAATTGAATGAAATTTCCGCAGACCAATTTAAATGTTTAATCTTTGTACAAGGTCTCACAGCACCAAGGGACAAAGATATACGTTCACGGATCCTAACAATTATGGAGGCGGATCCTAACATAACATTGCAAAAAGTCACTGAAGAGTGTCAACGTCTGATTAACATAAAGAAAGACAACACTCGCATTGAAGAGAAAAATATTTTTAAGGTGCAGCAAGTAAAAAGGCAAGGGACCACAAGAAAGTCCAGGTTCCAAGAACACAGGATCCTTAAAGGATACAAAGACCCAAAGCTAAAGTGTAAATGTTGTGGTAGTTTAAGACACAACAATAAGACCTGCTGGTTTAGGAACAAAATATGTTATGAATGTGGTCTCAGAGGTCACAAGGGAACATACTGTGCCCAGAAGAAAAGACAAGGGACCGATAATGTAAATACGCTTCGCATGAATAAAGAAAAAAGCTGCGAAAGACGGAAATATGTTGATGTTCGGATAAATGGACATCTGGTTACATTGCTTCTGGATAGCGGTGCAGATATTAGTATTATAAATGAAGATATAGGGAAAAGGATAGGTCGACCTGAATTAACGAAAACCAGAAAGACGGCGAGAAGTGTGTGCGGCAAAAGATTAGAGTTCAAGGGAGAATTAAAATGCAAAGTGACATTCGCTAACCAGACTCATAAATCCAAAGTGTACGTCGTACCAGGAAAGAATACATGCCTGTTTGGGGTAGATTGGATTGTCCTGTTTAATTTATGGGAGAAACCCATAAATTCGTTTTGTAACGTTTTAACTGCAGAAAAAGCAAACCAAAGGGAAGACTTCCTGAAGGATTTGAAAACTGAATTTCCCAATGTTTTTGCCGAAGGACTAGGACTCTGTATTAAGACAGAGGCAAAATTTGAATTAAAGAAAAATGCCACTCCAGTATTCAAACCTAAAAGGAATGTGCCTTTTTCAGCGATGGACGCAATCGAAAAAGAGTTGGATAGACTTCAACAACTGGAAGTCATTGAAAAAGTTAACCACACAGATTGGGCAAGTCCAACCGTGTATGTAAAGAAAAAAAATAACAGAATAAGGGTCTGTGGAGATTTTTCAACGGGTTTAAATGACTGTCTATTGGACCATAATTATCCCCTTCCGTCCGCAGAAGATCTGTTCTCTAAGCTTAACGGAGGAAAAATTTTTTCTAAGATAGACCTCTCAGATGCTTACTTGCAAATTAAGATCAGCGATGAATGCTCCAAATACTTAGGCATAAATACTCATAAGGGCATTTTTAAGCTAAAGAGGCTTCCTTTTGGATTAAAGGTTGCTCCTGCTATTTTCCAGCAAATTATGGACACGATGCTGGCAGGGTTGGAATTTTCAATGGCCTACCTTGACGATATCCTAATTAAAAGTGAAAATTTGCAAGATCATAAGAAGCATGTAAAAGAAGTATTCAAAAGAATACAGGAATTTGGTTTTAAATTGAGCCCAGAAAAATGCGATTTTTTTATGAAAAAAATTAAATATCTAGGTCAAATAATCGACAAAGAGGGTCGAAGACCGGATCCACAAAGGACTGAAGCAATTGAAAAGATGCCTGCTCCAGATTCAGTGACAAAATTAAAATCGTTTTTGGGATTAGTTCAATACTATGCAATTTACATCCCTAACATACATAATTTAAGAGCTCCTCTTAACGAGTTACTGAAAAAGGGTGTTAAATGGAACTGGAATAAGGAATGTGAATCTGCTTTCCAAAATATCAAAAGATGTCTACTGTCAGACTTAGCATTGGCACATTTCAATCCAGAAAAGGAACTAATACTAGCAACGGACGCCAGTGATTACGGTGTTGGCGCTGTATTACTTCACAAGTATGAGGATGGTAGGACAAAAGCTATCGCCCATGCTTCAAGAACGTTGGTTGCAGCGGAGAAAAATTACAGCCAAATTGAAAAAGAGGCGCTGTCGATAATATTTGGAATTACAAAGTACAATCGATTTCTCCATGGACGATCTTTTATTTTGCAAACCGACCATAAACCCCTACTTACCATATTTGGATCAAAGAAAGGCATTCCCACACATACTGCGAATCGATTACAGCGATGGGCTGTAACCCTCTTAAACTATCAGTTTAAGATGGAACATGTATCCTCAAAAAAGTTAGGACACGCAGATGCATTATCACGGTTGATCCCTAAAAGAAGCGAAAGTTTCGAAGAAACGGTAATTGCTGCGCTTAAAGACGAAAGTGAATGTACAAGTTCAATGTGTAATATGATACGTGAACTTCCGGTAACTTTCGAAAAAATAAAAAAAGAGGCAGTAAATGACATTTTCATTAAGAAAATGAAAAATCAATTGGGATGGATAAAAAAAAATAAAAAGGTAGATCAAACAACGCCTTTTTCCATCTGTGAAGATGTGCTCATGTATGGTGAGAGGATCGTAATTCCACTAACGTTACAGAGGAAAATTCTGAAGGAATTTCATACAGGTCATCCGGGCATTTCGAGAATGAAATCCCTTATGAGAGGATATGTGTACTGGCCTGGTATGGACAAGGAAGTTGAAAAATGTGTCAAGACATGCAGAGGATGTCAATTAGCAGCTCGAGATCCTCCAGTAAAAACGACGCCATGGCCAAAGACGGACCTACCCTGGTCACGTCTGCATATTGATTATGCGGGACCTATAAATGGTTATTTTTACTTGATTATTGTAGATTCTTTTTCAAAATGGCCAGAAATATTTAAGTTTAGACATCCAACAGCAAAAAACACTGTGAGTGCGCTTAATGAAATTTTTAGCCGTTTTGGAGTGCCAAAAACCTTAGTGAGCGATAATGGAACAGCATTTACTGCTCATGAATTCAAAGAATTCTGTGACTCACTAAATATTCTACATATGACAACACCTGTGTACCATCCACGATCGAATGGGTTGGCCGAAAAATTTGTAGATACGTTTAAAAGGGCACTTAAGAAAAATCTTACTACGGACACAGACGAACAATGTATTCAAACATTTTTAGCAATTTACAGGGTGACACCAAATCCTAATAATAATGTCAATTCTTCCCCGGCTGAGCTAATGTTTGCAAGAAAGATAAGATCTGTCTTCGATAGGCTGCTACCAGAGAAAAAGAAAGTTTTCAAAAAAGAAAACCTTAATACCAAGTGCTTCTCCCCAGGTGAAAATGTATATTTCAAAAATTTTCAAAATGGACGAAATCAGTGGGTTGAAGGTAGTATCAAAAAAAGGATTGGGAGCATGGTCTATACCATCCAAGGATTAAGTTTTGTCTGCAAAAGACACAGAGATATATACGTCCCAGACTGTCTCAAAATGTGGAAGAGACACCAATGGAAACATTGTGCGATATTTTTGATATACCAAAACCAGCGTGTGTACCGCAAACAATGAATATTTCGCCTGAACCGACCATACGGGCTGGACAGAAACCTTTACCCCGGGTAACGCTGACCAGAAGGAAAAGCGCAAGAAAGAGAAAAGTTACCAGGAGATTAAGCCCTGACCCTAAAAGGAAGAGGTATTTAAGCTAAAATCAGGAAGATTTCAGCTTCAGGGGGAGGTGTTGTGAAGGAACATAACTGGCTATACACCGGTTACAAACTGTATATATATATTGGACTGTTTGGCAGACAGCGGCAGACAAGCAGTCGCAGTAAGACGGATAGTCTTACGTGTTGATTATCAGACTTTCTTCCCCATACTTGTTACTATGTACTTCTATTTACCTTAGGCGAGCAGCCTTACGTTTCTGTATTATAAATAAACCCCATTACACATACCACTCGGTGTAACTCACGTTTGTCTTTATTTCCTAAGTATTTAGGAATATAACAGGAATATACTTCCAAAATAAACTATCAAATATTTTCAATTTTTAAACATTAAAAATCTATCAAAATTGTTCTATTGATTAAATTTTTACGATATTTTCAGGGCCAATGTGAAATTTTATGCTCTTTCCAATAAACTTATTATAATATTTCGGACAAAAATCTTTTTTAATTCTGAAATGCCTATTCAAATTTTAATAATTAATTTAATTTTAATTGAAGATAAAAGATCAATAAATAAAATATTCTAATTTAAAAACAAAAAAAGAATAGCTTTTTTTTAAAATTTACCTGTAAAGGCCAAAGTGTAAACTCCCTTTTTTTAAAAAAAAAAAAACACGTTAATTTTTTTTAAGTGGCAGCTTATGTAATGCTTAGAATGTCAAGTAAATATGGGATGCTTACAACAATTTTTTCTATTTCATTCAATGTTTTCTTTTTAGATATAAAACCAAAAAAATTAGTCGATAAAGAAGTATTAGAATATATCAATCGTAAACTCATGCATTTCCTTAAGAGAATAAAAAAATAAAAAAATAAAAAATATCGGTCAACTGGTTTTTTGTTTAACAATAAAACTTATAAGTGAATATGTTCGGTTTTTAAGTACGGAGGACCAAAGTACTAAATTTGGTTTAAAGTATACATTAAAAAGACACATGAATTATGTCCCTTCAAGGCACTGGAATATAAAGGCGAATAAAATCCCTTTATTTGAACAGTAAAACAAACTGAGTTCGCGTTTGTTTTTAATCCTTGTTTAAAAAAGAATTTTATTTAAAAAGGATATGGTATATAAGTATAAATATGGATAAATTCTTAATAATGAACAATTGCACTACTCATCAAATAATACATTTTAGAGATAAGTAATTTTTTGGAATTTATATATATTTTTATAATCGAAGGACGTAAAATTTCGTTGTTATTTTTTAAATCTTTTTTAAGGAAAATTGATTAAAAAAAATATGGCATAATTTAATATTAAACCTGGTATTTTTTTAAATGTTGTTCTTTGCTCCTTTAATTAAAAAAATAGGGTTAGAATTACATTTTTCAAGAATTTATAAGCTTCGAAAGATAGTAAGTCTAAATGTTCTAGTGTTTACCGCGAATTTTTCACATTCCTAAAATTGCAACAACTTGATCACTAGTATTTTCCCCCATCAAGTGATGCTGTACATTTTAAAACGCTAAGTTAAAGGTAATAGCCTATGTAAATATATTCTCTCCTGCAGCCCCCGCCACTCGACAGATCATGGCCCATATATATATATATATATATATATATACATATATATATATATATATATATAACTATATATATATATATGTAAATATATATACATATATATATATATATAAATGTTTATATATACATGAATATATATGAGTGTGTGAATATATATTAATATGTACATACATATATATATATATATACATATAGATAAGTATATATACATATATATAAGTATATACATATATATAAGTATATATACATATATATAAGTATATATACATATATATAAGTATATATACATATATATAAGTATATATACATATATATAAGTATATATACATATATATAGGTGTATACGTATATATATATACATATAGATACATATAGATACATGTATCTATGCATATAGATACAGGTATATATGCATATGAATACAGGTATATATGCATATGAATACATGTATATATACATATGAATATGTGTATACATATAGATATATATGAATATGAGTATATATATATACGTATGAATATATGCATATATGCGTACGAATATATGCATATGAATATATGCATATATACACATATATATATATACATATATACACATACAAATATGCATATGAATATCTGCATATATATACACATATATATATGTATATATACGTATATATACATATATACGTATATATACATATACACGTACATATACATATATGTATATATACATATATATGTATATGCATATATATATTCATATATACATATGTATACATACATACATATACATACATATGTAAGTATATATATACATATATGTTTATATACATATATATGTTTATATACATATATATGTATATATACATATATATGTATATATACATATATATGTATATAAGCATATATATGTATGTATACATATATATCACTGTATACATATATACGCATGTATGCATATATATGTATATATACATATATATATATGTATGTATACATATATATAACTGTATACATATATACGCATGTATGCATATATATGTATATATACATATATATATATGTATGTATACATATATATAACTGTATACATATATACGCATGTATGCATATATATGTATATATACATATATATATATATGTATATATATATGTGTGTATATATAAATATATATGTGTATACATACATATATATGTATACATATGCATATATATGTGTATATATACATATATATGTATACATATGCATATATATGTGTATATTTACATATATATGTATACATATGCATATATGTGTATATATACATATATATGTATACATATGCATATATATGTGTATATATACATATATATGTATACATATGCATATATATGTGTATATATACATATATATGTATACATATGCATATATATGTGTATATATACAAATATATGTGTATATATATATATGTATATATATGTATATATATGCATATATATGTATATATATAAACATATACACTTACAAATGTATATACAGATATATGTATATACACATATATACATCTGCATATACATATATACATGTATATACATATATACACGTACATACAATTATATATGCATATACATATATATATGCATATACATATAGATATATGCATATACATATATATATGCATATACATGTATATACTTTTATATATGTATATACATATATATATGTATATACATATTTATATATGCGTATACGTATATACATGTATATACATATCTATATATGCGTATGCATATGTACATGTATATAGATATTCATAAATGCGTATAAATATATACATGTATATACATATATTCATGTATATACATATATATGCATATCCTATATATGCATATACATATATTTGCATATACATATATATGCATATACATATGTATGCATATACATATATATGCATATATATACATGCATATATATACATGCATATACATATATATGCATATATATACATGCATATACATATATATGCATATATATACATGCATATACATATATATGCATATATATACATGCATATACATATATATGCATATATATACATGCATATACATATATATGCATATATATACATGCATATACATATATATGCATATATATACATGCATATACATTTATATGCATATACATATATATGCATATAAATATATACATGAATATACACATATATGCATATAGATATATACATGAATATACATATATATGCATATAGATATATACATGTAGAGTCATATATATATGCATATACATATATACATATACATATATATACATATGAGCATATACATATATATACATATATATACATATATATATGAATATTCATATATATACATATAT
This sequence comes from Euprymna scolopes, assembly GCF_053919585.1. Classification (NCBI taxonomy): domain Eukaryota; kingdom Metazoa; phylum Mollusca; class Cephalopoda; order Sepiida; family Sepiolidae; genus Euprymna; species Euprymna scolopes. Next base: position 110,200,935 of record NC_136499.1, on the reverse strand, counting down.
ATATGAATATACATATATACATATACATATATATACATATACATATACATATATATACATATACATATACATATATATATACATATACATATATACATATATATACTAATATACATATATATACATATATATATATGCATATACATATATATATACATATATATATGCATATACATATATATATACATATATATATGCATATACATATATATATACATATATATATATGCATATACATATATATATACATATATATATATGCATATACATATATATATATGCATATATATATGCATATACATATATATATACATATA
>NC_136499.1:110123118-110195618 GCF_053919585.1 Euprymna scolopes | reverse complement strand
TTAATTACATTTATATATACATATACATTTAATTACATTTATATATACATATGTATTTATTTACATATATATACATATATATTTAATTACGAATATATACATATATATTTAATTACGTATATGTACATATAAATTTATTACATATATATATACGTATATATTCAATTACATATATATACATATATATTTAATTAAATATACATACATATATATTTAATTACATAAAAATATACATATATATATTTAATTAGATATATATACACATATTTTATTAAATATATATACATATATTAATTACATATATATACAGATATATTAAATTATTATATACATATATATTTAATTATATATATACATATATATTTAATTACATATATACATATATGTTTAATTACATATATATATATATTTAATTATATATACATATATACTTAATTACATATATACATATATATTTAATTACATATTTAAATATATATTTAATTACATATATACATATATATTTAATTAAATATTTTAATATATATTTAATTACATATATACATATATATTTAATTAAATATATATATATTTAATTAAATATATATATATTTAATTAAATATATATATATGCATATATTTATATATATCTAAATTATATATATACAATTTATATATACATACATTATATATATACAATTTATATATATATACATATATATATATACATTATATATATAAATTATATATATACAATTTGTATATATATACATTATATATATACAATTTATATATGTACATTATATATACATTAAAGCAACGTTCAGATATTTTTCGAGGATCCTTGAGATTAATCAAGCGTAGACCTTAGAGATCTTCCCTCTGGTTACAGAGAGAAAGCCTTATACACCTAACATAAACAATCTCTAAGATCTTTTAAGAGCATATTTACACATATTTACACATATATATTTAATTACATATATATATATACATATATACTTAATTACATATATATATATACATATATATTTAATTACATATATATATACATATATATTTAATTACATATATATATACATATATATTTAATTACATATATATACATACATATATATTTAATTACATATATATACATACATATATATTTAATTACATATATATACACATATATATATTATTACATTTGTATATACATATATATTTAATTACATTTATATATACATATATATTTGATTAAATTTATATATAAACTTATATATTGAATTGCATTTATATATACATAAATATTTAATTGCATTTATATATACATAAATATTTAATTGCATTTATATATACATAAATATTTAATTACACATATGCATATATATATTTAATTACATATATATACATTATATATATAGAGTATATATACATTATATATATAAATATATATATACATAATATATATACATATATATACATTGTATATATACATATATATACATTGTATGTATATACATATATATAGGCATAATATATATACATATGTATATACATTATATATACATATATATTATATGTATACATTATATATATAAATTATATATATACATATATATTATATGTATACATTATATATATACATTATATATATTATATATTTATTATATATACATTATATACATATACGTTTTATATATACGTACATTATATATATACATTATATATATTATATACATACATTTTATATGTACACATTATATATACACATTATATATGCGTTATATATACATTAAATATATATATATATATATACACATTAAATATATATATATATACACATTATATATACATTATGTATATACACATTATATATATACACACATTATATATATACATTATATATATATTTTATATATATATACATTATATATACATTATATATATACATCATTCATATATACATTATATATATATATATATGTATATATATACGTTGTATATATATACATTATATATACATTATATATATGCATTATATATATACATTATACTTATATATATATTATCTATATACATTATGTATATATACATTATATATATATGCATTATATATATACATTATACTTATATATATATTATCTATATACATTATATTTATACCTTATATATATTCATTATATATATATACATTATGTATATATATACATTATATATACATTATGTATATATACATTATATATATATGCATTATATATATACATTATATATAAATTATATATATACATTATATATATACATTATATATTAATATATATATATACATTATATATAAATTATATATATACATTATATATGAATATATATATACATTATATGTATACACATTATATACGTACATTATATAAATATATAAATTATATACATATATATATACATTATATATGTATACACATTATATATATATATATATATATATATATATATATATATATACATTATACACCTAACGTAAACAATCGCTAAGCTGTTTGAAGAGAATGTTTCGTGAGCACGACTCAGAATTGAAAATGAGTCTGTGCGGATGTTCGCTGCACATGACGTGTTGTTAATAATTTGGTCAGTGATTGAAGACCGGTATGTGTTGGCAGGTATGTCTTTTGTTTGATATGTCCCATTTATGATTTTTGTAGGGACGTATTGTTTTGACTCTTCCATCCAATCTCAGTATCGTTCGTACCACATTGTTTTAAGCGCGACTACATTCAAAATTGTAAATTACATTATTATTATGATGGTGGGGTAGAATTTTGTTCGAGAGGATGGTATTTATGTTCTCGTAGAGAACACAACATGCACATTTGAAGCAAAATAACATTTTTGCACCGTTGAGCTGATTTGTTTGTGAACTTCTCACTTAATCTCCCCAACCACGGCAAATTAAGATCTATTGGACATTTATTCACTGTTTCATTTCTGATTTTGCTATGTATTTGTATTTATACTCTCCTATCCGATCTCAACGTTGTTCGACCCACATAGTTGGCACCCCACTTGGCCTTCGGGACAAGCTAAGTTTTTTGTTCATCGTTAATTTTGACTGTATTTTTTAACATGAATAAAAGATTTAATATCTCAAAGTGTAGTATCTGTTCCGGCAGATACTGCAAGCAAAGACCATATGTGTGGGTAACCTCACATATAAGACCTTGGTCAATGTAGGGGCAACCCTTCATACCAATTGTCACTATCTAACTCCCCTACTCCCCGGGGAGTTGGTCCCCATTTCCCCTTCACTCCTCACATTAAAAATCGGCCTTGTGCCTAATTTGCTCGGTGGGGGAGCAAATAAATACCATCTGTTCTTCAGATGCTGCACTTCATTTTCTTGTTCTCTTTCGGTGGAGGAGAAATCCTTCACGACTGAGACAATTTTTATTTTTGTACCTTTTCTCCACGTTAAAAAACGACCCTGGCGTCTAACTCTGTCCCGTGGGGAGGCATAGTATATAGGTACATTATTATTAGGATGGAGTGTAGAACATCTTTTCTAGAAGATGGTATTAATGTTTTCGTAGAGAACACAATATTCACATTCGAAGCAAAATAGTGTTTCTGAACCGATGAGCTAATTTGTCTGGCGAATTTCTCACTTACTGTCCCCAACCACGGCAAATGAAGATATAGTGTGCATTTATTCACTGTTTGACTATTAGCTTCAGAAAACTCAGTTTTTTTCCCTTGCATAATTGACCTAATCACACCAAGAGGTTACCCATTCTTTGATAAGGTATCAGTAATTATTTTAAATTCCTCATCCAATTTTGCTTTGGAACAAATCATAAGTGCACGATGTGTTAGTGTCGAAATGAAATTGATCTCGTTTTTATTTTTTGGGGGGGGCGGAGGGCACAATGAATCACTGGCCACCACATTAAAACCCCGTCATGTGCAGCGAACTTCAGGACGAACTGATTTTCAATTCTGAGTCGTTCTCACTCAACATTCTATTGTAAATGTTGGAGGCTATTAACCTTCGGTTGAGAAGGCTTTTTCTCTGTAAACAGAGGGAATGTCTCTTAGGTTTGAGTGTGTTTAATCTCTATATAATATATTAATATCAGAACGTTGCTTTATTTTAATCGCTTCCTCGCTTTTTTTCTCCACACATAAAGGAACGCAACGTAACTTTCTTTTAATAATGTACATATTTTTGATTTCTCCCTTTTTAAATGCCACGATACAGCTTTGAGAAAGTGAGGGCGAAACCGGTCAGCTGACTTCTCCCTTTATTTTTCATTCATCTACTTTGCCTCTTTTCATTTATTTTTAAACGCATTTTACTATAAATTATGAATCATAAAAGTTTTTCCTCCATTATTATTATATTTTAATTCTGTACCATCACAAGGAATCATGGAACATTTCAAAACAAGATGCAATTCTAGTTTAATCAAGGAATTAAACTCGTTTCTGATGATTAAAAGCAAAATAAGCTTAACACAAGAAAACATAACCTTTTCTATATTCTCGTGTAAGTAATAAAGTATGTCCTCCGTTTGTTGTTTGTTTGTTTTTTTATTATTTATTGAGATTGTCGGACTGACTTCCTCATCTTGGTTGCTATAGTCACAACGTTTCAGCCGTTTTGCCCTCCGGCCTTCATCAGGTGTTTTGTATCGAACTGGGAACCGTTTGTTAGGAGTCTCGAACCCAACCCTTTATTATTATTACGGGGGTACCGTGTTCGGACTCCAGCTAGGCTCTGGGACATAGTTACTGATTCTCTGTTTATGTCCCAGAGCCTAGCCAATCTTTCACGAGAAACACCCGTCTAGCTGAGACCACCACTCTTTATCTGTGCCTAAATCAAAACGTAGATTCCCTGATCAAAGCTTCTTTCTTAGAAGTGCACGTTTGTGGAACTCTCTACCGCTTGCCTGTTTCACTCCTGACTTCAACATGGATGTCTTCAAGTCCAACATAAACAAATTCCTGATGAACCGCCCCTTAAGTAATGACACTTTATCAAATCTCCAATACTAATGAATACTGCAACACTATTCCATTGATTACTGTACACAAAAAAATAACCCTTATCCCTGAGTGGCTTCTGGGCCTTGGTAAGTGGTGACCTCCAGGTAAAAAAGGGTCATCATAGAATAAGGTTGCAATATGGATATTTAATATTTTATAACCCGTATTAAAACATTACAGTAAATAATGCCTTTAAGATTCATTTTATTTTGCAGACTTTATTCGAAAGTCTACGTTTCTTAATAAATTTATGTGTTCTTAGTACATTAGCAACCTGTTTACTTGTGTCCCGATTTTAGAGGCTATAGATATCTTTACAGATTTTTATATCGTAGCCAGATATCGCCTGCTCTCATTTCTGAAAGCGTATTTGTTGAGCTGACGAAATTTGCCACTACATCCATTGAATTCAGTTTAAACGTCGTTATGTATCGGTAAATAGAAGGTGTGTCCTGGGGCCGATAATTGCGAATATTTTCGTGCGTTTCCATCAAGAACAATTACTCTCTTGACCCACGAAACTCGTAGTCTATTTTCGATAGGTGGACGATACATTTTGTCTCTTCAATAACCAAACAGAGGCAATTTTTTTCTCCCGCGTTAAAGTATACTTCTGATTGCCTTGATTCATTGGTAACAAAAACACAATCTAGTTATCTTCCATCAATATACCGCGAATCTACATTCACGGGACTGTATACACGCAAGGATTCGTTTTGCCCCCAAAATGTTAGATCAATTTACTTTGGACACTAACACATCGTGCCCTTATAATTTGTGCAAAATCCAAAATTGGACGAGGAATTTAAAATAATTACTGATAACTTATCCAAGAATGGGTAAACTGTGTTTCCTGAAACTAAAATTCAAACAGTGAATAAATGTCGAATATATCTTCGTTTGTCGTGGTTGGGGGCAGTAAGTGAGAAATTTGCCAAGCAAATCAACTAACCAACAATCATGAGGTTGTTCGCACAGCAACTGAGAAAGCTAACATGCCTGTCCGTCAGTTTGCATCGAACTCTTTCTTGGACCCAACAAGCCATTCCCTCCCTGATTTTCCTCTGCGGACACAAGCAACGCTAGATGATCTGAAAATCACGCCTCCTCAAGTACATGATATTATAAAAATCTTAGACACCTCAAAAGTATGTGGTCCTGATCTCATCCCGGCTGTGCTATTAAAAAAATGCTCTGCTGATGTTTCCAGTTCTCTCTAAACTCTTTAACAAATGCCTTAACGAATCTTGTTTTCCTGGCTACTAGAAAACTGCTTTTGTGGTACCAGCTAACAAAAATTCTGCCGAAAGAAAGAACTGACCCATTAAATTATCACTCAATTAGCCTCCTCCCTCTTTTCGCCAAAATATTTAAGTCCTTAATTAATCAAGCTCTAGTCCAGCACCTTACAGCTGCCAAACTTCTGTCAGACCACGAATATGGATTTAGGCAAACCCGTTTTACTGCAGATATTCTAACTGTAATCTCTGAACGATTATACCAAGCACTGGATAAGCAAGAGAGGGGAGGGCTGTAGCCCTAGATATATCTAAGGCTTTAGACACGGTATGGCACGACCATCTTATGAAAATTAAATCCTATAGTATTACTGGACGAATGCTTAGCATAACTAGATCCTTCTTAAAGAAGAGAAGAATCCAGGTTGTCATTGATGGGCGTATGTCAAATTTTTTTTAATATAAATGCGGGTGTACCTCAGGCATAGATCCTTGGACCTTTGTTATTTCAGATATTTATAAATGACTTACCTGATAAAATTATCTCTGAGAAGGGTATATTTGCCGACGACACCACGCTCTATAGCAGGCACGTGGGGCAAACTAATGAGCACATATCTAAGGTAATGGCTGAAACCTTAGAAGAAGACCTTCAGTCTGAGTGGAATGGGGTCAAAAATTGACGGTAACGTTTAAAGCTGCCAACACAAAGCTCGTTTCTTTTAATAATTACATGAAACATTACCAACCACCAATAGCTATGGCTAGATATATTTTACCTGAAAGCACTTCGTTCAAGCTCCTTGGCTTAACGTTCACAAGAAACATGAGTTGGAATAGATACATCGAGATCATTGCCAAGGCTGCAAAGAAGGTGGGCTCTCTATACCATGCTAGAAAGTTACTTATGCCTGAAAGTATCCTGTACCTCTACAAAGCCACCATTCACCCATGTATGGAATACTGTTGTCACATTTGGGCTGGTGCATCTGCTGCTAGTCTCTCGCTCCTGGACAGGATCCAAAAGAGAGTCGCCAACTAATAGGTCCCGAACTGTCATCTAAGCTTCAGCCTCTCTCCCATCGACGAATTGTTGCATCCCTCTACCTGTTCTACAAGTATTTCAACGGTGGATGCTCTGACAAACTACAAGCCCTTGTAACCCCTCGACGAAAATACCACCGACAAACCCGACAAGCAGTGAAGTCCCACCCCTAGTGTAATAAAAAACGGTGCATAGATGTTATTTTGCTTCGAATGTGTGTGTTGTGTTCTCTACGAGAACATTAATGCAATCCTCTCGAAAAAAAAGGTTCTACCCCCTCCCAATCATAATAATAATAATGTAATTTACAATTTTTAATGTAGTTTCAGTGCCAACTATGTGAGACAGACGACATTGAGATTGGATTAAAGATCTTGGAAATTGTTCACGTGAGGTTTAGAAGGCCTTCTTTCTGTAAACAGAGGGAATGTCTCTTAGGCTTAAGCGTGATTAGTCTCTAGGTCATAACGTTGCTTACATGTAATCACTTTCCCCTTTTTATTTCCCACCCATAACGAACGCAACGGAATTTTATTTTAAATGTACATATTTTCGATTTCGCCTTTTTTAAAATCCCTGGATACAGCTTTCAGAAAGCGAGGGCGAAACCGATCAACTTACTCTCCCCTTTATTTTTATTTCCTCTACTTCGCCCCCATTTATTATTTTTAAAAGCATTTATCTTTTAATCATAAATTATAACAGTCTTCCCTTTATGTTTGCAATATATATATATATATATATATATATATATATATATATATATATATATATACAGTGTAATAATTAATGAATTTAACGAAGTTATTAAGAGTGATCAATCAAAGAAGAGCAATATATATTCTTATTAATATAAACAAATTTACATGGTCGCGGCACTGAACATGCTGTTTCGGACAAATGATCGATTCAAACCAGTAGTTCTCGCCAGGCGACTGTATAAATGGTTGCTTTCCACAGAAGAAATCAGTCCTTTATATATATATATATATATATATATATATATATATATATATATATATATATATATAGAGAGAGAGAGAGAGAGAGAGAGAGAGAGCGCGAGAGAGCGAGAGAGAGAGAGAGCGAGAGAGCGAGAGAGCGAGAGAGCGAGCGAGAGAGAGAGAGATAGATAGAGATAGAGAGGGGGAGAGAGAGAGATTAAGAACGGACAGACAAACGAGGAAGAGAAAGAGACGGATTATAGAATAGAAGAAAGAGGGAGATACACAAGTCGATATAAATAGCGAGACATACATATTAGAGAGAGAGAGAGAGTAGAGAAAGACGAACAGAGTTCGTGATAATTAAAGCCAAACAGAAAAAGAGAGAGGGGGGGAGAGAGAGCGAGAAAGAGAGACGTAAACGGAGAAATATATACTAAAATTAGAGACGGAAAGAAGGTGATAGAGTGTGCCAAACGAATGCCGATCGAAGGAGGTAGGCGGCAGAGGAAGGGGAGGAGAGGGGGAATGTGAATACTTATCGATTTATGGGTGAAAGAAAGAGGAAGTTCTCCGAAGGTAGAGAGTATCGCTCGCCGAGATCGAACGACAAAGATCTTCAGGAGCGAAAGAGAATGTGTACGTTTCCTTACCTACGTCGGAAAGACGGACGTGGGTCGTGGACTGAGGGAAACAAATAGCGGACAGAGACACCTGGAGTCCAGAAAAAAAAAAAAAAAATAACGAGGGACACCTGTCCTTACTTAATTAATACAAAGATCTTTGAAGAAAGACGGAGAGTGTCTCTCGGAGCCTCTCCCCCCTACCACCTTAAAAAAAATCCCAAGACCGACACGAAAGAGGGAGAGAGAGAGAGAGACAAGGAAAGAGAGGACAGGCCGATTACTTACCACGGTAGGAGTTGTTAACAAAATAACAGGTGAATGATGACCGGACCGCACGTAAACGGATGATCTCCAACCGGAAAGAAACATATACCTTGACAGTCCCTCCCCACAAAAAAGAAGAGAAAATAGTGGCACTTGATGTAAACATGGACAATCAGGTAAAAGTGGGTCCTTAGCCACATACGCACATAGAACGAATTGCACGTGTATTTGACTTTTCGTCGGGATACGCATCCTAATTCCTTTGATCTATCTACCTATTTTACATGTATTTTATAAACACACACGCACACATTTTTTCGTGATACATGCATTAACACCTGTAAATCGAGCCCAGCTTCAATGAAACAGGTCGACCAATCAACCGTTCAAATACGCACGGAAATATACATATTATAATCGCCTGAGCTTCCAAGCAAACAGATTCAAAGATGAATATTCCGAAGATGCGTCTATCCAACAAACGCGTCTATCGCTGAAGATTTCCATTTCAAATTAAAAGCCCGACCGACACCACCCACCGACCGAGCCCCTCTCATGCACAACTAACTAAAAAAATAAATAAATAAATAAATAAAATAAATGAATAAATAAAAAATTGAATTAAAAGACAGATTCCGGAATAAAAAAAAGAAGATTCAACCAGATTATACGAAGGAGGAATACTACAGCCGTTTGAGTCTAGCAATGGAGGTGCACAGTTTACACTGATTTCAAAGAAGCAGACGATTACACAAAATCAGGAGAATTACCAAATTTATTTGATCTATTCGCAGAAACAAAAGGAAAAGAAAACGAGAATTTTAAAAAGTCCATCATATTAAAATGAGAAAAAAAAAAGAATGTAATTGTTAAAAAATGACGTCTTTAGGCACCACATTTTAAAAATACATACATACATACATACAATAATAATAATAATAATAATAATAATAATAATAATAATGATAAAAATAATAACAAAATAAATAATAATAGTTGAAATTCAAATAACATCAAATTTATATTGTCAAAATATATTTACTTACGCATATATATAGAGAAAAGTGGTTTTAAAAGTCTATTTTAATTAGATACAACACTGAAATATGTGTGCCATTTTTTAATTAACGCCGAAATACGTGTGCCATTTTTTAATTAACACCGAAATACGTGTGCCATTTTTTAATTAACACCGAAATACGTGTGCCATTTTTTAATTAACACCGAAATACGTGTGCCATTTTTTAATTAACACCGAAATACGTGTGTCATTTTTTAATTAACACCGAAATACGTGTGCCATTTTTAATTAACGCCTAAATTTAATACTAATAATAATACGCAACGTTGAATGACATCGACATCTACACTCACCAAAATATATACTGGCTCATGCCCGTTTTAAAATGTTATAATTATAGTCTATAATTTATAGCTACATGGGTATGTCTATAAGTAGAACGTGACAGCAGTACAGGAATTTGCGTATAAATTTACACACACAGATAATACATATTTACTATACATAAACGCACACACACACACACACCCACATATATACATAAACACACACACGTCCCCAAATATCTTTGTATATATAAAATTTTATGTTATTTTTACTTTCTTTCACTAACTATACACATCACGGGTGAATTCTCATAAATTGATATTTCTTTTGAATATTATTCTATAAAAATAATTTAAAAAAGCAGATCTGTTTTTTTTTTTCTTTAAAACGTCTTATCTCTTTCCTGTGACAGTATACCGTTTTATCTATATTTATATATATTTATTTTTATACATGCATAATGAGTATATTAATGTTCGATGAATCCACTTACCCCTCCCCCCTACGCGTCATAAGTGCACCCTCAATTGCTGCAATGTTCGCATAGACTTTCTCTCCACCTAAAAGATCAAACAATTTTCATTATAAGCTAAAACATATCTACCATCGTAAACACACACTTATACATATACATACATATACATACATATATATACATGTATATGTGTGTGTGTGCGTGTACTTATTTCGAATATTAAAAACATCTTTTTATTTACATATCAACATATATAATAAGAGAGGACAGATATCTACGTATGCCTGCTAACTGCATATAAATATATATATATATATATATATATATATATATATATATATATATATATATATATATTAGATTGACACTAACCTACACTTTGCATAGCTCGCCAATATAAAACCTCATAATACAAATCTTACCAAAACTAATTGTTTCTTTTTATATTTTCTATATCTAAAAAACGGACGTGCATAAATTTTTACCAGAATATATATATATATATACATGCGTGTGTGTGTGTGTGTATGTATGTAAGCCCGTATTCATACATCAACACCCTTTTTAAACCTATAATACAATACTAATATATACAGGTGTATAATCACGCTAGAATCAATACCTTTAAGGCCTAAACGTCTGTATTTATATATATTATAAACCACTTAATGAAATTGATAAATTAATTAAATTCAAATTAGTATAACTTACATAGGTTTGCATATTATTACCTGGACGTAAAAATAGCTCATTCATATCATTATATGGAAATGTTGAATTTAATTTAATGTTCATTCAAAAAGCATATATTCATTTTTGTTTTTATCCTTAAAACTATCGATTTAAAGGAATATAAAATACTACCTCTCTCTCTCTTTATATATATATATATATATATATATATATATATATATATATATATATATATATATATATATATATATATGAATAACGAATTATCAAAATTTCGAAGAATCACAATGAAAATCAGCAACGTTCTCAGCTAATTCACCCTATGGAATTAAACATTTACTAAGGGCAGATAACTCCGATTTACTTCTGATTTTTTTTTTTTTTTCAAAATTGATTTTGTTAATTTAATAAATGTTCAGGTTTCCGTTTTTAAACATTTTCAGTCTGTTTACTAATCGCACCAATGTGTTTGTTTTAATATTTTTAAATAATTTTCTTTTAATTAAATTTATTGATTAAAATAAAATCCGACCTTTCCATTTTTAACTTTCAGTTTTTTAATTGAACTTTTATCAAGGGCGGATAACCATGACCGACAATTTTTAGAAAGCACATCAAAGTGTCAAGTATCATTTCTCTTTCTTTTTTAAGCAACAGAAAAAAAAAAGTAATCTTTATTGAGAAAGCTTTTTTTTTTGCTGTATCTCGATTTTATATTTTTTTTCATTTTTTTTTTTTTAATGACTCGGTAATGGCCTGGTACAAATGGGGTCTGATTACTAGTAGTAGTAGTAGTAGCAGTAGTAGTAGTAGTTGTGGCGTTGGCACTCAAAATCTTGGAACTTATTGCCAAGAGGTCGGCGACGGTGGTGGATGCGATTATTCCTTGTTGATCAACAGGGGTCATTCTTATGACGCTATCAATAGCCGAAACTTTAGAGCACAAGAAAAAGAGCATACGAGAAGTAGCCCCAGCAACAACAGTAGCAACAATAACAATACTAATAATTATTACAATAAGACGCACAATAGTACTCTGATTAATAACACGACGGTTCTTAATAGTAACAATAAAATTAGTGATACAGTCGAGGATAGGGACGGGTGCAGCAGCAGTACGAGTTGCAACGTTATCGCCACTCGATACTACCGTTCTGGTGGGTCACGGTACGGAGAACGGTTGGACGGTACCCAGGCCAGTGCGAATTACCCGGAAGATACAATTGACGGTAATAACAACAGCACTAGTCGCGTGAATTGTAATTTGATAGGGAGAACAGTCCACTATCCGGAGAGACTGGGGAGAAGGCTCATGAGATTCCAATGGAATAACGGGAAAGCGTTACAGGGCAAAATAAAGGGAAATTTTATCTAAGCAAGGAAGTAATAATAAACTATATTGTAGTAAAATTATCATTTTTTTATTTCCAAAAGAAAAAAAGAAAGAAAAACTGACAAAAAATATATGAAATAAAAATTACTAACTATTAAAAAAGGTTTAAGAAAATACAGGGGCTTTAATAAATAAAAGTAGGAAATAGTTTACAAAAATATAAGTGTAAAAAATCGTGATTAAATTATACATTTTTTTTAATTGTAAAAATATAAGAAATAAATAACAAATATTAAAAATTATTTAAAAATTATAGAGTCTTTGAGAAATAAAAATAATAGTAGGAATAATTTTTAAAGAAATATAGTTATAAACAATTGTTATTGAATTATAAATCTTTTTAAATTGAAAAGAATATAAGAAATAAGCAACCTTAAAACTAAAAAGAATAGAAATTACAGGAGCTTTAACAAATAAAAATAACAGTAAGGATTATTTTTTTTTTCAAAATATAGATATAAACAATTGTAATTAAATTATAATTTTTTTAAATTGACAAAACTATAGGAAATAATCAGCCTAAAGAATAGAAAGAATAAAGCTTATAGGGACTTCAAGAAATAAAAAAAATAATTAGGATTATTCTTTAAAAAACTATAAGTATAAAATAATGTTATGAATAAGAGTTCAAATAATTAAACAACTAAAAAAAATATGAAAATAAAGAAAACATAACAAGCAAAAATTTAAGAAGTAATAAAATCAAAATTATAGGGACTTTAAAAACTAATACTGATAATAGGCTTAAGTTTTAAAATATAAAGCTATTAAGAAAATAAAAAGCAAAAATAGATACTAAAACACACGAAACCAAAATTAAAATAAAAGTATAAATACAGTAAGTAAAATATATAAATATTAAAAATATTAATAAAACGTTTTGCTACGAAAGTAAATAGAATCTAGATACTAAAATTTAAAACGAGATTTTATCTCGACAAATAGCTAACTATTATAAACACTTGAAATATTTTGGCACTAGAAAACCTTCCAAATTAGGTTCTAAATAAACAAAGTATAGGTACTAAAAAAACAATGTAAGGATATTTAAATGAAACAGACACTATTAAAACAAAAATAATACTTATACATCCAAAATTTAAACAAAAATAATACTTATACATCCAAAATTTAAACAAAAATAATACTTATACACCCAAAAGTAAAACAAAAATAATACTTATACATCCAAAATTTAAACAAAAATAATACTTATACATCCAAAATTTAAACAAAAATAATACTTATACATCCAAAATTTAAACAAAAATAATACTTATACATCCAAAATTTAAACAAAAATAATACTTATACACCCAAAAGTAAAACAAAAATAATACTTATACATCCAAAATTTAAAAAATAATACTTATACATCCAAAATTTAAACAAAAATAATACTTATACATCCAAAATTTAAACAAAAATAATACTTATACATCCAAAATTTAGACAAAAATAATACTTATACATCCAAAATTTAAACATAAATAATACTTATACATCCAAAATTTAAACAAAAATAATACTTATACATCCAAAATTTAAACAAAAATAATACTTATACATCCAAAATTTAAACAAAAATAATACTTATACATCCAAAATTTAAACAAAAATAATACTTATACATCCAAAATTTAAACAAAAATAATACTTATACATCCAAAATTTAAACAAAAATAATACTTATACATCCAAAATTTAAACAAAATACTTATACACCCAAAATCTGGGTTCCACAAACAGAATAGAAAAATATAAGTAATAAAAATACACAGCATACACTAAAGAGACCAGCATATACATACGCAATTAACAGAAAATATACGTATTAATGAGATATAAGATATCCTAGTAATAAGAGAATATCCAACTACTAAAACGTTTAATTATTTGTAAATAAGAAATAAAAGCTAAGAAAATACAAAAAAAAAACCACACGAATATATAAAGAGTATACAAAGGAATAACACGCATTAGTTTTAAGTTTTCTTTTAAAAAGGTCATAAATTTAATTAAAGTTTCCCGCTTGACTCTAAAATTCATCTTAAATAAAACCCCATATTAACGTTTCTATTAGCTTAAAGACATCTTTACCTGGTATATTTACTGAATTATAAGAGAACTTTAAACGTCACTGTTCTTTGAAACGTATCTCAAATAAGACAGGGAATCTTAAACATCTAAATTATATAGAAACATATCTGTTACAATTTCTTTCTACATATAATAATATCGTTATTAAGGTTTAGAAATATACATTTTATAAAAATAAATATTTAAAAAAAAAATCTAAATTTAATTGGTACGTATAAATAAATTAACTTGCAGAAACAAAATAATTAACGTCGTATCTGTCGATAGAAATCAATTCATATATATTTAGCCTAGTCGATCTTACTTGTTAGTTTACCTGTCACTAATCTATCAATATCGATTTGAGTTCATCTCTCTATATATCGATCGAAGTCTGTTAATGTGCAAATATATATATTAATAACGGGATTTTGAAATAGGTGTTATGCAAAAATAGATACTTAATATTATTTATAATTCGAAGTGTTATATATTTCATGCGATTTTCAGCTGTCTTAAAAAAATAACTTTAATTTGTGTAAACAAAAACAAACAAAAAAAAGCAACAAGGTCGTGCTTGTCAAGTCAATGTAGATATTATATAAGTCAATTAGCCTATTTACCTATTTAAATCAAATAGTCTATTTACATAAAACGTTTCAGTATTTGTCTAAATAAATAAATCATCATTATCTATATCAATATAAATTAAGTTTATCTACATATATATAAAGTTATATATATATATAATATATATAGTAATCTATATCAATTAAAATTAAGTTAATCGATCTCTTTCTCTCTCTATATATATACACACCTATATATCAATATAAGTAAATTAATATATATATATATATATATATATATATATATAAGCTAAACCATCTTTCTATATTTGTATTTATCTAAATATATTTATCAATTCCAGTCTGCTCATCTATTTATCTATATCATAAATCCATCTAAACAACAGAAAAAAAAACATTATTTCATACGTGTCTTGTAATATACAGATACAAACTAATCAGTCACCTGCATTCTACTGCATATACGACATTATTTGAACTTCTCATCGAACTTCGTTTTTCTAACCCCCCCCCCCCTCACTTCATCGGCCTTCGAGTCACTTACATCTTTTGGAAAGCGATCTCTTACGACTCCCGTTTCGCTTTGATGTAACCATAGTCATGCACAGGTGCCTGCAAGAGAGCGCCGAGTAAGTGCACGCGCTAGTCCGCTTGATGTAGGCGGCGTCTTTTTTTTTTTTTTTCTATTTTGATAGAATCAATCTTTAAAAAAAGGAAAATACAACTAAACAGCACCTGCTATTGCAGAGACTTGCATTCGAGACAGCACTCTCACTTTCTACTTGTGGGAGATTAGCGACCCTGTTTAGTGAACCGACGCATAAAAATGCATCATAATGCACATGTATATATAGATATATATACATAGAGTCAGAGTTATACACACACACACACATTATATATAAGATAGAATACGATACATCTAAGTGTGTTTAAATCTATATACTTTACGTTAAATCGATTTATATCTTGTCTCAGTATTTGATCAATGTAATTAGTTAAGTACTTATATTCATTTTGTCTTAACTGTAGATATCCACTACATACATACATACATACATATATAGATACATACATACATACATACATTTGTTCTAACTACACTTTGATTTCTCTATCTCCATCTCCCAGACACACGGGCATATATATATATATATATATATATATATATATATATATATATATATATATATATATAGGCATCCATATACAGTACTGTTTCGCTGTATCACAGCTAGTCAGTGCGGCTAAACAGGCAACTACCTCAAGCCAGGATCGAAACCCAACCGCCTAAACGGCAGTCAAGGCTTCTCACCATTAAGCTATATATAATATAATATAATATAATACATCTATAACATTATATATATATATATATATATATATATATATTACACGGTGCTTATCGAAACAGGTTGCTGTTCTTTCACTGGATATCGATTTATTTCTCTTTATTGCTAAGTTTTACAATTATTTTTTTCACCCTTCTTATTCTTTCTTTCTCTAGATGTTCATTCAAAGTTCTTCATTCTATATGACCTTTCTTTGTTATATTTGACATCGCTCTCGCTCCTTCGTAACTGATTCCCGATTTTCACCCTCGCTATTTACTCTCATTATTTAAAGTAGTTCTTTCGGTGTTCTTTCTTGTCTTCTGCGGGCTTACTTTTATTACATTTCTACAGTTCTCTTCTCTCTGTTTCTCTCTTTCTATCTACCTCGTCTTCCTTTCTTTCTATTTTTACTATATTTCTTTATCCCAATTATAAAGTTTCCGTTTCATTTCTCCGACCATCGACTTTTCGCCCATTTTATTTCTTTTGACCGGCTCCAGTGAAAAAAAAAAAGAAAAAAAAAGAAAAGCAGAACAAAAACAAGCAAAATCGAAACTGAAAACTCAATTAAAACGCTATCAATCAAATACAAAAAAAAAAGATCGATCAAAGATCGAATGACGTGCGTGAGAGAAGCGCATATCAATGTACAATTACGAACTAACATATCAACGTCTTTTAACCCCCAGCCTCAAAGCACAAGTCGCCCTCGCCTCCTCCCCTCACTGCCTGTTCGAAAATCAGAATGAAATAATGTGAAGACAAAAAAAAAAAAAAGAAAAATTTCCCAAGCAATAAAATAAAAATATAAAGATCGACATCATATCATTAACATTTTCAATTTATTTGTACGAAAAAACAAACAAAAAAATATTTATTTTGGAAAATTTTTCAGTCGTACGAGCAGCAGATCGATTAACACAAACATCGTTTTTTAATCAAAAAAAGCACACAAAAAGGCACAAATATATTATTCGCGTTTACTGTTGAACACTTGAAATTGTGAGTCCATTGTTTAAAACGTGTCGCAAAACCACAACATTATCAACTTTAATAATAACTAAAATAATATTAATTATAATAACAATAATACCGAGGAGACTTGCCATCACTCAGCTTCCAGGGTTTTTTCAAAGAGGATATCTTTTAAAACCTATGTGACAGCTCCTTGTGATGCCATAATATCAACAATAATAACAATACTACTACTAATAATAATAATAACCGAATAATAATAATAATAATAATAATAATAATAATAATAATAAAAACAACAATAATAGCAACAATAGCAATAATAATAACAATAATAATAAGAATAATAATAATAATAAAATAATACAACAACGATAATAACAACAATAATAACAATAATAAAACAAAAATAATAGCAACAACAACAATAATAACAACCAAAATAACAAAAACAATAAGACAATATTAATAAAAATAAACACTAATAAACTAAACAGTAACAATAATAACTAAGACCTAACAATAAAAATAATTTAAAACAGTAATAAACACAATAATAACAAAACAGCAACAATAATAACAATAATAAAAAATAATAGTAACAATAGGGTTACGTATAACAAAAACAAATAAAAACATAGTTAAACAATAAATAAAAATAATGGCAAGATCAATAATAATAATATAAATAATAAAGGAACATAATAGTAACTATAATATTAATATAAACAATAATAATTAAACAATAGAAATACATATAGCAAAGCAAATAATAATAATAAACATAATAATAACATCATAATAATAAACATAAAATAATAGTAACAATAACCATTATGAAATAAAATATAACAATAATAACAATAAGAATAACATACAAATAATAATAAAATAGTAATAATAATAATAATAATAATAATAATAAACAAAAAAATAATAACTTCAATGTTCGATATTAAATGCAAAAAGGTGACCAATTGATCATATATCTGACATAATTTTAAGAATGATGACACGTTGACGAATTATATAAAACAATTATAGATCTCTTAAAAATAATAATATATATTTTATATATTATATCAATATAACAACAATAACAAATTGATCTTGAACTATAAGAGTGCGACAAAAACGTTCACTTATTTTAATTCTCGCACGATTTATCTATACGACCCCAAAAGAACATTACCACAAGAATTAAAAAAAAAAAAAAAAGAAAACAATCAACTTAACAAATACCTGGCCTAAAAATATACCCAGCCATTATCCCATACTTATTTCTAAGACAGTTAAAACATAAGCAGATATATATATATATATATATATATATATATATATATATATATAGATACACGGTAGATAAATATACAAAATAAAAACATATATACTAATTAAGGGAAAACTTTACAAAACACTTAATACTGTAACTAACTAACTAAACTGTTACGACCCTAAATCATGGTACTAAAATATTATACATACGATATTTGTTTTACGATTGTGAAGAACCATTGGAATTATAAGTGACTTAAAAATAAGAAAATTCTGAGATACGTTGTATCAGCTATAAACTGATAGGCCTACCAAAATGTTACAATAGTTTACTAAATTGCATTTAAAATCTAAGAGTTATAGAAATTAAAAGCAAACATAATTTCCAAATTAATAACCGGAAGAAATTTTAAAAATTAATTTGGACATAAAGTTTCTTGCAAAACTGTAAAACAAATTCTTTGAGTTTAACATAAAAATTGAAGTTTAGAAACCAGGGAGACATTGGAATTAAAAATATATATAATAATTTAAAATTGTATGTAATTGAGAACTCTCGTCTCTAAACTCTCTAAACATCCTCTCCCACACCCGCTTATATATATATATATATATATATATATATATATATATGTATATATATATATATATATATATATATATATATATATAATTATTCTTTTTTATTGTTTCAAAAATAAATAATTCCAAAACAAGAGCAAATTCTAAAATACCCTGTTTTAATAAATTGGGCTGGATTAGGTGTGTTTCAAAAATACAATAATTGCCCGGATGAAATAGTGAATACGTACACAGTAAAGCATCACCTTCTCAAGAGGTTATTTCTTTGTATTGAATTATCAAGAATGTGTTTTATTGAATATAAATACATAATAGTTATATAAAATTTATATTCTGTTTATTATCCCTGTGTGTGCCTGTTCTTATTGTATGTGTAAGCTAAATAACCAATTATTGCACGTTTGGACTTCCATAATCTGTTTTAAAATCTATCATTTGCATCGTGATTTTTTTCATCGTTAACAAAAAGAAAAAAAATCATATTGAAAACAAAATCTACAGGACTCAGTCATGCTGACATACATATCGATAAATTGAAGGAACTTCTTTACAACACGATTCAAACTGGCAACTTCGTTTGCCATCTCAGACAAAAGAACACACAAAAAATCCCACGTGAACAAAGGGGGAATGTGCCTTGAATGGAAACATCTTTCATGACAGACAAATAAACACACGTTATATATAACATAAGGGAATATACTTCTTAGTTTCGTTCGATTTGTTCGTTGTTACAAAAGGAGTGGGGTTTCAATATACAAGTGAAAAAATTACGAAGCATAATTAGGAAAACATATCAACCTCAGTCTGTTTTCATTAATTTTTGATGTATGGTTTGAACTATCGCAGCATTGTTCGATATATCTAAGACACAGATTTCTCAAACTATTTAAGATACTTGAATTTATATACATATATATATATATATATATATTTATATATTCGGTTTTATTCTATTGATATCTACTGATACATCCAAGATACCTCTTTTAGGTTTTCCTAAAATATCTCATTTTAAATACGTTTACCATTCCTCGTCTTTGTTTTATCTCAGTTTGAGTTTATCTTGGATACCTTGTTTTTATTCTGCCTCAGATATACCTCGGATTTCACATACCTCATTTTCACTCTGCCGAAGATAACTTATTTTAAGTAGATACCTAATTTCCAATCTGCTTACTATTTCTGAATCCCAGTTTTCCAGTCTATCTAACTTTTTACGATACCTAATCTTAAATTTATCTGAGGTATTACATTTTAGTCTGTCTAATATATCACATTTATATTTTACTTTACCTTATTTTAACTATTTCCAATATCTCCAAATTAGTATTAGAGATGGCATTTCAGATTGTCTAATGCTCCATTTTCAGCTTAAGATAATTCATTTTATAGTTTATCTAAAATATAACATGTTCAGTCCGTCAGTTCCGGTCTGTGTTACTTCATTATAAAATCTATTAATTTTTTAAGTTATATTTTATATTATCACGTAGCGATTATAAACACCAGCTTTTAAAGCGTAAAATATTAACTTACAAAAATAATATAAATAAATAAAACCTGAAGCGACGTAATATAATTAATAAATAACTAATTTTCTTTGGGAGTCTATAATTTAAAAAAAACTGCGAATTTTCATTTTTTTTTTTTTTAATATCAAACGAGCAGCCGATTGTCTTTGTCTTTCTCGAACTACTCTTGTGCCTCGTTTTAGCTGAGTGGTCACGTGCTTTTTTTTAACATCTTTAATGGCGATAAATGCCGGAACGTGTACAGAATAAATGTTTGTTACCCAAACGATTTCTATTAACTTCTCTTTTTACACGAAACAGTTTGGAGATTAATTATTATTAATATATAATATTAAACATTCTATTTATATTGTTAACACTCTGTTATTATTATTATTATTATTATTATTATTTTGTAACTTACAACGTTTTGAGCGGTTCATGGTCCTTCCTCCTGCGTGGTTCAATCTCTTACAGAGATTGCATTATGTTCCTTGTTGCATTGTGAATAAGACGAAATATTTATGCGAATCCGGGCATCGTTTTGATCTTTTTAGATAGAGGTTTCATAATTGAAACCCTGAAAAAAAACTCTTTTAATACATATCATAAAAGCACGTGTTTGCATAAATTATATAAATCGACTAAAAGAAGTCGCTCGTAAACTGCGATTCGTTAATCATTTGAAAGACAACGTAAGGAAAACAGTAGTGTATTGACGCGATTTAACTAAAACATAATAATAATAAAAAAAATGAAACAGTGATACTAACTTTTATTAAAACCAATTATTTATTACTTATATTTGCGAAAATATACTTATATTCCACATTCACGACTACAACAAATAATCACATTTATTTATATAATTATAAAGAAACCTACATACAGAAGTATAGATCAATCTATTTATATATAAATATTAATTAACCTTTCTTTGATTTTTACTTATATACTAGAATTTTGTTCTAGTCAGTAGACTTATAGGATAAAGTTGTTGTTTTTGTTTTTAAATCCTGATTATTACGTCTAGGAACAGGTTCGAACCTCACGCGGTGCCTCCCTATATTGGCTGTGTTTCTCAAAAAAAAAAAATAAAATAAAATAACCCCCACTTCATTACCAACACCCTCATCGCCCCCCTCTTACCAATATTCTACCTCGTTATTTTTTCACATCCCTCTTTCCTTTCGAACGATATCGATCATCTGTCATTAAATATAAACACTAACCCCCTTTCTTTTCTTTACTCGAAAAAAAAGAAGAAAAAAGACACTCCAGTGTACTTTTAGTCTTTTTCGTGGAAAATATTTTCCTTTTAAATGTAAAAACGAAAACATAATACAACCTTTACTTGATATATTTCGATGCCATTGAGTTTGCTGTTTTTGTTTTTCTTTTATTTTTCAAAGCAGTAATTCGAAGTTGGTATACGAATGTAATATATATATATATATATATATATATATTTATATATATATAAACGCGTTGAGATTGTAGGAAGTCATAAAAAAAACAAACGCAACCTTAACCCCAAGTGTTCGTTCAAATAGAAAACACTAGCATCGTTACATTCGTGTCACGGGTGACACCTAATAATAATAACCCTCTCCAATCTGTCTGCTACCCCATTTTCAATCGAAGATACCTCATTTCCAGTTTCTCTAAGGTTCTTCGTTTTCACTCTGTCTGCTACCCAATTTTCAATCGAAGATACCTCATTTCCAGTTTCTCCAAGGTTCTTCGTTTTCACTCTGTCTGATACCTCATTTTCAATCGAAGATACCTCATTTCCAGTTTCTCTAAGGTTCTTCGTTTTCACTGTCTGATACCCCATTTTCAATCGAAGATACCTCATTTCCAGTTTCTCTAAGGTTCTTCGTTTTCACTCTGTCTGATACCTCATTTTCAATCGAAGATACCTCATTTCCAGTTTCTCTAAGGTTCTTCGTTTTCACTCTGTCTGATACCCCATTTTCAATCGAAGATACTTCATTTCCAGTTTCTCTAAGGTTCTTCGTTTTCACTCTGTCTGATACCTCATTTTCGGTCTCTTCCAGCTACTTCGTCTTTACACCAAGATACTTCATTTTGAGTACGCTTAAGATACCTTATATTCAATCTCTCTGTGTCCGTAAATGTGTTTCAATTATAATGATCTCGCTTTATAGATTTTATTCGTATCATCACTTTTCTCTCTGTCTGTCCCCAAGTATATAAACCATATTATTACTTGCTTGTCAACTCGTATAACTGTATCTCACTCTCTATATATATTTCAAACCTCCCCATCTCTTTCTCTATATATATTAGTTCTATTCGCGTAAATAACGCGGTATGTGGGGAATGTGGGTATATTACATGAAAAAATAATTACAGAATATTCTTCTCTCAATATTATTTGTTCAAACAATAAGCTAAGATCATCGTCACGCCGATATGAAGCATAACGTTACATGTACACTTGATTAAATTGTTACGTTTAATTTCCGTTAACATTTTGTGGTTCAAATTCTATCCATTTCACCTCAAGAAATATCTGTCAGTTAAAATATATACATACATATATATATCTATAAACCCCAGTTCAAATCGAGGCTCAAATAAAGACGTGTATGTTAAAACACATAAAAACGGTTCGAAACACAAATTTATAAAACTAATAATTTTAAGCAACCTTTTTTTTTTTTTTTTAATCACTAATGCGTGGGGTGTTTATATTTGTGTTTTGAAACGAAACCGATATTAAAATAAAAAGAAAATACGACAAAAATATTTTTAAAAAATGGCTACCATAAAGTTATCCGCCTTTATCTCAAACGAATAGATCCGTATATATCACGTGCTTAATTTAGTTGTGATCAGCGTTCAAATATATTTTATTGAATTTACCCGAAGAAAATTATGAATTGATTGTAAAATTGCGGTTTTTACAAATACACACAAATCTATCGACTCACGTGAATTCCTACGGACACTTGAACGACATTTGGACTCTTATCTTTACGAGTGCGTGTTAATATATACTTATCTACCCTTAAAGATTGCACACAAAGATGTAGTTTCATTTAAGTACGACTGATAACGGAAAAATAAGCAAATCACTATTAAGATAAAAATCATTGAATTGATTTTATCATTTTCAAATTACGAAGACAAAATGACGTCATTACGGATTAAAATTTTATATTCACTTTTTTAATGACATACGTTTGTTTTATGATCTACTGGATAAGTATTGAACACGCAAACATTATAAACTTTTATGTTAAGCATCATCTTACTCTGATTATATATATATATATTTGCATACGTACAAAAATAGCTATATCGTATACTTTTCCGCATACACGTATATGAACAATTAATGCATTCAACATATCAAAAATGTTTTTTTAAAAGAAAATACAGTGTTAATCTCAGAATTTATTATTTAAATTAAGGGTCGTTTATTTCTTGTATGTGTATAACTATATAATAATACACAATACTATTTAATAACATACACAACTATATATTAATATGCATACCGTAATAAACTGTTTTAATGGTTCCATGGAAAATATATGAAATGAATTGCGTGAGTGTCTATGCGTGATAATACATGATCTCATCGAAGTACAATAAATAATTGTTCACTTAATCGATATTGTTTTGTTTTTTTTTTACTTAAAATAAACATTGAAGTTTACCCTGAACTTGGCATACTTCTGTTGCTGCTGCTGCTTCTGTATCATCGATAATTCTTCCAGATCGATAATTATATATTCGGAATCAATTAAATAAATCTGAAAAAAAAAAAAAAAAAATCCATATTGTTTCAAAAAAAAAAAAAAAAAAAAAAAAACTTTGCTTTAAAATAATTATTGACAAGTTTGGATACCTTTAAATTTGAGACAAAAAAAAATAAAATTAACAAAAAAAAAAATTCCAAAGGTGTTTTTTTTTTTTTTTTTGTAAGTTAATTGTACCGATAATATTAAAGCGGGAACTATTTGAACATTATTGTTATTCCGGTTCTCAGTTTTGTAACGTACCCTGATTTCCTTTAAAAATTGGAATTTTAAAACAAACAAACAAGACGAAACGAAACAAAATTGGATTATTTTTTATCAACTTACAAATAAAAACAATTGCAGTCATAACAATCATAAAAGAAAACGCTATTGGAAATAAAATAATTATTGTGAAAAAAAATTGTGTATGTTGTTTCACACTTTTATTCCTCTTTTTTATCGAGCACTTCGACGTAAAATAATGACAAAAAATAATGTGTTTAATTGTCTGGACATTTTTACAATAAGCAACAAATAAAACGAAACGGAAAGAAAGAAAAAAAAAGAGACGTTGAAAAAAAATTAAAGACTGATAACGAAAGGATGAAAAGTAAAAGCAAAAAAATGCAATAAAAACACACAAAAAGAACTTTTAACAAATAATAAAGAAAAACAAAAACAAACAAAAAAAAAACAAGTATTAGAGAAACTTTTTCAAAAGAATACCACAAAAGAACCCGGATGTTATTTTACGAATGCTCACATTGGACTTCTTTATTAATTAATTGTTTATAAAAAAAAAAAAAAAAAAACATTTCTTCAAAATCTTTCTAATGTGTAGTTATATTAACATTAAGGTTAAGAACAGAAAAGTAAAATTGTTATCAAATTTCTTTTAAACATCAACTTTCATTATGAGAACAACAACACCAAAATTGTAACATATTCACCATACAAACAAAATCAACTAACAAAATTACAACAAGAAAACAAACAAAACCTAACGAAAAAAAAACTTGCTTTAATTTTTATATTGGAAAGAAAAATGGAATTTCTTTACTTACTTCTAAGGACGATGAGATTAACTCATATTTGATATCCAGAGCACAGCTATCACATATCTACAACTACTTACTAAGCTATACCAATATTATTTCACACACAAAGACGTTTTTTAAAGCCGGCGAGATAAAAGAGAAAAACAAGCTTTTTTAAATTCCATTTTTTGCTTTTATTTTACTGTTTGCATTTGTTCATCTAACACTCGAAGCCAAAGAAGGCAAGATGGGTATAGTTTGGTAGAATCGTAGACTGTGCTCTGTCCACGTCCGCGCGATTGCTTTTCTCTGGTGTGAGATGATAATCCTGATTGTTATCTCTTTATCCGTTAACTGACGAAGACGTGATTCTCCGCCATTACTCAAGGAATAAAGGGTTTCAAAAAAAAAAAAAAAAAAAAAGAGGCGAGAATTAAAGAAACCCACTTGTGCTTTTATTAATCCCGTGAATCTCATTTTTTGTTACCAACAACTAAACAGCACAACAAAACATCAACAAACGTGGTAAGTTTTTTAAAATTTTATTTCATTTATTTAACAGCTATTTAATTATAATGAAAGGTTACGATATGCAACACTAAAAAAAAAGTTCCCATTTTGTCGGTAAAATACTTATTCCGTTTACTTCCGGTTGTGCTATAAACAAATCAATATGGCGTATATGCACATTTGCATCTTTGCTTCGCGATTTTTTTTTAATAACAATAGAGTTTTATTAAACACTAGCAGGCCGCCTGGCGTTGCGCGGTCGTAATATATACATAAAATTTAATTCATACAGAAACCGAGACATGTGCATGTGTGTATTATATTTTTTCTAAACAGTTGTTTTTTGTAAGTAAAAAAAAATATACTTGAGCTTAGCTCAAAACCAAAACCTAAAGACAGTGAGTCAAGTACGATAACCATTACGCCAGCTTGATACG
Source organism: Euprymna scolopes (assembly GCF_053919585.1). Lineage (NCBI taxonomy): Eukaryota > Metazoa > Mollusca > Cephalopoda > Sepiida > Sepiolidae > Euprymna > Euprymna scolopes. The sequence continues at coordinate 110,168,485 of NC_136499.1, read as the reverse complement.
ATTTTAAAAAGTGTTTTCAAACCTACTTACTCGTAACATAAGGAATATGTCACGTGAACGATTCACACATGCGCATTTCTGAAACAGTTGACAAACAGATAAAAATCCGATGACCTCAACGCTACAATTTTTCAATCTTGATCCGTTTAGTAGCCATTCCTTCCGGATGAAGACCAATCAAAAAGTTTTCCACGTGTCTGAATAACATATATATCAAGAATCCGTTGAGTATATAGGTTGAGAATTGTCCTCACACATACACACACATACGTGCACGCACACATACATGCATACACACACGCACACACACATACACATATTCTCACGTAGTTAATAAAAGATGTTAAAAAACACTGTGAAAAAGAGTTAAAAACATAACATATCTATATATCTATAAAAGTGAACGTGTCTGTCTGTCTGTCTGTCTGTGTACATTTCCCTACGCAATAACTCTGTCAATGTTTAGTCTATAGGCTCGAAATTTGAAATACCGGGTACTGAGATTTGGGAAAATCGATGTGACGGGTGTCAGCCAGAAATTTGGCTGTTAAGGGGTCAAATTTCAACGATTTTACCTTTAAGAACTCTACCAAACTCCTCCGACAATTTTGGGTCTAGACACTTGAAATTTTAGATATAGGTTCCTTGAACATGGATCTAACTTAATAAAGTGATTTGAGCCCGAAACAATAAATTTTAAGGGGTCATAATAGGGGTCAAAGTTTTAAAAAATTAACCATTTTTTTTGTTTTTTTGCTTTTTTTGCACAGCATACACCTCCAAACACCCGAGCAACGCCGGGCACCCCTGCTAGTAAACATATAAAAACCAAGTACGTCCAAGGATTGATTACTGCTGCCACATCTGGGCAGGTGCTGCTAAAAACAGCCTATTCTGCCTTGACAGAGTACAAAATAGGTTTCGTGGCTTAGTGGGTGATGCCCTTTTCTCTTCCCTGCAACCTCACTCCCACAGGAGAGACGTTGCGAGCCTGTCTGTGTTTTATCCTTACTACCATGGCAGGTGCTCGTCTGAGCTCAAATCTCTGCCCCCCCCTCGCCAATCTTTCACAAACACCCGTCTAGCTGAAACCACTGTCAAAAATTTTCTTCACTCCTTATCTGGGCCAAAATCAAAACGTAGATTCCATGAACAAAGCTTCTTTCTTAGAAGTGCACGCCTGTGGAACTCTCTTCCGTTTGCCATGCTTCCCACCTGACTACAACCTGGATGTCTTCCAATGTGAACAAATTCCTGATGAACCGCCTCCTTAAGTAAGACACTTTATCAGATCTCCAAAACTAACGTACTGTACACACAATAACCCTTATCCCCGAGTGGCTTCCGAGCCTTAATAAGTGGTGACTACCTTGTAAAAAAAAAATAATTTAAACAAGGAAATACAAAATAAGTGGATAGTCCTTAATCTGCGGAGTTTCGAAGAAATACTTTCCTTCTCACTAGAGAGTAGGATTTAACAAAATGCCGGATCGGATTTTGCTTGCAAAAATATTTAATGAAACTACAAGTAAGTTATAGATCTTAATTGGTAACAAATAGTGAAGCAGAGGGAATAGGGTGAAGAAATTATAAGCTCTATTTCCTATTTGGTTTTATCGAGCTTTTACATCTAGTTGAGATTACTTTATAAATATTAACTCTTCAATATTTATAATATACTTTAGTTTTGCCATCTTGGATTATTTTGGTAAACTTAACTGCAATTCTTATTTCATTATATCTTTATATATATATATATATATATATATATATATATATATATATATATATATATATAGTAAGTTATAAAATATATATGGCGATTAAGCTACACTGAGTATTCCGCGTTTCATCCACTCTAGGACTCTTCAGGCTTATGCGCATAAGCCTGAAGAGTCCTAGAGTGGATGAAACGCCGAATATTCAGTGTAGCTTAATCGCCATATATATTTTATAACTTACTTACTAGCTCTACCTACGTATTGAGCACTTTTGAAGTAAATACTTAAAGTTTACGCATAAATTTATACTTTCGTATATTAATTTTTATGTGAGTAAATTAAGTAGTTATATGTATATATATATATATATATATGTATATATATATATATATAGCTATATATACTAATGAGACTTTTTAGTTCGTTAAAAATAGGCAAAAAGTATAGTACGTTGGCTTAGAATTAGTGTTTTATGCTAAATTGATTGAATATGGTTAAATTTGTGTTCGTTTTTGCATTAAATACTATTACCCATTAATCTCTTACTTAACGTCGTTTCAAAACTGTTTGTTTGAGATTGTTTAAATATATTAGCATATACACATAAACAACTTTATATAAATAAGGATACACAATGTTACTTTAGTTTATATTGTGCTGATGGCATAGTGCGTAGTTACTGTTCACTAAACTGTTTGAACATGCCAGGAAAAAAAAATCCTCATTGACAAGAATTGGAATATCTGAATTGATTTAAGAAAATAAATTTGTTTATATAAAAAAAGTGTGTTATTTTAGCATTCTAAACGTATTCATTTACTTTTTAGTCCTTATAAATGACCAAAAGTTATAGACCGTTGATTTAGAATGAATACTTTAGACCAGATTCATAGTTTAACATGGTAAGATGTGTGATTTTACATTAAACATGTTTTAGGATCGAAAAATATATAAAAATTTATTAATCAAAATTGTAACCTACATTTGAAGCGTTGCATATCGATTAACAGAAAAGAATTTCGTATATAAATGAATACGTAATAGATGTACAGCATCGAAATATATCTGATTTGATTTAAGCAAATAAATGTTTACATAAAAAAATGCCTACTTGTAGCCTTCTAAACGTATTCATTTATATATGTATTCCTTATTTTTAATTAATATGCAACGCTTCAAATGCAGGTTACAATTTTCATTAATTCAGTTTGCGCGGCTAACGCGATACCCTGTTGATGCCTGCTTTTTTTAATTTCTTTTTCTTTTTTTTTTTCAAATCAAATTGTTATGAAGACTCACGGACTAACACTGAGGCTCGCAAAATTACACCATGCGGACCAGAAAAGGAAAAAAAATCCTCATTGACCAGAATGTATAGCATTGGAATATCTGAATTGATTTAAGAAAATAAATTTGTTTATATAAAAACGTGTGTTATTTTAGCATTCTAAACGTATTCATTTACTTTTTAGTCCTTATAAATGACCAAAAGTTATAGGCCGTTGATTTAGAATGAATACTTTAGACCAGATTCATAGTTTAACATGGTAAGATGTGTGATTTTACATTAAATACTAATTCCTATTGATCCATTATACTTAGTTCGCTGTACCTGATCATAGCAAAGGTCCATACAAAATTTCATCCGGATCGGCCAAGCAGTTTTCGAGTAACAGTAAAAAAACACATACAGATAAACAGACTAACGTGCAACAGTTGTTTTTTTTTTTACATGGTATTCACAACTTATCAAGGCCCGGAAGCAACTCTGGCATAGGGGTTATTGCGTGTACAGTAATCAATGGGACAATATCGTAGTAATCGTTAGTAATGGAGGTTTGATAATGTGTCTTACTTAAGAGGGCGGTTTATCAAGAATTTGTTTATGTTGGACTTGAAGACATCCAAGTTATAGTAAGGTGGGAACCAGGCAAACGGAAGATAGTTCCACAGGCGTGCAGTTCTAAGAAAGAAGCTTTGTTCATGGAGTCTATGTTTTGATTTAAGCGCAGATAAAGAATGGGGAAAATTATTAACAGTGGTTTCAGCTAGACGGGTGTTTTTCATTAAAGATTGGCGAGGGGGGACAGAGATTGGATGACGTGTTGAATCAGAATTTGTACTTTATGTCAAATTAATGGTTGAATAAATAATACAATCTTCACAATTGTAACTTAATTTTTTAATGCTTGAATTTTTCGCTAAGACGATCTCTAATTATTAATAAGCGATAAAACCGGAAGTCAAAAGTTTGAAACTCGGTGTTAAAACAAAATCTTCTTTTTAGTTGCTTCTCATTAAGGGTGCCTCAAATATATTTGATAAGAAATATATATTAGTTTTATCGCCTCCCATCAAAATAAAAACAAAAACAGGTTTCCTTGAAAAGTATATATTTTTTAGAAAACGTGTCGTGTACAATTATGTCTGGCATAAGAGGGCGTCTTTTAGTATATATTCAAGCGAACCTACCTTTTTAACAGCAGGAACTAATTTGAACTTGCTACAAACATTGCAATTTGAGACACATAGTGATATGAGATAAAGGGATAAAGTAGCAACCATAGTTGAAGTCAATGCTGGCTTGAACATAGCTGGATGGTGCTTCCAGATGAGGCTGTCTGAAGATATCCGCTTCCTGAGACGAAATGCACCCAACATTGATGTTTTTTTGTGTTTCTACGTCTTTTTGTAAAACTTAATTATTTTCTGTAAAAAAAAACAAAAAACAAAAAACAACAGCCAACGTTCCCCCCTTTTCCTTCTTCCCATTTCCCTTTCCTTTTTCTATCTCCCCAACTTCCTGACTGGTTTGTGCCCATTTTTATGCTAAATATTTATCCCTATTATCCAATAATGGTGTATCCAACAGATACTGTAATACATAGTTCGCTACACCATATAACAAATGTGCATACAAAATTATAGCCAGATCCGAGAAGTAGTTTCGGAGATAAGGCGAAACTTAAGAACTAGTCTTTATTAATCCTTATTAACCCCAATTTATCCTCATTAGCCCCCCCCCAACTGTGCATCGAACGGATTCACAATATTTGGTTTGCAGATCGACTCAATAGTTTCCAAGAAAAAAAGTTGAACCGACAGATTAACAAACAGACGGACAGACTCAGAGAAATATGATATAGGTAGCCTAAGGATGCATAGGTTCTCAGCAAAATATATAAATCAACTAAACATTAAAATATAATTTCATACGATTTTGGTTCTCTTACTTTCGGAGTTTTCACTATTTACTTTGATCACGTGGCGGCTTTCATGAGATTGAATTCAAATATGATTCAAAAAACACTTTTTGAAAATATTGTCATCACTGAACTACATGTTTGACAAAAATATTATTTTATCTTTAAAATATAATGAATTCTATTAAAATATGTTTTAAATCGACTTCTGTTTTCGGCACAACGTTTCGGCCGATATAAGCTCCGGCCTTATTCAGGTGTATCTTGTCGAACTCGAAACTCTTTTCTCTGAAATCTTTTAGTTGAACTCTAGAATCTTTATGTCGAACTCTGGAATCTTTTAGTTGAACGCTGGAATCTTTAGTTGAACTCTGAAATCTTTATGTCGAACTCTGGAATCTTTATGTTGAACCCTGGAATCTTTATGGTGAACTTTAGAATCTCTATGTTGAACTTTAGAATCTTTATGTCGAACTCTGGAATCTTTATGTCGAACTCTGGAATCTTTATGTCGAACTCTAGAATCTTTATATCGAACTCTGGAATCTTTTAGTTGAAATCTGGAATCTTTATGTTGAACCCTGGAATCTTTATGTTGAACTCTGTAACCTTTATGTTGAACTCTGGGATCTTTATGTTGAACTCTGGGATCTTTAGGTTGAATTCTAGAATCTTTATGTTTAAATCTGGAATATTTATGTTGTAACTCTGGAATCTTTATGTTTAAATCTGGAATTTTTGTGCTGAACTCTTGAATCCTTATGTTGAAATCTTGAATCTGCATGGAATTTTGAACGGAACATTTTATTTTATCCATGGGGTAGCATGTTTTCGTTCCGTCAGCCATGACTAGGTAGAAGTCCTAAGTAATTCGCAATCATATCTTTGGAATTGAACATAAAATCTTCAAAATTGTAACTTAAAATTTTTTTTTAATGCTTTAATTTTTCGCTAAGACGGTCTCTAATTATTAATAAGCGATAAAACCGGAAGTCAAAAGTTTGAAACTCGATGTTAAAACGAAATCTTCTTTTTAGTTGTTTCTCATTTAGGGTGCCTCAAATATATTTGATAACAAATATATATTAATTTTATCTTCCCCTCCCCCAAACAAAAACAAAAACAGGTTTCCTTGAAAAGTATATATTTTTTAGAAAACGTATCGTGTACAATTATGTCTGGCATAAGAGTGTGCCTTTGAATATATATTCAAGGGAACCTACATTTTTAACAGCAGTAACTAAATTGAACTTATAACAAACATCGTAAGTAATTTGAAACACATAGTGATATGAGACAAAGGGATAAAGTAGCAACCCTTGTTGAAGTCAATTCTGGCTTGAACACAGCTAGCTGGTGCTACCAGATGAGGCTGTTTGAATATATTAGCTTCCTGAGACGAAATGCATCTAACATTGATGTTTTTTGTGTTTCTACTTCCTTTTGCAAAACTTAATTATATTCTGCAAAACCAAAAACAAAAACAACAACCCACCTTTTCCCCCTCTTCCTTCTTCCTATTTCCTCTTTCTCTTTCTATCGCCCCCACTTCGTGACTGGACTGGGTTTTAACTTAATCAAACATTAATACTGTAACCCTTTTCCATCTCCCACTGCAAAAGTCATTCATGTTCTGCAAAGCAAGGAACAAAAACGATAAAATCCACTATAAAACAACCAAACCAAACCAAACACTATAAACTAACGATTGAAGATACAAAGAAATTGAAGAATAAAAACCTTCTACAAAATAACTGGATGCAACATGAATACTATTTCCAAAATAACTGGATTCGGCATTAAATAACCCGAAAAGGGTTGATATGCCGTAAAACAAAAACGAAACCAATCACAGCTTAGAAGGAGAAAGAAGATAACAAAATACCAACATCTTCTGTACAAAATTAAAAAAAACCTGAAATCTTAGGAATTGTAGGATCCTTCTATCGATCCAGTAGCTTTCTCGCTGCTGATGCAATTCTCTATCTATATAAGAGCCAGGTACATCCAAGGATGGAGTACTGTTGCCACATCTGGGCACGAGCTGCAAGAAAGGACTTATCCTGCATTGATAGAGTTCAAAATAGACTTCGTAGCCTCATAGACGTTCTTTTCTCTTCTCTGAAACCTCTTCCTCACAGAAGAGATGTTTCGAGTTTGTCTCTGCTATATCGTTATTTTCATGGCAAGTGTTCCACTGCGTTTTAATCTATGGTCCCCACCCTCGCCAAACTTTCACGAGAAAATTCCCACACTCTTTATCTGTGCCTAAACCTAAATGCAGATTCCATGAACAAAGCTTCTTTCTTAGAACTACACGCCCGTGGAACTCTCTTCCGATTACCTGCTTTCCAGCTGACTACAATATAGTTGTCTCCAAGTCCAGCGTAAACAAGTTCTTGATGAGCTGTTCCACTTAAGTTAACAAATTTACCGAATGTCCATTACTATCGATTACTGTATTATCTAATTGACTACTGCACAATCTTCAACCCTTATCCTCGAGTGGCCTCTGGGCCTTGATAAGTGGTGATGCCTATGTAAAAGCAAAAACGAAAAGAAGATCGCCATTATGATCAGTTAAGCTAGTTTTTTTCTAATGAATTCACCGCATTATGCACGAAAGCTGACCAAGCCCGGCGATCCATCGCCAACGATGACATTATCGACATCCAGTCACGGTTCTAACAGCGAACAACGTAGATTGTCGGGCCCAGAAGCGGTTCGGTATCTTGCTTAACCGTTCTGAGCCACGTTTTAAGCTGGCCGCTGCATCGTTTCTTCAAGTCTTGTAGGTGGAACCGGATTGATGGTTCCTGTGATGAGATTACCTCCTTGACTACGGAGAGTGTGACCAGCTATACACATAAGTGATACACCAAACACATTTCAAATTTAAAATACTATTTGGCAAATATACCCGATGGACCATGTGCAAGAGAAATGTATTTAAAGGGATGATTAGAACCTTAAAAAGAGGGCGAATATTTGGAATCCAGAAGGATGTTCCATCTGGAAAAATGGTGGGATTCTTCAACCGCTCCAGTAGATATCTCACTCCTGATGCAATTCTCTACCTATATAAAAGCTAGGTACGGCCAAAGATGGAGTACTGTTGCCACATTTGGACAGGAGCTGCTAGAAACAGCTTATCCTGTCTTAAATGAGTTCAAGATAGACTTCGTAGCTTAGTGGGGGATAGCCTTTTCTCTTCCCTGCAACCTCTCTCCCACAGAAACAACGCTGCGAGCCTGTCTCTGCTTTATCGTTATTTTCATGGCAAATGCTCGTCTGAGCTTCAATCTATGGTCCCCCCTCGCCAAACTTTCACGAAAAACACTCGTCTAGCCAAAACCACTATCAATAATTTCCCACACTCTTTATCTGTGCCTAAACCTAAATGCAGATTCCAGGAACAAAGCTTCTTTCTTAGAACTGCACGCCTGTGGAACTCTGTTCCGATTGCCTGCTTTCCAGCTGACTACAATTTAATTGTCTTCAAGTCCAATGTAAACAAATTCTTGATGAACCGTCCTAAGTAATCCGATTTACAAAATTCCCACTAGTTATGTTTACTACACTATAATCACACTGGCTAATGTATACTCATTAACCCTTATCCTTGAGTGGCCTCTTGGTGTTGATAAGTGGTGATTCCTGTGTAAAAAAAAATCTCCAGCAAAAACAAAAATTTAAGAAAATGGGGTAAAAAAGAAATATTTTTAAAGGAAAAGGGAATTTCGGTTTTCCCAATGTACTCGTATGACATATTTTTGTATTCTGGCATAATTTGACCCGGATTCTTGGGAGTCCCGTCAAGCATGGATCGGGCGAGACCGGCAATCATCGGTTTAAGCCGAGCGTTGTAACAGACGCAGACTAATTTTAAAACAAACAGACCGGAAAAAAATGCAAATAATCAAGAATAACAAAAACCTATCTTTAAAGGACTGAAAATATTTTTATTTCATTTTATTTATTTATTTACTTTTTTTTTTTGCAAAATATTTATCGAAAAAGTTTTTTCTTTTTTCTTCAAGAAAAGATGAAAGTTTTTTTTTAATTTTTATTACATTTTCATCTCAAACAAGGCACATTGCCACTTTGATCTAGGGGTCTACTATCAGGGACCTAAGTTCCAGGGGTACTATGTAAGGAGTTTAGCAGCAAGATGTCTGTTCACATTACACTTGAACTTCTGCATGCCAGTACAGTTGGGGAAGCAGGAAACCGGAAGAGAGTTCCAAAGTCTTGCAGTTCTGGGGAAGAAGCTGCTTGTCGGGTTTGTCGGGGGTATTTTCGTCGAGGGGGTACAAGTGCGTGTAGTTCGTCAGAACATCCACCATTGTAAAACAGGCAGAGGGATGCAACGTTTCGTCGGTGGGACAGGGGCTGAAGTTTAAATGACAGTTCGGGACCTATTAGATTGGCGACTCTCTTTTGTATCCTGTCCAGGAGCAAGAGACAAGTAGCAGATGCACCAGCCCAAATGTGACAGCAGTACTCCATACATGGGCTAATGGTGGCTTTGTAGAGGTACAGGATACTTTCAGGCGTAAGTTACTTTCTAGCACAATAGAGAGAGCCCACATTCTTTGCAGCAACGTTAGCAATGATCTCGATATATATATTTCAACTCATGTTTCCTGTGAACGTTAAGCCAAGGAGTTTGAACGAAATGCTCTCAGGTAAAGTATCTCTAGCCATAGCTATTGATGGTTGGTAAGATTTCATGTAATTATTAAAGGAAACGAGCTTTATCTTGGCAGCGTTGAACGTTAGCATCCATTTTTGACCCCATTCCACTACGGACTGAAGGTCTTCCGCTAGGAGTTCCGCCATTACAGTAGATACGAACTCATTAGGTTTCCCCACGTGATTGCTATAGAGCGTGGTGTCGTCGGCTTTTTTTTCTAACCGTAAATCGTTAGGTGTAAGTACAAGTTTTTTTTTTTTTCAAGACTTTTTGTTCAGTCAAGTTTTTTATGCTTCTCTGTCAGGTCCTCCTGCTTTGCGTGACGGGAATTCTCGAGAATCCGGGTCAAATTATGCAAGAGTACCCATATTTTTTGAAGGTATAGTAAATGATGTGTTAGAATATGTAAGTGTCATTTGTAGAGGTGATATATGTCGCTTTGCGTATCTATTCGTTTTCTAACTACGCGATAATGGCATTGTTACGTGTCATACACAAGAGACAACGAGACGCGTTCTCTGAACCACTCTGTCCCTCAAGACACACCATTAATTTATGATATTATCCTCATAAACTTTAATATCTACCAGCAGGGAGATGCAACGCTGCCCGGGATTGAATGAGAATCAATAAATGTTTCAGACTCCCATATTTTTATTGTCATCGATATCGATGAAATCGCCCATTTTTCAATCAAATCGATTACTCTAATTAGAGATCCATCGCGGCGCAGAGAGGAAGCTTCACACGTCTCTCTGCAGTGACTTAGTCTACAATTGATTATAGCCTACATTGCACTGTAGAGAACCTACTGTTGATTTTATAAAATTATTTTTTTTATATATAATGGCTTGAATTAAAGCCTAAAATACAAATCTCAAGTACCATGCTTCAATTATGTTCTAAGCAGAAACATTCACTTTGAACGCGCCTCTGCTCAACTGTTGACTTTATATGCCTGGTCTTACTGCTTGTGTGGTGATAATGGCTTGAATTTAAGTTTAAAATGAAGAAAAGTCAAATATCATGGTTCAAGTGTGCTTTAAACAGAAACATTCATTTTGAACGCCCCTCTGTCATATTAAAAAATGCTACGGTTGATTTTATATGTCGGGCCTTTCTGCTTGTGCGATAATAAAACTTCTCAAATGCACTTGTGATGTTAGGCTGTATAAGGTGTTAACTTTGGTTAAAATCGCGTGTTCCTTCTTTCATCAGATGATTTCGATTATCGATTATCGATTATCGATACTTATTGAAGACATTCCGATACAAAACCTATCTAAGAACACTGACAGGAACAAAAAGTGCCATCGTGTGAAATTTCATAAAAATCAGCCCAGCCGTTTTCGAGTCCGTAGTGAACGAACACACACACACTCACAAAATTATTATTATATAATAGTAGAGTAGAGTCGATAGACAGATATATATTTATTTGTCATTTTAGCCGAGTTACTCTCCAATCAACTTCAGCTGTATAGCGCTACTAGTTTTGGCGAATCTATAGAGTATATCTCTAGCACATTCCTGACGATGCTTAAACGGCTACACGAAAGGTAAAAACCGCGGATATTCCGAGAAGAAAAAATGCTTAGACCATACATCCATACGTTCGATGTATCTATAAAAAAAAGATAATACAGAAAATTGAAAAAAACAAAAACAAAACAATGGTACTACTAAACAAAATTTTTCTGTTGTCTTTAATATATTACAATGATGATCATATATTACAATAATGATAATATATTACAATAATGATAATATATTACAATAATGATAATATATTACAATAATGATCATATATTACAATAATGATCATATATTACAACAATGATCATATATTACGATAATGATCATATATTACAATAATGATAATATATTACAATAATGATAATATATTACAATAATGATCATATATTACAATAATGATAATATATTACAATAATGATAATATATTACACTAATGATCATATATCACAACAATGATCATATATTACAATAATGATCATATATTACAATAATGATAATATATTACAATAATTATCATATATTACAATAATGATAATATATTACAATAATGATCATATATTATAATAATGATCATATATTACAATAATGATCATATATTACTATAATGATCATATATTACAATAATGATCATATATTACAACAATGATTATATATTACAATAATGATCATATATTACAATAATGATCATATATTACGATAATGATCATATATTACAACAATGATCATATATTACAATAATGATCATATATTACAACAATGATCATATATTACAATAATGATTATATATTACCATAATGATCATATATTACAATAATGATCATATATTACAAAAATGATCATATATTACAATAATGATCATATATTACTATAATGATCATATATTACAACAATGATCATATATTACAACAATGATCATATATGACACTAATGATCATATATTACAATAATGATCATATATTACAACAATGATTATATATTACAACACTGATCATATATTACGATAATGATCATATATTACTATAATTATCATATATTACACTAATGATCATATATTGCAATATTGATCATATATTACGATAATGATCATATATTACAATAATGATCATATTTTACAATAATGATCATATATTACAATAACGATCATATATTACAATAATGATCATATATTACGATAATGATCATATATTACAACAATGATCATATATTACAATAATGATCATATATTACGATAATGATCATATATTACGATGATGATCATATATTACAATAATGATCATATATTACAATAATGATCATATATTACAATAATGATCATGTATTACGATACTGATCATATATTACAACAATGATCATATATTACAATAATGATCATATATTACAATAATGATCATATATTACGATAATGATAATATATTACGATAATGATCATATATTACAATAATGATCATATATTACAATAATGATCATATATTACAACAATGATCATATATTACAATAATGATCATATATTACGATAATGATCATATATTACAACAATGATCATATATTACAATAATGATCATATATTACAATAATGATCATATATTACTATAATGATCATATATTACAACAATGATCATATATTACAACAATGATCATATATTACACTAATGATCATATATTACAATAATGATTATATATTACAACACTGATCATATATTACGATAATGATCATATATTACTATAATTATCATATATTACACTAATGATCATATATTGCAATAATGATCATATATTACGATAATGATCATATATTACAATAATGATCATATATTACAATAATGATCATATATTACAATAACGATCATATATTACAATAATGATCATATATTACAATAATGATCATATATTACAGTAATGATCATATATTACAATAATGATCATATATTACGATAATGATAATATATTACGATAATGATCATATATTACAATAATGATCATATATTACAATAATGACCATATATTACAATAATGATCATATATTACAATAATGATCATGTATTACGATAATGATCATATATTACAACAATGATCATATATTACAATAATGATCATATATTGCAATAATGATCATATATTACGATAATGATAATATATTACGATAATGATCATATATTACAATAATGATCATATATTACTATAATGATCATATATTACAACAATGATCATATATTACAATAATGATCATATATTACAACAATGATCATATATTACAATAATGATCATATATTACGATAATGATCATATATTACAACAATGATGATATATTACAATAATGATCATATATTACACTAATGATCATATATTACAATAATGATCATATATTACGATAATGATCATATATTACAATAATGATCATATATTACAACAATGATCATATATTACAATAATGATTATATATTACGATAATGATCATATATTACAACAATGATCATATATTACAATAATGATCATATATTACGATAATGATCATATATTACAATAATGATCATATATTACACTAATGATCATCTATTACTATAATGATAGTCGAAAACGAGACTACATTAAAGAGCTGTCATTCACATATCATTGTCCAGGGCTGCCAGATAAGCCTTTTTTAAAACTAAATTGTGTGCATTTGGCCTTTTTTGAAGCAGTTTGGCATACAAAAAATTGCATTTGGCCCTTTTCAAAGCTTAATGTATGCACTTACTACAGAAGCAGGATATTATATAGATGAGACGGAGGATTTTCCCAAATTTATTAGAGATGGCTGTTTTAGAACCACCTCTGCTATATATATATATATGGCCAGAATTATTTTATTACTTTGGTTCATTTTCGTAAATTATGTATGTATATATATATATATATATATATATATATATATATATATATATATATATATATATATATATATAAGTGAGAATGCGTGTGTGAAGACAATTCTCAACCTATATACTCAACTGACTTTTAATCTACTGACTTGAAATTTGGTATATGGTGTATTCAGACACGTAGAAAACTTTCAGTATGGTTTTCATCCAGAAAAAGGGCTGCTAATTGGTAACATTAAAAGAAATTAGTACGTTGTGGGCGTCACGGAACTTTTACTTGCTTGTAAACTGTTTCCCGAATGCGCATGCGTGAATTGTCCACATGACAGATTACTTATGTTAAGAAAAAGTTGATCCGAAAACACTTTTTAAAGATCGTGTCAAGCTGGCCTAATAATTATCTTACTTGACTCACTTTCTTTCAGTTTTGATTTCAATCACAGCTCGAGTATATGTTTTTATTTTTATTTACAAGACATGAATCGTTTAGAAAAACATAATACTCGGATGCATATGTATCAGTGCCTTCCCGTTTTTTTTCTACTTCGTTTTTTTAAAGAAATTTAACGTTACATTTAATACATACGGTATTTCTGTTTATAATAAGTAAAAATCTGCATTAATAAAAAATATAATATTTATGCGTATTTGACAACCTGACAACGCAATATATATATATGTATATATATATATATATATCTATGTATGTATATATGTATGTATATATGTATGTATATATAAGTATGTATATATATGTATGTATATATATGTATGTATATATATGTATGTATATATATGTATATATATATGTATGTATATATATGTATATATGTATGTATATATGTATATATATGTATGTATATATATATGTATGTATATATATATGTATGTATATATATGTATATGTATATATATATGTATATGTAAGTATATATGCATATATGTGGATATATACAATTATATACATATGTATATGTGTAATTGTACATATATGTATATGTATATATACATGTATATATATGTATATATATGCATGTATATATGTATATACATACTTATATATATGTAAATATATGTATCTATATACATGTACCTATATATATGTATCTAAATGTATGTATGTATATATGTATGTATATATATGTATGTATATATACATACATATATACATATCTATATATATGTATATAATATATATATATATATATATATATATATATATATATAGTCATCTATTCGTTTAAAATTAAGTGCTTTTGAAATAAACATTTTCGTTTTTTCTTCGAAAGACTCTTTGCATTCCAACACATTAACACATGGGAAATAAATACAGAAAAGTTATAAACATTTATGTATTTTTCGTATTGATATATCATCCATACATATTTATAAATATATGTACATATGTATATATATATATATGTGTGTATGTTCATGTATATGCATATATATATGTATATATATATATGCATATATATACATATGTATATGTACATCTATATCTATATCTATATATATGTGTATATGGATGCATGTATATATGAATATATATGTATATTTATATACATGTATATATATGTATATATATATGTATGTGTATATATATAAGCATATCTTTATATACACACATATATATGTATATATATATATATGTGTGTGTGTGTGTGTGTGTGTGTGTGTGTGTGTGTGTGTGTGTGTGTGTGTGTGTGGAAAGAAATTGCTCCTTGCTTTAAGCTTTGCGGAAACTGCAAAAACCTTATCTCCTTATAGAGGGATATAACTGCATCTGGGCATCCCTTGGGAATTGGTTTTGCTATGAAAATTTCTCTTTCAGAGAAAACCGGCTCAACCTGACTAGGGTGAATACTGATGGACCTCGAGTATGTTGCTATAAAATGGCGTTTAAGTCAATTGCTCGTAGATTGTGTCTTCAACTCGTGATATGAATGAGCCGATGCGCATTCATATTCTTCATTTCATTTAGTAATCTTATTTAGTAATTACTGTTGAATAATCATCACTGGTTCCGCTTGCAATTGCTCGCAGTACAATTTACTTGTATCATTTACGCTTGTTTTTTTTTTATTGGAGTGCGTTTAAAAAGTAAAACCTCCTATTTTTTCACTCAAAATGTTGAAGACGTACAAAGACTTGAATATTACCATTAAAACGGGAGACATTTTGTTTTACAGAACTTTATTATACAGATTAGACAAACGATCTAATGAAATATAGATATGCGATATTGCTAACGAAATATGTCTTGAGAAATGTTAGGGCTAGGTTTTGGGGTTTGGTTATTTTCATTTTGGTTCGGCGCCCTGCAATTTCAAGAGTTAATTTTGGAAAACCTTGGGGCATTTGCCAAACACCTTGGCCACATACGGGAGGAAATGTTTTGCCAAACAATAACGCCGACCCATTGCCCGCCAACAACGTAAATACGTAATCAGCAGAAAGCAGCGTGTCATAACATTTTTAATCCGCTTCATTCTTCGTTTTTAGACTCCTGGACTCATAGGAGGGACCACATGATAGGTTTCCAACATTCATTGTAAACGTGGTGCTATGTATGCAACAGGACATGACTAAGATGTATATATATATATATATATATATATATGTGTGTGTGTGTGTGTGTGTGTGTGTGTGCGTGTGTGTGTACATAAATATGTATTTATATTATTCCCTTTGTTTTTTCACAATGACGTCATAGCATACATGTGTTATGACGTCATAGAAAATATGCGTCACGCAGCACATGGTCATTACAGAGGATGTCATTTATGACGTCACGTGACATCGCGTACAGGAGCAAAATATGAATATTTTCCGGGCAACGTCGGGCAATATGCTGGTATTTATTATAATACTAGCAGATTACCCATGTATTTTTGTCGGCTTACGATAATATCATATATGACGTCATAGAAGATAACATCATACATGACGTCATAGAAGATGACATCATATATGATGTATATTGTTTTGACCTAACAACGCCGGATATATACAACTAGTTTATATATATATATATGAATGGAAATGTATAAAAAAGAATACGAAAAGTATAAAAGCTTATAACTTTTCTTTATTCGTTTTTAATTGGTGACGTGCAAGAATACAAAATAATATTATAAAAAAAAATTTAAAAACTTTTTTTATAAGTACATATTTTCGCCCGATCCTTCAGTCTTCATCGGTGTAGTGAAAGTATGAGGATGCACGGGGAAAAGGGGAATGGAAAAGGAAGGAAGGGAGGAAGAGGAGGAGAAGGAGGTGTAGCCAATGAGAAGGTGCCACGTCAGTTTTAAATATATACACATATAAGTACGCACATACATATATATATATATATATATATATATATATATATATATATATATATATATATATATATATCATTATTAATCACACTTCGCCTTTTCTGACCTAGATCAATGAAGGAGAGATCCTTTTAGGTTGAGCTAATTTTTATTTTTGTTCCTTTCCAGAGTGCCCCATTTTTAGGGAACTGGACTTTGCCCAGATTAAAAACCGACGTTGTGTCTAACTTTGCCCTCGTGGGGAGGCAAAGTAAATAGGAACATTAATAGTATTTATTTCGGAATTATGTAGATGAGGATTGATAATTTGTAATTATTGAATTATTTCGAGTTCTTTTCTCATCTTGAATGTTATTCTCAAACATTTTGGTCGATGTTACCTCCGACCTTCCTCATGTGTATCTTGTTGAACTGAGCGGGAATTTAAACGGAATTTATAATGGAACCGTTTATTTACTTCACGGCGGTCGAATGGTTTTGTTCCCTCAGCCATAACTGAATAGAGGTCCTAAGTAATTTGTAATTGTATTTCTCGGTCGCCTACACTGAGGATTGAACCTTCAACCCTCAGGAGAATATGATTTTTTAAAGTACTCTAACCACTCTAATTAGTAATTGCTAATTATGTAGAACCTCTATCCAGTCATGGCTGACGAAACAAGAGCATGCTACCTTCGCGCAGTAAATAAAAGGGGTTCGTTCGAAATTCCATTTAAATTCCTGAGTTCGACAGAAATATACCCAAGTTCCACAAGATACACCTAAAGAAAGTCGAAAGGTACATCGACCGAAACTTTGTGAAAATGATACTCAAGATGAGAACGGTATTCTAATCTAATCCCATGTTCTTATTTTTTGACGTATAATCTTACTATTTATTTATAATTGTGACGTCATAATTAATGCTTATCATATTGTATTAAATTCTATACAACGCACACGAGTTGTCTCCCATAGCAACAAAACAGGTTAATTAATGTACTAAAACTCTATTCATAGTTATAGTGCACATATTGTATTAAATCCTATAGTAGGTTTGATTAGTAGGTGATCGTCGCATGCGCTGTTTCGTGGGGCGTTTTACTCTTCATTGTTTAAAGGAGTAAAATAAAAGCCGGTTTAGAGTCCCGAAAGGCTCATAGTGAAGCACTACAATATTTTCCAGTAACTCTTGCAGCTGCGCTGAGTCGGGCCGTATTGACTTGCCTTTCTGTCGGACTTTTTTCTGTAATATGAAGAGAGTAACACTAGTAACTAGGCAAACTTAGGTCTCCTTATCACCCACCCATATCTGCATCCGGAGACCCAATTCCTTCGAACTGTATAGCCGCTGCAGATGCTGCAGAGCACCAAATGAGATTCAGAATGCTATTGTCTTATTAGACAGATGGTTGCCATCAAACTCTCTATCGTTCTGCTCTGTCTATACATAATACTACGATTAAGTTTGTGTTCTGTAGGACTCGCGTTTTAAATATAATTTTCGTTGGTCTGTCATGGCAGAGTTTGAAACTGCATTTTTGTTCGTCTTTTATACTTACGTCTGAAACAGAATTTGTGTTGATCTGTTATGCTAGAGTGTGAAATACCGTTTTCGTTAGTCTTTTATACAGGGTGTCCAAAAAGTCACTGAAGAGTTTTGAACTTAAACAGTCTGTAGTTTTGATAATATATTTCTGTAATTTTAACATAATCCGATATTGAGAAACGTTAAAAAATATATAAAATTCAAACAATTTTTATTTTTGAAAAATAATGTCTTTTAAATGTTGCCCATTTTCAGCTTTGCATATTATCAAATAGCCACACGTTCCCCAGACTTGACTTACCCCGACTTTTTCTTGTGGGAATATCTTCTATGTTAACAAACCCCAACCCCTGCAAGAATTAAAGGAACACATCAGGGACGAAATAAGGGAGCTAAATCGAATCTAGAGATTCTGCAATCATCTCATTTTGGAAAGAGTACAAATATGCGAAGCTGAAAATAAGCAACATTGAAAAGACATTATTTTTTATAAGTATGGTTTGATTTTTGCATTAGTAAAAAACATTCCCCATTGTCAGATTGCGTTAAAATTACAGAAAATTATCGTAAAAATAAAGAATGTATTTAAGTTCAAAATCCTTCAGGTACGTCTGAAATAGAATTTTTGTTAATCTGTTATACTTGAATGTGAAATAGCATTTTTCCACCAAAAAGCAGATGCGATAAACGTGTTTTGAAAATGTCTTGTGACTTTCAAACAGGGTCAGATGTATATTATTTATCTAATTAATTAATTGGTACTTGTGCATTTAACGAACCAGACGTAACTCAGCATTTGTTCGGCTTTATCCGGCGCATGACGTCAACAGCTCGGGTTTTGCTGCTCGCACGCGTCTACCAGCAGGCGAGAATTTCGCTATCAGTTGGAAGAGTGTTACAACTCAAGAAACGCTGATTTGAAGAGGGTTAAAAAAAATTTTTTTGTAAAAAGATAACTGCATTCCAAGTGACGAAATAATGAATATTACTAACCTTGCGAACCAGCTCCAGACCCCAGAGGCTGTACTAAACTTTTGCCAGCAACGGAAATTGTTAGCAGAAGCGAAAAAGTGTTTCCACTGTGGCCAGGATTGTTTACTTGCCAAGAGAGCAAGCCTTTCCGACGGATACAGCTGGAAGTGTCGAAGTGCAACATGTCGTCGTTGAACCTCCGTTAGGATTGAGACCTTCTTCGCAAAATCGCGACTAACTATCGCCTGTATCATCAAACTAATATACTTATGGGCGTTCGAGATGGCATCGACTAAAAATCTCCATCGCGAATGTGGGTTGCGTACACGCCACACAATTGTGGACTGGAAAATTTTCCTGCGAGATATATGCAGGGATTATTTCCCCAGGAATCCCCGGCAGATAGGAGGCCCAGACCATACGGTCGAAATCAATGAGTCTGTCTTTAACCGCCGGAAACACAACGTCGGCAGACGCCTGACACTGGTCTGGGTCTTCGGTGGATACGACCCCGCCGAAAAGGAGAGTTTCTTGGTCACTGTACCAAATAGGAATGCAGAAACCCTCTTTGCACTAATAAAAAATACATTCTGCCGGGGACCACGGTCGTTTCAGACTGCTGGAGGGCTTATAACAAAGTGGGAGGAGAGGGGTATCACCATTTGACGGTGAACCACAGCCTTAATTTTGTTGCTCCTGTAACATAGGCAACCACAAATCATGTGGAGCGAATGTGGAAGCAAGCAAAGCAACGCAATAAACGAGAATGCGGTACCAACCGGGAACTTTTGGACACATATCGTTTAGAGTTTATGTGGAGACAAATGTTTGGTAGGCAGCCTTTTGACTCCATATTGACCCACATTGCTGAAAGCTATCCGGTTGGTAAGGAGCTTCATATCACATTCGCTATCTCTTCTCCGTCTACTTTGTCGTCTGAAGCCCTCCAAATCTGAGGAAAATACATCCTCCTGGGAGAAAAAAAACTATATATATATATATATATATATATATATATATATATATATATATATATATATATATATATATATATATATATATATCGCAGGGATTCCAGTTAAAAAATAATACTTGTTCCTGGCAAAAAAAAAAAAACACCCCAAAAGAACTTGTTTAAAAAAAAATTATTGCCTTTTTTACGCTTTTTGTTTTCTTATTTTACATAAAGAGTTGAAAATAAACTATTACTATTACGTGTTAAAAAAATTACTATCATTTAAACAAAATAAAAATATGTTTTATATGTATTTATTTTGCAAACAGAAAACAATTTCAAACAATAATACTATTAATAAAAAAATACATAAATGAACGGCAGGGTTTTGCTTTTTATCTATTTTTGGATGTTTCTACATTTACACTTTCATTTTACAGTTATTTTGTAGCGTGTTTTTATTTTATCGGCAACGCTCGGTTATATCCGGCTGTTGACGTCGTGCGCCGGACAAAGCCGAGCAAATGCTGAGTTGCGTCTGGTTCGTTAAATGCACAAGTACCAATTAATCATTTAATTAATTGGAATGGTCATTGAGATGAGTATTATTTATTCATTTATTTATTGCGGACTATTATCCTCATCTTTTAGTTGTTGTTTCACGACTTTTTGGTAAACTATTACTCTGGCTTTCATCAGGCTTAGTTGGCCAAAAAACCGGGTGAGACGAAAAACAACTATGGAAGGCAGTAATTGCTGAGAACGCAGTTAGGAGATTTGGAGTTTCTATTCTGTCGAGGTTACCACCTGACGAAGGCCAGAGGAATAGTTGGCCGAAACGTCATGAAACAACAACTAAGTAAGATAACGATAATAGTACGCAATAAATAAATGAAGGCCAGGTGTATAACAAACGCAGTAAAGATATACAACAGACCTGGTGCAGATGTAGGACAGTTATTGTAACGTGTGTATTGTCGTAGGAACAAATAAAACAAGGCAAAGAAATATGAATCCGATTCGGCATCTTTTCTAAAATGCATTTATTCGCGGTTCTTACATAACAACGCATATCATTATATTTCCAAAGTCTTTTCACACACACACACATGGGCTTTTAAAAATCTCCGTCAGTGTGAGATGGTCCTAGACTTTCACACGTCCATCTTGCCCGGTTCTCAACTTGCTTCTCTCCTCGACCACGTGGTGTATTTTTCTCTCTTTTTTTTTGTTGTGAGGCAAGCTAGCGCACACTTGCTTATTTGCATAGTGTTTTAACGACTGCTACCGTTAACATTTTCGTTAGCCAGCTATCCTCCGACTGCTGCTGATTTTCTCCCACGAGACCATAAGCGCTCTGTTACATCATACACATAAAAAGTGAAATCGAATAATAATTTGAAAACCTTAAAAGTGAATATTTGCAATAAAAAGACGAAAAAGTTTGGAAAAAGTTCGTAAATAGAAAATTCTTTTTAAGATTTTATTTTTTATTTTTTAAGTAAATATAGTTTTCTAACAACAAAAAATTCCTTTTTTTCGCAATTTTTTTCTTTTACAAATTCAACGACAATGAAAGGAATAATGCAGACAGATGGATATAGATAAATATTTTCTTTCGAAATGTCTTTCCGTAAAACCTTTTAAATTTGAATGCCTCGTTTTTTTTTTTCTTGACAAACTGAAATTGCACGGCAGTTGAACACATACTTACATATGAATGTAAGAAATTGTTTTAATATAAAATGTATTGGATAAGAATACTTGGGAAAATCAGAAGAGAAATATAGTTACACATCAGCTACATTGAATAGATGTTAGCTCTACTGCTTAATCAAGTTACCTGGACTCAGTTTTTCAATAAAAGTTTAAAAATAAAGGCGTAGTGCTGTCTCCTTAGGGCGACACTTTTATTGTTCTACCCTGTACGTTTGCTTTCCATCACCACTTCCTCTTCCTTATGTACTCAGCCCACTACCCACTATTTTCTCGCTTCCCTTTCTTACAACTGCCTGGTTTATCTTCTACGCCTTCATTGAATATCATGTAAACTCTGTTTAACAAGGCTCATTAAATATGGCCGAATAAACTGATGGAAGTAGCTTGTTTTACTTTAATAGATGTATTTGTGTCCTGATTTGTATTAGGGTATATATAATCTCCTGAAACACAATATGGCACCTGGACTCCTTAAATCAACCAAGTAAAAGACTACTTGTTAAAACTGGAAAAGAAAAGGACACGATATTTTAACTTAAAATATTGCAGCATTAAGATTTTTTTTATTCAATTTATAACCTTATATAATCAATTCTTATGCGGTGATATTTTAAGTTATAAATTTATTATATTTTTTACTAGAATATCTTGTCCTTTTCTTTTCCAGTTTTAATAACTAGTCCTTTACGTTTCCATGTTTAAGCTTAACCATATTACTTTTCATGATCTCGTTTTTCTGCTCTAATACTATATATATAAACGGTGTTTTTTTTTAGAGGCAGCGGACTTTAAATTAAAATAAATCACAGAAAACTTTTTCTAGAGTACAACTATGTGGTTTACTGCAATAATTAATGTTTTGCATTTATAATTTATATACAATTTCGGACATATATAGCCTCTGCGAGTGGCTAGTATATGGTGCAATCTAGAGGTCCAATTCTCACAATTCTGCGCATTAAATTAGGCTGTATTTTGGCAATAACGCGTCGAATGTTGTTTTCCAAGTAGTCAGCTGTATCTGGTTTATCAGCGTAGGCATGGAACTTTACATATCCCACAAGAAAATAATCTAAAAGGGGTTAATTTCACGAAATAGTTTGCCAGCTGACAGATCCATATCGTGAAATTATTCTTTCATCAAATGTTTCCTTCAGTAAATTGATGCTGTGTGGCATGTCATTCCATCTTGCTTAAACTACGTAATGAATTGCCAAACACAGCTCAATACAAAATAACCTATAGTTGCCAAATCTGTAATTAAAGAAAATACAGTTGTCAATTTAAAGTCCGCCGCCTCTAAAAAGCATATATGTTAGCGAGGAGACGATTTCAATATTTTCCCAATTCTAATAAAATTACCGATTCTGTTTTAAATTCTCGATTCCGATATAATCACCGACTCCGATTCTTTTTAGTTTCTACATCTTTAGTTCTTGATTTGTTTTTAATTTTCGTATGGTGATATTTTCTTGACGCAGTCCCAATCTATAACTCCTCATCGTAGCATATTCACAGCAAGATCTGGCAGAAATGCATAACAGTTTCCCATCTTTCTGTATTCGTCTACAGTCTTTTCCCGTGGATTTCCACTCTGTGGAACATATTACAACATTTTGGATTGGATAAGTGATTACTTATTAGAAAAACAAGGGAGAAAACTGCGTTCCACTCTGTGTGAAATTGGCAAAACAATCGCATTGTTATTTCCCCTTCTTTGAGATTGCCAGAAAAAAATAAATAAATAAAACAGGAAAAAAAAAACAAAAACATCATGATTAGTCACATAGCTAAGCTGTTTGTATACATTGTATGTTTGACAGATGAGTGATGAATTTCTGGTCCCAGACAAACGTGACCAGTGAATTAATACAAGTCTCTTCGGTTGTGCCAGTAGTGGTAAATATTTAACAAATTAACGGATGAAGGCACCACCATTTTTTTTTATTTGTTGATCACAAGAACACTAAACGCTAATTAAACAATTCTGTAAATTAGCGTCATTTGCTTTAAAAATCAAATAAACAAATCGAGCAATTAAATAAATAAAACAGGATGTACTTGTTTGGGTTATGCGAGAGTCTTAATAAATTGTTAGTTTAGAATGGATCGGATTATTTATTTCACCCTCCTCCCCATCAGAAAGATGTGACGCAAGAGTGAAAATTAAGAGACAGCGATCTAAGGGAAGGATACTCTGAAACGCAAAAAAAAAAAAAAAAAAAAAAATTAAAAAATGCCTGGGTAGGCCGGTCAGTATCCCCTAGGTGAAACGCTTGAGGTGATTAGCAATAAACTAACACCCCTCTTAATGAGAGAAAGGCAAAGGCTCGAAAGGTGAACCTCATAGAACTGCACATGACAAATTGCATGCGGCAGTAAACTAGGAAAAATACCATTTCAATGATAGTTTTACTATGGAGCCGAGAGAACGTGTTTGTCATAGACAAAAAATCTGTAATACCTGTATATATATATATATATATATATATATATATATATATATATATATATATATATATATATATATACGAGCCAAAGTACCCGTCATTGATTGGGTTCAAAAACAGCCTACAGAAAATGGACTCTGATTTATGAAAGTATGATAGGTTATGAAAATGAAGGGTTGTAAAGAGATAGCTAGTAAACGTTTTCTTTTTTTTTTTAATTTTTTATCTCCATACTTTGTGGACCAAGCGCGAACACAAACCCCATAATTTTAATGAACCACCGCTCTGCCAGATCAAACATATACATTCCTGTGTCTCGATACATCTTCTATCATTATATGTAATCAGTTTTTTTTAAAATAGTCAACAATATAGGAGCCTATTCGTGACCACACACACACACACACACACACACACACACACACACACACACACACACACACACACACACACACATTCAGCTTTATATTATACTAGCAAAAGTACCCGTCGTTTACTGGGTTCAAAAACAGCCTACAGAAAATGGACTCTGATTTATGAAAGTATGATAGGTTATGAAAAGGAAGGGTTGTAAAGAGATAGCTTCGAATTTGGGGGTATCAAAACCAAAGCCAAATATGACGAAAGTAAAAATAAAATAGATAAACCCCATAATTTATTATACCATACCTGTTCACACTGAAACACTTATCACAATATTCTGTGGATCAATATTAAAAAACCTTGTTAAACTTTGTGACATATTTCCATTCTATGGAGGTCAGGTGCGAACGAACACCCCATAATTTTATTATACCATTTTTCTTCAAATTGGAATATAATTATCAAAGTATACTTACGCAGATAGATATGAAAAGTCTTTATTAAAGTTTGTGCCTATTTCCATTCTATGGAAGCCAGGCGCAAACGCAGACCCCACATTTTTATTATACCATCCCTATTTAAGTTAAAACATACTTATTAAAGTATTCTTATGTACATCTATATCAAAAACACTTGTAAACTTTTTTTTTTTTTAATTTTTTAATTTTTTATCTCCATACTTTGTGGACCAGGCGCGAACGCTGATCCCACAATTTTAATGAACCACCGTTCTGCCAGATCAAACATACCCATTCCTGTGTCTCGATACATCTTCTATCATTATATGTAATCAGTTTTTTAAAATAGTCAACCATATAGGAGCCTATTCGTGACCACACACACACACACACACACACACACACACACACACACACACACACATTCGGCTTTATATATATATATATATATATATATATATACTAGACTACTCGTAACCCGTTGGGTCAGTATGTTATATTAGCTATGGGATTCATGTATGAGCGTGACACTTGTGACGTAAAGAAAATATTTTTTTTTGACATAACAGAAACATTTCTATGAAAGTATATTAAAATGAAAAAAGAATATAGATAGATTTCTATGAGTCGTTCTGTTTATTATAATTGATTATTTAAAAAAAAAAATACAGTTACGGAATAATAACTGGTTGGCCATACTTATAGGTAAATGTGCACTGAACAGATAACATAATACTTATTATAGTTAAATTCAAATTTTGATACATCTGCTTTTTTTTTACATCGTTCATTTCTGTATTACGTTTACGTTATTTTAAACCTCCACTCTTCCCATTTAAAATAATAATTTTAAAATAATAACGTTAATATTTCAGTGCGCAGGTTATGCGCGCATGCGCAACCGGATGTCGTAAACTCGACAGTGGGTTACATACATCGGTATAAGGTCATTTGAGTTTTATAATTATATAGATATATTACATGGGTATCACCATTTATCAAGGCCAAGAAGCAACTCGAGGATAAGGGTTAAAGAGTGTGCAGTAGAAATTGGACAATATAGTAATTGTTAATAATGGAAATTCGGTAAATTTGTTAACATATATTGAATACAAAACTTTTTTACGTTAGATGTGAAGGCAATCATATTGTAGTCAGCTAGAAAGCAGGAAAACAGAAGATAATTCCACAGGCGTGCAATTCTAAGAAAGAAGCTTTGATCATGGAATCTACGTTTAGGTTTAGGCACGGATAAAGAGGGGGGGGAGAAATTAGTGATAGTGTTTTCAGCTAGACGGGTGTTTCTTGTGAAAGTCTGGGGAGGGGGGCGTAGATTGAAGCTCAGTCGAGAACTTGCCATGAAAATAACGATAAAGCAGAGACAAACTCGCAACATCTCTTCTGGGAGAAAGAGGTTGCAGGGAAGAGAAAAGGACATCTCCTACGAAGCTATGAAGTCTATTTTAAATTCTGTCAAGGCATGATAAGTCCTTTCTAACAGCTCTTGCCCAGATGTGGCAACAGTACTCCATCGTTGGATGTACCTGGCTCTTATATAGATAGAGAATTGCATCAGCAGTGAGATATCTAATGGATCAATAGAAGGATCCCACCATTTTTCCAGCGACCTTGGAAACGGATTTAGTGTATGTGTTCCATTTAAGACCAGGAGTAAAGGTCAAACCCAGAAGCTTGTCAAAACATGAGGCCTCCCCAAGAAGAAAGCCATTCGTTTCAATTGATGCCAGATAAGTATCAGAGCGTTTATGATATAAAGATAAAAGCTTGGTTTTAGATACATTAAAAGTAACAAACCACCTCTTTCCCCATTATACCACTTGCTCAAGATCAGAGGAGAGAGAATCAGAGAACTTGGTCATTTACGGTCTTAGATGTGCTACTATAGATAGTAGTGTCATCAGCATAAATGTCGACGAATGATGTAAGGATGTGATTTGGAAGATCATTAATGTAGATCAGGAAGAGAGTCGGGCCCAGGATGGACCCCTGAGGGATTGCAGCATTAATACTGAGAGCTTCTGATTTCTGCCCATCAACCATTACTTTTATAAACCTATCAGAGAGAAATGATGTAATAATTGAGAAAACGTTTCCAGATATACCGTAGCTGGAGATCTTGTGAAGTAAACCTTTATGCCATATTCTATCAAAGGCCTTTGATATGTCAAGAGCAATTGCCCTAGAAAGGTAGCTTCCGTCGAGAGATTCGCTAATCCTATGAAATATAACAGTAAGCACATCTGCTGTAGATCTAGTAGAACGGAAACCATATTGCGTGTCACTAAGAAGGTTATTTTTGCTGAGATGGTTGATTACTTCTGTATTTAACACAGATTCCAGCAACTTACTCACACAGGAGAGTTATTGGCATGTACTGAGAGGGGGATGAGCGATCACCTGAATTCTTAAATACGGGGCATACTGATTTTCCAGGGTGACGGGAAGCAATTCTCCTTAAGACAGCATTTAAACAGTTTTGTAATTATGGGCGCTAGTTCTGGTTGAAGTCTTTTGAGTACTATAATTGGAATACCATCAGGGCCGGTTGCTTTACTGGGATCAAGGTTTTTGATTAGCTTGGCAACATCACGTACAGATATTTGTATATCACATAGCATATTTTCTTATACAGGAGGAAATATTGGAGGTTGGCGGCCTTCCTTGCAAAGGAGTAGAATTAGCTGCAAAGTTCTTGGCAAAGGGGTTGGCTTTGATTGATGCTGACGAGATTATCTCAGGTCCATTTATGAGAGTTGGGATAGAACATACGCTTCTGTCCAGGATCCTGTTTGCTATTTGCCAAAACTGGTGGGAACCAAGCCGCTGCTCAGCTACTTTGGACTTGACGGATTGAGCATACAACTCTCTTGCGTTATTTATTACTTTTTTACAATGGTTGATGGCAGTCCTGAAAGTGGCTTTAGTCTCACTACATCTGTTATGTTGGAAGCAATGGAAAAGGTGATTTCTGTGCGCAATGGCAGCAGCACATTCTGGAGAGAGCCGCGGCTGGCTAATAGGTTTTTGCTGGAATTTTTTTGTTGGTATAAATGGTCTATACCAACAATTAACCATTCGGTCCGGTCTGATACTATAGAGGACACATCCTTTTTAAACATGGAATGCAGAGGTAGATCTGATATAAATGTATGGAAGCTATCCCAGTCAGCCATAGAGTATGGATGGAGAGGTACATCTGAGGACTTATTACATTCCATTTTTATCTTAACTGATACAACAGAGTGGTTGGAAGATCCAAGTGGAGACAGAACGGAAGCTGAACACAGTTCAGGGCAAGTTGTCAGGAAAAAGGTCTAGGAGACTTGCATACTGGCCATCAGTATCGAGCACACAGGTGGGTTCGTGAAGAATCTGATTGAGGTCATAAGCAATGAAGAAATCATGACAGACCCTCCCCTCATCATCGGTCTTGTTTGAGTGGGTCAACCATTCCACGTTGTGAACATTGAAGTCTCCACATACGTGAATGTTAGCTGAAGGATAAGCACATAGGACGTGATTAATTGTCTCGGATATGCTTTTAAAGATAGTAACTCTGCTGTTGTGGGGGCGATGGAGAGTAAATATAAATGCATTAGTTTGAGCAACCCAGAAGCACATATAGGGTTAGTTAGGATCTTCTCTGGAGATGTCCCTACCACATGGAAAGCCATCTTTGGGGGTCGGATTTGGAAGTTAAGTTAGAATAGTCTTTAATTACGAACTCATGTAGGGAAATGGTCTGTCCAATGCAAGTTACGCTTAGAAATAATAGGTCTTGTTAGTCTCCTGTAATTAGGTTTCACACACACATGTATATATATATATATATATATATATATATATATATATATATATATATATATATATATATATATATATATATATATATATGATTGTTGAGCTGGATTAAATATGAAATAAAATAGAGGTGGAAGGACCTGGATACTCAACGTTTCGCCCGATTTATGCGGGCTTCTTCAAGAATCCCAATTCAATTATTTCTAATTTAAAAAAAGAAATCCCAATTCAATTATTTCTAATTAAAAAAAAAAAAAGATTCTTTCGTAATCTCGTGTCATTTTATTTATTTAATCTATCACCGCTATATTTCCAAACACAATTTTTAATCTCTACGATATTTTATCTTTTAGACGTAATC
Source organism: Euprymna scolopes (assembly GCF_053919585.1). Taxonomy (NCBI): domain Eukaryota; kingdom Metazoa; phylum Mollusca; class Cephalopoda; order Sepiida; family Sepiolidae; genus Euprymna; species Euprymna scolopes. Next base: position 110,138,517 of record NC_136499.1, on the reverse strand, counting down.
CACTACACTAGTTTACTCTAATTAGTTCTTCTCTCATAAAATGTATATACATGTATATATGACATCTAATTTACATAAGGAAAACACGCTGCTCTCCCCCATCATTATATATAGCCCCAATCCTCCGACTCTCTCGTCAATGACCATCCCTCTTCATATATATATATATATATATATATATATATATATATATATGTGTGTGTGTGTGTGTGTGTGTGTGTTTATGTTAAAATATGCTTATTTAATCATATTTCACGTTTTATTTATATGAATCCTTTAATTTATGAAGCTCGATGTAACTACAGAGCATACAAATAAATGAAAAAAGGTCTATATGTTGATTTCTTTAAAGCAATCATGTAATTATTATGCCAATTTTTAAAAATTTATTCCGCCCTTAACTCACCAGAAAACTAGGAACTCGTCAACTTTAAAAGAAAATAAAGGAATATGGGCATGATTACAAAATCCAAAATCAGAAGTTGCAAATGTGTGTGTGTGTATGTGTGTGTGTGTGTTTTACTTACGCCATCTTTGAAGTTTTCAGAATCTTGCGAACACTCTTAATTGTTAAAAATGAAATTTATTCGCTTGAATTCGACATTAAATCGATCTTAAGTCCTTTCATTCCCGTGGCAATTGTCCAGTAGCCCTAAGGCAGGCTTGGCAAATGAAGCTTCGTGGGTGGGTTCGAATCTCGTGACCGGCAGGAATTGTCACTCCCTACACTTGCGCAAGCATGAAACATTAATAGGTATAAAGAATGATTACACACACACACACACAAACACACACACACACACATATATTATATATATATTATATACAAGTATATATTATATATATATTATATACGTGTATATCTATATATATATATTAAATACCTATTATATATATATATATATATATATATATATATATATATATATATATATATATATATATATATATATATTATATACTAGCAGTTCAGCCCGGCTTTGCTCGGCCCTATGTACTGTTCATAACTTTATGTGCATATGTATATATATATATATATATTAAAAAGTTTGACTCGTGTCCAGGTAAACTAACATCTAAAATTTAAAGTGTTTAGACCCAAAATTGGTGGAAAAGCGTGGTAGAGTCTTCAATGGTCAACTCTTTCAACTAAGGTCTCTTGGGAGCCAAACTTTCGCCCAAAAAATGATTACCAAGCTTGTTACATATCTGAATAGCCTTTATGTAAAATTTCAAATGTTTAGACCCAAAATTCGCTGAATAGTTTGCTAGAGACCCTAAAGGTAAAATCTTTTGAACTTTGACCCCTTGGCAGCTTAATTTTCCGCCCCAAACCGATGAAAATGCTTGCCCTATATCTGAATAAACTTTATGTAAAATTTCAAATGTTTAGACCAAAAATTGGCTGAGTAATTTTGGTAGAGACCGCAGAGGTCAATCTTTTAAAACTCAGATCCCAATTTTGACCCCTCACCATTTGTTTTGGGTTTAAATCAAATCAAAAAGTTTAATGCATGTCCAAGTAAGCTACATGTAAAATTTCACGTGTTTAGACCCAAAATTGGCAGAGGAGTTTGGTAGAGTTTTCAAGGGTCAAATTGTTGAACTTTGACCCCTTGACAGCCAAATTTCTGGACGAAAACAGATTAAAAAGGTTTTCCCAAATCTCAATACCTCTTATGTCAAATCTCGAGTTTTTAGAGTGAAAATTAACAGAGTAGTTTGGTAGAGAAATGTACCCGCACAGACACACAGACAGACAATTTGATTTTTATAGATATACTAGCATTTCAGCCTGGCGTTGCCTGGATATTTGGAGGTGTGTATTGAGCAAAAAAAAAAGTCTTAGTAGGTTGGCAGCCTCGAACCATACTGCAAAGGAGGAAAAGAACGGGAAAAAACGTGACGTCTTTGCCGTTACGACCACCGGCATACCGGAAATGACGTAGGTTTAAATTAAGACTAGACAATCGGAAAGAGGGATGACTTTCGAAAATATCGTCGAAAAAAGCGACTCCTCCCTGTAAAAAACTGCCCAGTTGAGGGTGAAGGAATTAATGTTTTTAGCCAATTTTTCGATATTTGTCGTCTGAAGGGCCGTGCTTCAAAATAGTACTGATGGTGTGAAAATCCTTTACCTCTGTCGAAAGCTTTTGGCAGACATCCAACAGTTCAATTGATATGATTTACACACGCTTGGATTTTTTTTTGAATAAAAAGTTTGTTTTAGACTCACACATATGCAGTACATGATAATGATTATGATCATGTTGGCAAATTCGCACATAATTTTCCAAATAACTCAACGTACGAATCGAGGAAAAACAACAGTCCAATTAATATGATTTACAGACGCTTGGATATATATAGATACATATATATATATATATATATATATTTATATATAATATATATATATATAATATAATATATATATATATATATATATATATATATATATATATATATATATATGTATGTATGTCAGACCACCCCAGATATAGTCTCTTTTAAAACAAGGGCGATAGCCATTAGTCATATGCTCTCGTGTAATGAATGAATGCGTGAATGTAGGATTGACATGACATTCTTAAAGATAAACTAAAATGACCGAAAAATGGGCTGAAATGACTTAAATAAATAAAAAGTAAATGACTTAGAATGACTTTAATGAACTTAAGGATGAATTTAAGAATGACTTGAATGCTTAAAAAATAACTGGAATCCTTCAAAAAACAACTTGAATGATCTGGAGAATGACTTGAATGGCTTTTAGACTGACTGGTTGTAAAGTGGGTGGTCATTTTTCATTAAATTAATACAGAAAAGTTATCCCCCACTTTATATCACAAAGTTACAAACATAAGTACAGCATGTAGTAAGAACAGATACTACACTATGATCTTGGCCAAAAGGCCAAGAAAAGGGTATTTATTTGCTCTCCCACCAAGCAAATAAGCACAAGGCCGAGTTTTTGTGTGAGGAGTTAGGGGGAAATGGGGACTAATTCCCCGGGGAGTAGGGGAGCTGGATAGTGACAATTGGTATGAAGGGTTGACCATTGACCAAGGTCTTATATGTGGGGTTGCCCCTACATATGGTCTTTGCTTGCAGTACACTTTGATCCGGGCCCGAAGGCCAAGAAAAGCTTAAAAAGCTAAGAACAGCATCTATTAACAACATACCTTTGATCTTAACCAAAAAGGCTAAGCACAAAAGTGTTACGGACAGACCGACCAACCAACTGACCGACCGACCGACCGACGGAGTGACTTATAGACTAAAAATAAGTGCGTCATTTCATGGGTAAGTAATGCTGGGTCGGTCTTTGTGAGTAAAGTATATTTTCTAGATGGGCTCCATATAAAACACATGTGAATAGAGCCAGTCTTAGATGTTATCTTCAATGGGTCTCTGGAGCAGCAAGTCTCAGGGAAAGCAAACATTGACCATTAATATAGGACCAAAACCGACCAAGCATGAAGAGATTCTAGGAAGATGAAAGAGGATGCGGTTGCAACTCGTCCTCCACCTGGAAGAGGAGGATTAAAGTGGAAGTTGAATGTTTGAAGTACCGGGAGAGCTTCGAATCAGCTGAGCCAGTGTTCCTCTCCGGCCGTTTGGGTCTCTTTGGGGTTCTCAGTAAATGACAGTGTATATAAGACTTGCGATTTCCGGTCACGCAAATATTTTATTCTGGAGGTCATCCAGTCAACCTTGGTTAAGCTATGAGACCATGCGTCCCTCACTCGACAGTTTGTTGACCACAAGGTTATGTGCGGTGGATTTGGTCTCCATCGGATTATCTTTCTCATGGCCGTATTGTTGTAGTTTCTTACACTGGTGGCCGTCTAGGTGAGCGCTTGGGCCCAGAAATCTATAATATAAATCTCACCTGTCTGTTTAAATGTATGTATGGATGAATGTATATAGGCATGTATGTATGTATGTATGTATGTATGTATCTCGCAAAATCTCATGCCATATGCAACTGGTACCATGTAATCCAATACTACCTACCTCATGGTCGGGTCACCGGCGACTAAGCTGGTTCCCCCACCAGACTTGTTTGGTGAGGAAGGCGACTAGTCTCCCTGAAGGATTAAAAATAAGACCTTTTTCAAAAAGCGAATGAACCCCTTTTCGGGTTCAACGGCGAACTAGCACCGTGTATATTTGTATGTATGTATGTATATATGTGTTGGGGTGGAGAGGGCTCCGTAAACCGTGGTGAAGGCAACCTTTCTTGGAGAAGCAAATTTCTGATTTTAAAAACCATAAAGCGGGAGACCAGTACCCGCATTAAGCTGGTCTGCAGTTTAACTTGTTGCTGGCTATCTTGCTCTTGCTTGTTGCTAGATCTCAACATTTTAAACCGAGAGACAGATTTAGCTGTCGTACAAAGCTAAGATTCTGTAACATCATCTGTGTATAGATATTCCCTCAGGCATTTGGGTTCATGGACTGTTAGTGTCCGAGGGAGTAGCACTCGTCTGGCAAGACGTTGCAATCATCCTCTCGCAAAAACTTTCGACAAAGGCGACAGATTTTTTACAAGATCGGTATAATTTTGAAGCACAATTCTTCGGACGACAAATATCGAAAAATTGGCGAAAAATATTAATTCCTTCGCCCTCAACTGGGCAGTTTCCTATAGGGAGGGTCGATTTTTTCGCTGACAGTTTTTGCAAGTCATTCAACTCTTGTCGCATAAAAGGCGTTATTTTGATCGCCCGTCACGTCACAACCACGGTAGCCACATCGGCATGAGAGTTTGTTCTTTTTTTTTTTTACCTTTTTTTCCTCTGGCGCGTTACGGGTTTGAGCCTGCTTGCTACTCCTATTTTCCTTATTTTTTATTTATTTATATTATTTTTATTTTTTTTTTTTTTTGCTCAACCAACATCCTTACAACACACTTCCACGTTCTTTTCCGCCTTCGCATGAGGGGTTCGAGTCTGACTGCCTACTACAACTTTTTTTTTTTTTTTGCTCAACCCACACCTCCAAACACCCGGGCAACGCTAGTATAAAAATTATTAAAAAAAAACTCAGACACCAACACTGTGAACATTCCTTGCCTTCTGAATGTCGGCAATACCTTATCTAATGAATGCTAAATCCTAAATTTACTGTCGGGAGTTTGTCAGTCGGTTGAAATCAGATCCAAGCCACGATCTTTTTTTAACTGTCCCAACTATCATCACGACTGCTGGTAAGTGTCCAACTAGACGCACTCAACTCATTGCAGAAAAATTCTCAATTGTCATCAACCGGACACTGTTGTAAAAGCGTCGCAAAACAACGTCTCTGCAAACCGCTCCACAGCGTCATACAACCCATCGTCAATTCTAAAGTGTCCGCAAACCTAATCTAAATATATCTATATTCATTGTTGGATCCTTTCGTTACAGTCATTGCTACACTTTAATTAGAACTCTACAGTAGCTCTCTTTTGTCTGCGTTAACGAACAAATTCCGGTCTATTGTCTACGGATAAACACTATTTCCTATTTCTTTTGTTATTTATCCAAGAGAGAACAGATATTTTTGCCTTATTATAAACAAAACAAACACCTGCTCTATTATAATAGTATTTTCTTTCAAATATTCACAAAATGTAGACTAATTATCGTATTTCGATAAAATTGTCGGCATTGCAATCATTGCGAAATACTCTTTCTCTTAAATAGTTACTAGCCTTGATGCCTAGCGTTGCCCAGGTGTTTGAAGGTGTGTGTTAAGCAAAAACAAAAAGTTGTAGCAGGCAGGCAGGCAGGCAGGCTCGAACCTCTACTGCGAAGAAGGAAAAGAAAGTGAAACCTGACGTCTTTGGCCGTTGCGTCCATCGCCAAAACAGAAGTGGCAAAGGTTTAAATGTTTTTTTTACATAGAAGTCACCACTTATCAAGGCTCTGAGGCCACTCGAGGATAAGGGTTATTAGGTGTACCATAATCAATGGGAAAATATCATAGTAGTCGTTATTAATAGAAATTTGGTAAATTGGATTACTTAAGGGGGGTTCATCAAGAATTTGTTTATGTTGGACTTGAAGACAACCAAGTTGTAGTCAGCTGGGAAACAGGCAAACGGAAGCGAGTTCCACAGACGTGCAGTTCTAAGAAAGAAGCATTGTTCATGGAATCTACGTTTTGATTTAGACACAGTTAAAGAGTGGAGAAAGTTTTAAGGCTGGTCAATCGAAAAGAGGGGATGACTTTCGAAAATATCGGCGAAAAAAAGTGACCCATCCTTGTGGAAAACTGCCCAGTTGAGGGTGAAGGAATTAATGTTTTTAACCAATTTTTCGATATTTTTCGTCCAAAGGGCCGAACTTCAAAACGATATTGATCTTGTGAAAATCTGTCACCTCTGTCGAAATTTTTAGCAAACATACAAACATACATACATAAATATATTCATACATACATTTAAACAGACAGGTGTGATTTATATAATAGATTTACCTGAAATTTGGGGGCAAAGTGTAGTTTGTTTTGTGTTTTTATGTTATATATTCATCACACCTCCTAATTAACCGATGCTACCACCGTTTCAAACACTGAGTACATGTTTAAAAAAAAAAACTTTGAAAGATAATTTCGTTTATCTTAATACTAGAAAGCCGCCCGGCGTTGCCCGATCGTAAAATGCGCATAAACATTATATTTTTATTATTGCAGAATTTTTATTGTATTAGGTAGATAGTAAACTTAACGTTAAATTCCCTTTTAAAAAGTGTAGCAAAAAAAAAAAGGGGGAAGAAAATGAGACATGTGCATGCGAGTATTATGTTGTTTTTTTTTTCTAAAGAGTTCACTTCTTTGTAAAGACAATGGCAGAAATTGGAATCAGAGGAATGGCTGGAAAGATACAACGAATTATTATAATGAAAACAGCTGAAATATTAATGAAACCCCTTCAATGCAAAGACTAATGCACATGAGCCACAGGCGCGGGTCAGACAAACTGCTACAGAGGCAAAACACGAAGAAGCGTTACATGGAACCAAGAACATTAAAACTGAATATCTACAAGTTCTCTATCCCCTCCCCCATTCCCTCCCATTGTCTCAGCACCATCCCCAAAAAAGAGTGATAGCAAATAGCCGAGAAGGGTCAAGGAGGATGAAAAGACCGACGAGAGAGCACTGACCAGACCTTCGCTGAACAAGAATGAAAGCGTTTTTTTTTCTTTTTTCTTGAGATTTTCAGTAGAATTTTTACTTCTAAAGACATCATATCTGCCTAACTCACACACACACACACACATAAAAAAATGCAAGAATGAAAAGTAATATGGTTAAGCTTAAACATGGAAAAGAAAAGTACAATCTAAAAGTAAAAAATCTAATAAATTTATAACTTAAAATATTGCAGCATTAAGCATTTTTTTAAAAATTTTATATATATAATCAATTCTTAATGCTGCAATATTTTAAGTTATAAATTTATTATATTTTTTACTAGAATATCCTGTCCTTTTCTTTTCCATGTTTAAGCTTAACCATATTACTTTTCATGCTCGCATTTTTCTATTGTAATCCATGACTTTTCCAGGCTTCGAGTAAATTCATTTGTTCTTTGTTTAATTTCAGTTTTATATTTTTACCCCATAAACATAACATACACGTATGTACGGCACTCGTCTGCTTCCAATAAAATCCCCTCAATTATCTACCTTTCATTCTTTCATTCTCTCTGTTTCACTTGAATCACTTGTTACTTTTCTTTCCACGCATAGTACTAGTGTGTAGATTCAGTGATGCCGTCAATGGTATGTCTGTTGATCATTTAGCTCTTTCCATTTTTTTTCACACAGATGATTCAAGCTGTCAGAATGAAAAAGGCGAAGATCCTCAAAACAAAATGATTTCCACTCTTTGCTATCAAAGACCTCGTTCTCAAGACTGCTGTGTGCGATACCAATTGAAGACAAATTGCTTTTTAACTTGTCTTTGTGCTTCAGTAGTAGTCACCATGAGTTCCTTTTCCCTCAATCTGACTGACTGCACATTAGGATTTTTGGTATCCTGTCATGAGGTATTCTCAGTATATGATCATCGCAGTTGGCACTGAATAAGTAGTACCTATTTACTATGCCTCCCCACAGGACAGAGTTAGACACCAGGGTCGTTTTTTAACGTGGAGAAAAGGTACAAAAATAAAAATTGTCTCAGTCGTGAAGGATTTCTCCTCCACCGAAAGAGAACAAGAAATAGCAGTGCAGCATCTGAAGAACAGATGGTATTTATTTGCTCCCCCACCGAGCAAATTAGGCACAAGGCCGATTTTTAATGTGAGGAGTGAAGGGGAAATGGGGACCAACTCCCCGGGGAGTAGGGGAGCTGGATAGTGACAATTGGTATGAAGGGTTGCCCCTACATTGACCAAGGTCTTATATGTGAGGTTGCCCACACATATGGTCTTTGCTTGCAGTATCTGTCGGAACAGATGGTGTTTATTTGCTCCCCCACTGAGCAAATTATGCACAAGGCCGTTTTTAATGTGAGGTAAAAACCAGCTCCCCTAAAAGGGGTCACTCTGGTTACCAAAAATAATAATTGTCCCAGTATAGAGGGTTTCCCCTCCATTGACTGGTACAAATTATCTTAAGTGCAGTATCTGTCGGAACAGATGGTATTTATTTGCTCCCCCACCGAGCAAATTAGGCACAAGGCCAATTTTTAATGTGAGGAGTGAAGGGAGGGGGAAGGGAAAAAGGGGACCAGCTCCCGAGAGGTGGGAAATGGGAGCTGGTTAAAGGTCAGGCATGTGGGGTTGCCCTCACATCTGGTCTTTGCTAGTCATAGCTAGTCCTAGCTAGTCATAGCTTGCAGTATCTGTCGGAACAGATACTACACTTTGAGATATTAAATCTTTTATTCATGTTAAAAAAATACAGTAAAATTAACGGTGAACAAAAAACTTAGGCACATGGCCAACTCAAAAGGGGGGATTTTGGGGGTCGTTGGTCATCCTTGTCGCTCCAGAACTAAACAAAGTCAAAAGTTTCTCCCAGCTAGTATCTTCTTTCACCATAATACCGCATTCACCCTTTCATCTTGGGGGACGTCCTAGTAACTCCCAATTTTTAAAACATTTTTTATTGACGTGTAAAAACAAAAAAGATAACAATAAAATGGTAACAATAATTCATTTGTGTCGAGGGAGGGGGAAGAAAAAACAAAAGGTGATTAGTAGGACCCTCCCAACCCCGTCTAGTTGATAGACTGCCCGTTCCACTAGGTTTGTAAAAGGAACCTCGCTTCTGCGGGTCAGTCTCTAGGTGGGGATGCCCTCTAGATGGGGGTGAATGGAGAAAAGAAAATTTTGTGGGTAAGGGATGGAGGTTAGTTTGTATTTCTTTTTCTCCAAGATGGGTAAAATTTAGAGGAAGGGGTGAAAAACAAAAATTGCAGGTAAGAGGGGATGGGGATCTTGGAGGCTTCCTAATCGGGGAGGGATGGAACACACACTCAGCTAGCTGAGAGACTACTTGTTTAATTTAACTTTACAGAACTGCGCGTTCCACACCTAGGCGGGGAACACGTATTCGAATTTGGCTCCTCTTCGTACACACAGACTTGCCACATGTATCCATCTTCTGTCAAATGCCGCGCGATGCAGCCTTCTTCTATCACATCTGATCTTCACCCGTAGTTGGTGTTTAAAGAACGCGATCAGATCTTGATCAGAAAAAGACAACACCCCCCGGCAACCTTGCAGACGCGACGTCCAAATCACCATTCTCGCCACGGCCAGAATCGTAACGTAGACCATTTGTCTTTCCCGGTCCCACGGCGGCCTCACGTTGTCCACAACATTGGATACAGTAATTGGGCGAGGATGCTCAGGATCGATGCGAGCCGTCACCCCACTGACATACGACCAGTACTGGCGGAGTTCGCGGCAATCAAAGAAAGCGTGATCCGTAGTTTCCACAGCCGTTGTCCCACAACGGGGACAATCGGGCGACTCCAGAAACCCAGAACTGCATTGTATGTTGTTGAGTGGAAGTGCATTTCGGGCCAATCGCCAGGTCAGAGAGAACTCCGAATTGTTCAGATGACTCGAACCTGGCGCCCAGCTCCACGCGGAGCGGATCTCACTCTGCTGCCACCCCAAACGCGCGCATAGCGGGTCGTCAGCGGCCTCCCTCACTAGATCCCTGTGGAGTTCCCTACGGGTAGCAGTCACAAGGTCACTGGACCTTGGTAGTCGTTTTAGCGCGGCTCGGCACTCTTTCATGTAGGCAGATTCTCCCCGCGGCCTGCGACGGCTCTCGATGGAAGGGTCGAGAACGAGGTCGGGGAAGGCGGCAGTAACCACGGGGTGCCACGGTTGGTCCTCCTGCATATAGTTGCTCAGGAAGGCCAGTCTCTCAGCATCTCGATGACACTTCAAGTCCGGCATTCCCAAGCCTCCCTCACACGGACGTTGAATACAGACCTGTCTGCTCACCCAGTGTCTTCCTCTGTCCCAAAGGAGCGAGGACAAGAGTTCGACGAGAGCTTTTAGGTGTTGTGCAGGCAGGGGAAGTACGGCCAGTCGGTAAAGGATGAGAGGAAAGACGTAAGTGGCGCACGCCTCAGCTCTACCCTTTAAGGAAAGTTTCCTAGGAAGCCACGAACTGACTGCAGCCTCCACCTTTGACCGTACCTCCAACCAATTCTTGTCAAGCTGGAGACCCGGTCCGAACCACACGCCGAGGATCCGGACCGGGCCATCTGTCCAGCTGAAGGGCGCAGGGAGGTTTGCGTTGCCACTCCATGCGCCCAACCGCAGTCCTACCGACTTGTTGCGGTTTATCTTGGCCCCTGTAATTCTTTCGTACTGTGTGAGTGCCTCCGACACGACCTCAATGTCTCTGGAGCCCGACACGAAGATCGTGACATCATCGGCGAACGCGGATACCTTGGCAGCTGAGCCGCCAGGCAGAGCCATTCCGCGCAGGGCCGAATTTGCCTCCCCATGTCTCAGCTTGCGGAGAAGAGGCTCCAAAGCCAGGACATAAAGCAGGGGCGACAGCGGACAACCCTGACGAACCGACCGAGAGATAACAAAGGGTTTCGAGCGCTTTCCGTTCACTTGCACGACAGCCATGGGCTGCCGATACATTATGGAGATCCACTTGCAAAAGTCCGGTTTAAAACCGGCGGCCTCTAAGACAGATGCCAGGAAACGATGGTCGACCCTATCGAAAGCTTTGGACTGATCTAAGTTTATCAGCGCGGCTTCTGTGTCGTCATCTATTCCCCCCTCTAGGATCATGCGGATCAGGTGCAAGTTGTTCTGAATCGATCTCCCCTTCACAGCGTAGTTCTGTTCTGGTTCAACCAACTCGTCGATAACAACCTGCAGCCGATTCGACAGGACCTTGGCCAAAATCTTCAACTCTGTGTTTAGCAGAGTTATGGGCCTGTAGTCATCTAACTCTTCCCCTCCATGCCCGTCACCTTTCTTCAGCAATGTGATCACTCCCTTGGTCACCTGCCCTGGGATGGATCCCTGAGCAAACCAATGGTTGAACATATCCGTCAGAAGAGGCAGAAACATGGGCGACAGCCTCAAGTACAGTTCGTATGGCAGACCATCAAGTCCTGGCGATCTGTCACAGCTGACCTGCTTCAGCGCAGTAAAGACCTCCTGCTCCGTCACCCGGCCCTCGCAACCAGCCGCTCTAGCCGCCTCGAGGCGGGGAGAGTCGGCCAAATAGTCGCTAAACTCAAGGACCGGAAGATCGGGCTGCTGCGTAAAACGCTCCTCGAAATGTTCTCGAAACCCCTCGCAGATCTCCCGAGTCGATTCCAGGGTGCGTCCATTCGGATGTTTGATTTTTGCAATATATTTGTCCGAGCCACGCCTAGAAACCTCACGGCGCACGTCTGCATCAGAATTGACTGCTTCGTTGCCTATCTTTCTAAGCCTAGCTCTAACTACTTGGCCTTCGTAACGCTCGCTAGTCTCGCGTAGAAGGTCCTGCTTAGCTAGTTCCTGACTAACCCTATCACCCTCCCCGGTAGCCTGGGCTAGTTTCTGCTCTAGCTTCTTCTTCGTCTTGGCCTTATCTAGTGCGAGGCGCTGGGCATACTTGACGGAGAAGCTTCTGATCTTGGCTTTGAGACCTAACCACCACTTACTCCCGGTAACCGCCCCCACTAGTGCCTTTTTAATCAATTCTCTTAACTGATCTTGGAAGTCTTGTCTCTCCAGAAGGGAGGTGTTTAACTTCCAGTACCCCGCTAACTTAGGCCTATTTCCTAGCTTCAGCCGGGCCATAACTAATTTATGGTCCGTCTGGCCTAGCCAAGTGAACGTGGGACAAGATAAGAAGTCTACTTCGCCTCTCCTAACTAACATCCTGTCCAAATAAGTATTTGGATAGGAGGAAACACTATTGGTCCACGTCCACATCTCCCGCCCTGGATGCTCGACCCGAAACCTGTCGACCAGACCGCATCTAGCCATCAGATCAGCCAGGCTGGACTCGCACCTCTCCGATCCTCTAGCTCCGCCTCCTACCTTATCTATGTCGGGGTCTAAGATGGAATTCCAATCCCCCATTAGCACTACCCGCTTCCGACAATCTACAAACGCGTCAAGCTGACTGAAGAATGAGACCCTCTCACGAGCGGTGCTGGGCGCATGAACCGCAATCACCCGAAACACAGAATCTTTTACGGCAACATCGGCCACAACCAGCCTACCCACTGCATCTCTATGGACAACGTCGACCGTCGCCGACAGGGTACGTTTAACCAGCACGGAAACTCCCTTCCCCCGCGGGCTGCCATATGCTGAGAAAACCTCAAAGTCTCGGGCCAGCACCTGACAGTCCACAGAGGAAACGAAATGCGTCTCCTGAATCGCAGCGACATCCACTCCCAGGGACAAGAGGTCGTGCCGGAGGCGAGCCGCCCGGCCCGATGATCTCAAGCCCCTCGCATTCAGACTAGCCAAATTCAAAGCCATGGTACCTACCTTAAGGTGTGTTACACTCAGCTCCGAAGTCAGCCGGGGAAAGGACACCGACGTTGTGTGCAATGCTCAAGGTGGTCAGGTTTTTCATGTCCTGACCTTCTCTCACAATGCCGCCGACATCCAAAGGGTAGGTCAATTTAAGGGCCCTATAGAGTGACGGATGGACCAACACTGGGACCCTTCCCTTGCATTGTTTTGACAGTTCATCAAGAGAAGGGTCATTTTTTTTAACCAGTTCAATTCCCGGAAACGCCCCTTCAGCGGCCTGCAGCCTTGTCCACAAGTTGGTCTTGCAGGCCTCTGGAGTTCTGACAAAGGTTATTAGGAGTGGGGCGTCCGGGAAATTTGAGGGGATATTTACATCTTTCCCCTCTATCTGTTTGTAATCGAGCAGAGGTTTTAAGTTTTTCCTCTGCCGATGGGAAATGTCTGTGGCCACAGATAGAGGGTCTACATAACATAGTTCCTCAGGGGCAGGGACCTTTGGTCTGCAAGAGGCAGAGGAGTCTCTCCTCTCCCTCGGTTCATTCTTTTCATTTTCTTTTTGGGGTAGTGGCTCAGTTTGCCTTGGTGTGGGGACGGGTGTTTGTGTGGTGCCTGGTGTTGGTGTTGGTGTTGGTGCAGTGTTTGGTGTTGGTGCGGTGTCTGGTGTTGGTGTTGGTGCGGTGTCTGGTGTTGGTGTGGTGTCTCGTGTTGGTGCGGTGTCTGGTGTTAGTGCGGTGTCTGGTGTTGGTGCGGTGTCTGGTGTTGTTGCAGTGTGTGGTTTGGGGGTGGAAGTGGATTTTGTTGTTAGGGGTGGTGTATGTTCACAGGGAGTGGGGGCCACCTTTTCTTCCTCTTTTCTTCTTTTGTTTTTCTTTTTCATTCTTTCGAATGAACCGGGGAGAGGTGAGGTTGAGTTCCTCTCCCTCTCACTTGCGGATTCATCCTCAGAGGAGCAGTCTTTTCTCCGCTTGATCCCCGTCTCGATTGGTGTGGGGACCGTTGGTTGTGTCTGCTCCTCTATTTGCTGCTGCAGCTGTTTTTGTTGTTGCTGCTCTCGCTGGTGTCGTTGCTGCTGCTGCTTCTGCTGCACTTGCTGATTTTGCTGTTGCAGTAGTTGCTGCTGCAGTTGTTTCCGCGGCATTGGCTGCGGTGGCTGTTGTTGTTTCTGCATTTGCAGAGGCTCCTGCCTCGATTTTTGGGCTGGTGGTGGGACGGTGGCAGAAGGGATTAAGTGTTTCCGCTTTTGTCTCACTACCGTGCTCCATTCTTCCCCCTTGGCCTCCTGGGTGGTTTGAGTTTTCCTTGGAGCTGGGGTTGGTGCTGCAGTTGCAGGGGTTGTTGCCGCCTGTTTTGGTGCGGGCGTTGTCTCAGTGGATGTGACCGCCTTTTGGGTTATTGGATTAGGGGTTACCCTTTGGGGGCAACTCCTAGCCATGTGGCCCTGCTTTTGGCAGAACCAACAGTGTGGACGACGGCCCTCCACCACTACCGTTATGCTGGCGTCTTTGTATGTCAGCAGCGGTGGTATTGCCTGAAAACCTTTCCTCTTCAGCCTCATTGCTATTGTGTAGCAGCCCAGGTGAGTCCCAGTTTTTGACCGTATTGGGGTCACCTGTTCTACCTCACCGTACTGGCTGAAGAGGCATCCTAATACTTCCGCAGGTATTTGGGTTGGCACATTAAATACCTGCACCCGAGTCCTTCTCTTGCCCTGGTATTCAGGTGTTAGTTTGACTCTCCCATGCTTTATTTCTTGGAGGGAGAGTCTCTCTGCATCTTCCTTGGTGGGTAGGAGGATGTCCCACATGGCGTAGCTCCTCTGGTACAGGTATAATACCGGGATATTTAGCTTATGTAGGAGCCCTGCCATGTCTTCCTTTTTCATCCCTAGGAGGCGGTTTTCCGGCATATCCGAGATGATGAGGGAGAGCACTCTGTCTTCGATTGCCTCCCAAGCGCCTGGCACTGGTTTAATTTCTGCCCCCTCTATGTATTGTCTGTACTTGGTCAAGTACAAGTCTTTATACTCTTGAGGGGACAGTTGCTTCTCTACAGTCTTCCCCCATGCCAACCCTCTTGTTGGTGTTGGATCTTTGGTGAGGTTGGACTGTTTTTGCTGTTCCTTGGCGGAAGGGTTGCTATTTTGAGGGGCATTTCCCTTTCCGCTTTCCTTTGGGACCGACTCTCCCTGCTCTATACTTCTTCCAGGAAATACTTCCCTTTTTGGGGAGTCGGCCTCCTGGGGAGCATTGTCCTTGGGAGCTTTTGCCCCTTTTGTTTTGGGGAGGTTTAGGCTGTATGCCCCCTCGTTTTCTTGATTTGCTCCCCTTTTGGGGCAGTAGCCCTCCTGGGGAGCACTGTCTCTCTTATCGTCCTTTGGGGCTACTGCCTCTTGATTTTTGTTGTCAGAGCGGGATGCCCTGTCCAACA
>NC_136499.1:110085618-110115618 GCF_053919585.1 Euprymna scolopes | reverse complement strand
ACAGCACCAGTGTCCAAACAGGCTGTCACAACTCCTGCAACCAGAGCACCAACCCCAGCACCGAGGAAACCCAAAACTGTGCAGGAGGCCAAAGGGGAGGAATGGATCACGGTAATGAGGCGGAAACGGAAGCCCACAATCCCATCTGCCACCGTCCCACAACCAACCCAACAACCGAGGCAGCAACAACAACAGCAGCCTCCACAACAGCCGCAGCAACAGCCATGGCAGCAGACACAGCAGCAGCAGCCAAACCAGCCGTTGAACCAGCCGCAGCAACATCAGCTGCCGCGGCCAATTCCACAACCAATGCCACGAAAACAGCAGCAACAACAAAAACAGCAGCAGCAGCAACAGCCAGAACAGCAGGAACAAAAACGGCTGCAGCAACCAGAAAAGCAACAGCATCAACCGGAGAAACAACAATTAGAGGAGCAGCAACAACCAACGGTCCCCACACCAATTGAGACGGGGATCAAGCGAAGAAAACACTGCTCCTCTGAGGATGAATCTGCTAGTGAGAGGGAGAGGAATTCAACCTCACCACTCCCCGGTTCATTCAAAAGAATAAAAAAGAAAAGGAAAGGGGAAGAAAAGGCAGCCCCCACTCCCTGTGAGCATACACCACCTTTAACAACAACACAACCCACTTCTACCCCCATACCACATACTGCACCAACACTAGACACCGCACTAACACCAACACCAACATCAGACACCACACCAACACCAACATCAGACACCGCACCAACACCAGACACTGCACCAACACCAGACACTGCACCAACACCAACACCAGACACCGCACCAACACCAACACCAGACATCACACCAACACCAGACACCGCACCAACACCAACACCAGACACCACACAGACACTCGTCCCCACACCAATGCAAATTGAGCCGCCATCCCAGAAAGAAAAGAATGAACCCGGGAGGGGGAGAGACCCTTCAGATTCTCCCACTTACGGACTCACTCCAACAGGGACTCTCGCCCTCGAAACGAGAGAGGAACTTTGTTCTGTAGACCCCCTGTCTGTTGCAATGGGCGTACCACACCGGCAGAGAAAAAATTTAAAACCTCTGCTGGACTGCCAACAGATAGGGGGAAAAGACGTTAATGTCCCCTCTAATTTCCCGGACGCCCCACGGCTAACAACTTTCGTCAGGCTTCCTGAGGCCTGCAAAACCAACGTGTGGACAATGCTGGAAGCCGCTGAAGGGGCTGGTCCGGGAATTGAACTGATTAGGAAAAATGACCCTTCCCTTGAGGAACTCGCAAAACAATGCAAGGGAAGGGTCCCAGTGTTGGTCCATCCGTCACTCTATAGGGCCCTTAAATTGACTTACCCTTTGGATGTCGGCGGCATTGTGAGAGAAGGTCAGGACATGAAAAACCTGACCACCTTGAGCATTGCACACAACGTCGGTGTCCTTTCCCCGGCTGACTTCGGAGCTGAGTGTAACACACCTTAAGGTAGGTACCATGGCTTTGAATTTGGCTAGTCTGAATGCGAGGGGCTTGAGATCATCGGGCCGGGCGGCTCGCCTCCGGCACGACCTCTTGTCCCTGGGAGTGGATGTCGCTGCGATTCAGGAGACGCATTTCGTTTCCTCTGTGGACTGTCAGGTGCTGGCCCGAGACTTTGAGGTTTTCTCAGCATATGGCAGCCTGCGGGGGAAGGGAGTTTCCGTGCTGGTTAAACGTACCCTGTCGGCGACGGTCGACGTTGTCCATAGAGATGCAGTGGGTAGGCTGGTTGTTGCCGATGTTGCCGTAAAAGATTCTGTGTTTCGGGTGATTGCGGTTCATGCGCCCAGCACCGCTCGTGAGAGGGTCTCATTCTTCAGTCAGCTTGACGCGTTTGTAGATTGTCGGAAGCGGGTAGTGCTAATGGGGGATTGGAATTCCATCTTAGACCCCGACATAGATAAGGTAGGAGGCGGAGCTAGAGGATCGGAGAGGTGCGAGTCCAGCCTGGCTGATCTGATGGCTAGATGCGGTCTGGTCGACAGGTTTCGGGTTGAGCATCCAGGTCGGGAGATGTGGACGTGGACCAATAGTGTTTCCTCCTATCCAAATACTTATTTGGACAGGATGTTAGTTAGGAGAGGCGAAGTAGACTTCTTATCTTGTCCCACGTTCACTTGGCTAGGCCAGACGGACCATAAATTAGTTATGGCCCAGCTGAAGCTAGGAAATAGGCCTAAGTTAGCGGGGTACTGGAAGTTAAACACCTCCCTTCTGGAGATACAAGACTTCCAAGATCAGTTAAGAGAATTGATTAAGAAGGCACTAGTGGGGGCGGTTACCGGGAGTAAGTGGTGGTTAGGTCTCAAAGCCAAGATCAGAAGCTTCTCCGTCAAGTATGCCCAGCGCCTCGCACTAGATAAGGCCAAGACGAAGAAGAAGCTAGAGCAGAAACTAGCCCAGGCTACGGGGGAGGGTGATAGGGTTAGTCAGGAACTAGCTAAGCAGGACCTTCTACGCGAGACTAGTGAGCGTTACGAAGGCCAAGTAGTTAGAGCTAGGCTTAGAAAGATAGGCAACGAAGCAGTCAATTCTGATGCAGACGTGCGCCGTGAGGTTTCTAGGCGTGGCTCGGACAAATACATTGCAAAAATCAAACATCCGAATGGACGCACCCTGGAATCGACTCGGGAGATCTGCGAGGGGTTTCGAGAACATTTCGAGGAGCGTTTTACGCAGCAGCCCGATCTTCCGGTCCTTGAGTTTAGCGACTATTTGGCCGACTCTCCCCGCCTCGAGGCGGCTAGAGCGGCTAGTTGCGAGGGCCGGGTGACGGAGCGGGAGGTCTTTACTGCGCTGAAGCAGGTCAGCTGTGACAGATCGCCAGGACTTGATGGTCTGCCATACGAACTGTACTTGAGGCTGTCGCCCATGTTTCTGCCTCTTCTGACGGATATGTTCAACCATTGGTTTGCTCAGGGATCCATCCCAGGGCAGGTGACCAAGGGAGTGATCACATTGCTGAAGAAAGGTGACGGGCATGGAGGGGAAGAGTTAGACGACTACAGGCCCATAACTCTGCTAAACACAGAGTTGAAGATTTTGGCCAAGGTCCTGTCGAATCGGCTGCAGGTTGTTATCGACGAGTTGGTTGAACCGGAACAGAACTACGCTGTGAAGGGGAGATCGATTCAGAACAACTTGCACCTGATCCGCATGATCCTAGAGGGAGGAATAGATGACGACACGGAAGCCGCGCTGATAAACTTAGATCAGTCCAAAGCTTTCGATAGGGTCGACCATCGTTTCCTGGCATCTGTCTTAGAGGCCGCCGGTTTTAAACCGGACTTTTGCAAGTGGATCTCCATAATGTATCGACAGCCCATGGCTGTCGTGCAAGTGAACGGAAAGCGCTCGAAACCCTTTGTTATCTCTCGGTCGGTTCGTCAGGGTTGTCCGCTGTCGCCCCTGCTTTATGTCCTGGCTTTGGAGCCCCTTCTCCGCAAGCTGAGACATGGGGAGGCAAATTCGGCCCTGCGCGGAATGGCTCTGCCTGGCGGCACAGCTGCCAAGGTATCCGCGTTCGCCGATGATGTCACGATCTTCGTGTCGGGCTTCAGAGACATTGAGGTCGTGTCGGAGGCACTCACACAGTACGAAAGAATTACAGGGGCCAAGATAAACCGCAACAAGTCGGTAGGACTGCGGTTGGGCGCATGGAGTGGCAACGCAAACCTCCCTGCGCCCTTCAGCTGGACAGATGGCCCGGTCCGGATCCTCGGCGTGTGGTTCGGACCGGGTCTCCAGCTTGACAAGAATTGGTTGGAGGTACGGTCAAAGGTGGAGGCTGCAGTCAATTCGTGGCTTCCTAGGAAACTTTCCTTAAAGGGTAGAGCTGAGGCGTGCGCCACTTACGTCTTTCCTCTCATCCTTTACCGACTGGCCGTACTTCCCCTGCCTGCACAACACCTAAAAGCTCTTGTCGAACTCTTGTCCTCGCTCCTTTGGGACAGAGGAAGACACTGGGTGAGCAGACAGGTCTGTATTCAACGTCCGTGTGAGGGAGGCTTGGGAATGCCGGACTTGAAGTGTCATCGAGATGCTGAGAGGCTGGCCTTCCTGAGCCACTATATGCAGGAGGACCAACCGTGGCACCCCGTGGTTACTGCCGCCTTCCCCGACCTCGTTCTCGACCCTTCCATCGAGAGCCGTCGCAGGCCGCGGGGAGAATCTGCCTACATGAAAGAGTGCCGAGCCGCGCTAAAACGACTACCAAGGTCCAGTGACCTTGTGACTGCTACCCGTAGGGAACTCCACAGGGATCTAGTGAAGGGGGCCGCTGACGACCCGCTATGCGCGCGTTTGGGGTGGCAGCAGAGTGAGATCCGCTCCGCGTGGAGCTGGGCGCCAGGTTCGAGTCATCTGAACAATTCGGAGTTCTCTCTGACCTGGCGATTGGCCCGAAATGCACTTCCACTCAACAACATACAATGCAGTTCTGGGTTTCTGGAGTCGCCTGATTGTCCCCGTTGTGGGACAACGGCTGTGGAAACTACGGATCACGCTTTCTTCGATTGCCGCGAACTCCGCCAGTACTGGTCGTATGTCAGTGGGGTGACGGCTCGCATCGATCCTGAGCATCCTCGCCCAATTACTGTATCCAATGTGGTGGACAACGTGAGGCCGCCGTGGGACCGGGAAAGACAAATGGTCTGCGTTACGATTCTGGCCGTGGCGAGAATGGTGATTTGGACGTCGCGTCTGCAAGGTTGCCGGGGGGGTGTTGTCTTTTTCTGATCAAGATCTGATCGCGTTCTTTAAACACCAACTACGGGTGAAGATCAGATGTGATAGAAGAAGGCTGCATCGCGCGGCATTTGACAGAAGATGGATACATGTGGCAAGTCTGTGTGTACGAAGAGGAGCCAAATTTGAATACGTGTTCCCCGCCTAGGTGTGGAACGCGCAGTTCTGTAAAGTTAAATTAAACAAGTAGTCTCTCAGCTAGCTGAGTGTGTGTTCCATCCCTCCCCGATTAGGAAGCCTCCAAGATCCCCATCCCCTCTTACCTGCAATTTTTGTTTTCACCCCTTCCTCTAAATTTTACCCATCTTGGAGAAAAAGAAATACAAACTAACCTCCATCCCTTACCCACAAAATTTTCTTTTCTCCATTCACCCCCATCTAGAGGGCATCCCCACCTAGAGACTGACCCGCAGAAGCGAGGTTCCTTTTACAAACCTAGTGGAACGGGCAGTCTATCAACTAGACGGGGCTGGGAGGGTCCTACTAATCACCTTTTGTTTTTTCTTCCCCCTCCCTCGACACAAATGAATTATTGTTACCATTTTATTGTTATCTTTTTTGTTTTTACACGTCAATAAAAAATGTTTTAAAAATTGGGAGTTACTAGGACGTCCCCCAATATGAAAGGGTGAATGCGGTATTATGGTGAAAGAAGATACTAGCTGGGAGAAACTTTTGACTTTGTTTAGTTCTGGAGTGACAAGGATGACCAACGACCCCCAAAATCCCCCCTTTTGAGTTGGCCATGTGCCTAAGTTTTTTGTTCATCGTTGATTTTTTTTCTGTATTTTTTAACATGAATAAAAGATTTAATATCTCAAAGTGTAGTATCTGTTCCGGCAGATACTGCAAGCAAAGACCATATGTGTGGGCAACCTCACATATAAGACCTTGGTCAATGTAGGGGCAACCCTTCATACCAATTGTCATTATCCAACTCCCCTACTCCCCGGGGAGTTGGTCCCCATTTCCCCTTCACTCCTCACATTAAAAATCGGCCTTGTGCCTAATTTGCTCAGTGGGGAGCAAATAAATACCATCTGTTCCGGCAGATACTGCAAGCTATGACTAGCTATGACTAGCAAAGACCAGATGTGGGGGCAACCCCACATGCCTGACCTTTAACCAGCTCCCATTTCCCACCTCTCGGGAGCTGGTCCCCTTTTTCCCTTCCCCCTCCCCTCACTCCTCACATTAAAAATTGGCCTTGTGCCTAATTTGCACGGTGGGGGAGCAAATAAATACCATCTGTTCTGGCAGATACTGCAAGCAAAGACCATATGTGGGGGCGACCCCACATATAAGACCTTGTTCAATGAAGGGGCAACCCTTCATACCAATTGTCACTATCCAGCTCCCCTACTCCCCGGGGAGTTGGTCCCCATTTCCCCCTTACTCCTCACTTTAAAAATCAGCTTTGTGCCTAATTTGCTCAGTGGGGGAGCAAATAAATACCTCAAAGTGTAGTATCTGTTCCGGCAGATACTGCGAGCAAAGACCATATGTGGGTGTAACCCCACGTATCAGACCTTGGTCAATGTAGGGGCAACCCTTCATACCAATTGTCACTATCCAGCTCCCATTTCCCACCCATCGGGAGCTGGTCCCCTTTTCCTTTCCCCTCCCTCTCTCTCCACATTAAAAAAACGGCCTTGTGCCTAATTTGCTCAGTGGGGAAGCAAATAAATACCTCAAAGTGTAGTATCTGTTCTTTAGATGCTGCACTTCAATTTCTTGTTCTCTGTCAGTGGAGGAGAAATCCATCACGACTGAGATAATTTTTATTTTTGTTCCTTTTCTCCACGTTAAAAAACGACCCTGATGTCTAACTCTGTCCCGTGGGGAGGCATTGTAAATAGGAACATGTTTATTAAGCTCGAAAAACATACCGTATTTACCGATGTATTGGAAAATTTAAAATGGCGCCCGACTCTCTGTTAAACACGGTAAGTTTGGGAGAAGGAGTAAAAAATAAAAAAAATATACAAATACTGTTAGAAACTCGCTCAATATCTGTTACCGCAACATAAGCTGACATATATTTGGTGGGGTTTTAACAGTATTTTGTATAGTTTTTTTTTTATTTTTAACTCCTTTTCCCAAACTTACCGTGTTCATCAAAGAGTCGGGCGCTATTTTTAATTTTCCAATACATCGGTAAACACGGTATGTTTTTCGAGCTGAATAAACATGTTGTATTAAATAAAAACACTAAAAACATATCCAGTTAGGTAGAAAAGTAACTTAACTTGCCTTTGATAACATTTATTTGTTATATATTTGTTTTTTGACAGCTTTTTCGAATCTATGTGTACGGTAATACAAACCCGAAAAACGCAATTTTGACGAATATTTTTTTTTCTTTTCTTTTAAGAAAGAATATATAAAAATACATGGTTGAACGATAAAATTGTCGCCCCAAACAAAACAATATTACAGCTTTATTTACAAACTTTTTTTGGATAAATCGATTCAGGTAACTTGATTATATAGTAGAGGACCTCTATTCAATGTAGCCGCCTTCAGCCTCAATCATCACCTCGATACGGGTCTGGAACTGGGAGCATACCTTTCCCACAAGTCCCGGCGGGGCGGGGGGATCTCGGCGAATGGCGGGGATCACGCTGGCTTTGATGTTCCTATTTACTTGCCTCCCCACGAGGGCAGAGTTTGACACATGGTTGATTTTTAATGTAGGGAAATCCCGCACTCTGGATAGGAAGAAAAATAAAACTTGTCTCAGTCATGAAAGATTTCTCCCCCACTGACCGAAGACAAAAAAGACAAAGTTAAGTGCTGTGGGAGGTCATGTTGGTGATGTTCTAGTCGTATGATCAAACGAAATAGTCTAGCAGATTCAGATCGAGGGAGGAGGGAGGCCAATGAGAAAAGGGTACAAAGTTGTAGCACTCCGTCTGAAGCCAAGCTTGGGTCGCTTTGGACTTGTGAGCCAGCACCGACTTCTGCTGCCATACACAAGGTCTGCCAGCGGCGACCTAATTGCACCAGGAGATCAACACACTCTTCAACACATCCAGGTACACTTTGGTGTTACTTTCATGCTGAATTCAAAGATGTGAGGTGGCATGTTTTGGCCCTCACTTGAAACCACACCAAATACAATAACCCTGGTGGAAAACTTTGTTTTTATCATCCTGGGCAGGTTCCTGTTATTCGTGGCAATCCACCAATGCATTTTGAAGGTGCTGGCAATGGTCCTGTTGTCATAACTTGGATCGGTAGAGAGCATGAGTTTTACAGCGGCGCATCTCCGATCTCGCTCGTCGAACATCATTTTACTTTCAGACATGATAGACGGCTCCTATCGCTCTTGGGATTTGTACACAACTGGCCAACTAGTAGATGGTCTGCAACAAAACAAGAAAACCGGTTTTCATCAAACAGAAATGGAATCATGACTTCTTTTCTAGGGTGAAAATGTTATCGTTTCACCCTGTATATATTTAAAAAGGAAAGCAAGAAAAAAAAAAGAAAAAGAAAGAAGAGCGTGGGAAAGGCAAGGGACGAGAAAATGTTTTGACGAAGCGATTATGTAAGAAATAAAGAAAAATGAAACAAAAGAGGGCAAGAATAAATGAGCAAAACGGATATTTTAAAAAGAAACAAATAAAAAAGAAACAAATAAAAAAGAAACAAAAAAAGAAACAAAAAAAGAAACAAAAGAAGAAACAAATAAAAAAGAAACAAATAAAAAAAACAAAAAAGACAAACGAAAGTAAAAAAAAAAAAAAACGACTGCGGTAATATTTTTAAAAAGACAAAGGAGGATACAGAAAATTAAGGACAAAAATAGATAAAAATGAATTTACCCCCCCACCCAAAAAGAGAGAGAGAGAGAGAGAGAGAGAGAGAGAGAGAGAGAGAGAGAGAGAGAGAGAGAGAAGATAAGTATCCCGTTCCACTACAAAGCCACCAATCGCTCATGCATAGAGTATTATCGCCACAGTTGAGCTGGTGCATGTGATAGGATCCAAAAAAAAGGGTCTCTAATCTAATAGGTCCCACTTTGTCAACCAGTCTCCAATCCCTGTCCCATCGCCGCAATGTTGCATCCCTGTAAATGTTTTACAAGTATTTTAATGAAATGTGCTCTGGTGAACCTATTGCACTTGTGCCCCTCGACAAAGCCGCTTAGCAGCAAAATCACACCCCTTCACTGTTGAGATCCCTAAATGTCAGAAAGTTTTATACTCTAATAGCTTCTTCCCTAGAACAGCTAGACTTTGGAATTCCCTTGCTGCTACCTGCTTCCCTTACTGTACTGAGATGCACAAGTTTAAATGTAACGTAAACCACCATCTTAATCTTTCCTAGGCATCGTCTACAATTAGTAGGCCCTTACATCCAAGTTGCAAAATGCATTATTTGGGGTTATGGGGAGTAAAATAAATAAATAAAGCTAAGAATGAGGAGAAAAATGAAGAAATAAAGAAGACAGGGGAGAAAAATAAACATAAAAGCCAAATACGTCCAAAGATGGAATACTGTTGCCATATCTGGGCAGGAGCTGCTAAAAACAGCCTATCCTGCCTTGACAGAGTACAAAATAGACTTCGTGGCTTAGTGGGGCATACCCTTTTCTCTACCCTGCAACCTCTCTCGCACAGAAGAGACGTTGCGAGCCTATCCTTGTTTTATCGTTATTTCCATGGCAGGTGCTCGTCTGAACTCCAATCTCTGGTCCCCCTCGCCAATCTTTTACGAAAAACACCCGTCTAGCTGAATCCACTGTGAAAAATTTCCCCCACTCTATATCTGTGCCTAAATCAAAACGCGGATTCCATGAACAAAGCTTCTTTCTTAGAACTGCACGCCTGCGGAACTCTGTTCCGTCTGCCTGCTTCCCTCCGGACTACAACTTGGATGTCTTCAAGTCCAATGTTAACAAATTCCTAATGAACCACCCCCTTAAGTAAACACTTCATCAAATCTCCACACTAACGTAATGTACTTGCAATAACCCTTATCCCTGAGTGGCTTCCGGGCCTTGATAAGTGGTAATCACTGTGTAAAAAAAAAATGCGGAATATATAAGAAAGAAAGAAAAGAAAAAGACTATGTGCATACTTAAGAAAAAAAAGAAAGAAATTAAACAAGAAAGATAGAAAAGAAAAAGAAATTGAGAAACAAAGAAAGAATAAAGAAAGAAAAAGAAAGGAAGCAACAAAAGAATAAAAAGAGAGAAAAGAATAAGAAAAGAAAAAACGAAAAAAGAAAGCAAAGAAAAGGAAGGAAAATTGGAGCAAAAGAGGACAAATGAGGAAATGAAGAAAGAAAAGAAAGAAAGAAAGAACCTCTACTTGTATATAAAAAATCTTTGTGCGTGTGCGCGAGAGTTCATTTCCTATGGACTCCGAAACGGCTAATTTCACGCAAATGTACTTCATGAATTTGGGAGTGTTCTTAAATATCTTTTGTATCGGAATGCTTCCGATAAGTATCGAAAATCGATCATCGAAAAAATACGATTAAAGAAAAAACAGTCCCATTCTGACCAATGTTTACACCCTTATAAAACCTGGCATCACCAGTCCATTTGAGAAGTTTTACCACTACACAAGCAGAAGAGTTCAGCGTATAAAATCAACAGTAGGTTTCTTTGATAAGACAGGGACATGTTCGAGATGAGCGTTTCTGTACGTTATGTTGCCAAGCTAATCAAAAACCTTGATTCCAATAAAGCAACAGGCCCTGACGGTATTCCAATTATAGTACTCAAAAAACTTCAACCTGAACTAGCGCCCATACTTACAAAACTGTTTAAACGTTATCTTAAGGAGAATAGTTTCCCATCACCCTGGAAAATTTCATTAGTATGGCCTGTATTTAAGAATTCAGGTGATCGCTCATCCCCCTTTTAGTACAGACCAGTAAGTCTTCTGTGCGTCATGAGTAAGTTACTGGAATCTGTGTTAAATACAGAAGTAATCAACCATCTCAGCAAAAATAACCTTCTTAGTGACACTCAATATGGTTTCCTTTCTGCTAGATCTACAGCAGATGTGCTTACAGTTATATCTCATAGGATTAGCAAATCTCTCGACGAAGGCAACCTTTCTAGGGCAATTGCTCTTGACATATCTAAGGCCTTTGATAGGGTATAGCATAAAGGTTTACTTCACAAGATCTCCAGCTATGGTATAGCTGAAAATGTCTTCTCAATTATTAAATCATTTCTCTCTGATAGGTTTATAAGAGTAGTAGTTGAGGGGCAAAAATCAGAAGCTCACAATATTAATGCTGGTGTCCCTCAGAGGTCCATCCTGGGCCCAACTCTTTTCCTGATCTACATTAATGATCTTCCAAATCACATCCTTACATCATTCGTAGACATTAAAGCTGACGACACTACCATTTATGGTAGCACATCTAAGGCAGTAAACGACCAAGTTCTCTCCGATTCTCTCTCCTCTGATCTTGAGCACGTAGTACAATGGGGAAAGGAGTGGCTGGTTACTTTTAATGCATCTAAAACCAAGCATCTCTCTTTACATCATCAACATTCTGATCCACATCTGGCATCAATTGAAATGAATGGCTTTCGTCTTCAGGAGGCCTCAAGTTTTGACAAGTTTCTGGGCTTGGCCATTACTCCTGATCTTAAATGGAACACGTACATCAAATATGTTGCCAAGGCCGCTAGAAAAATGGTGGGATCTTTCTATTGATCCAGTAGATATCTCACTGCTGATGCAATTCTTTATCTATATAAGATCCAGATACGTCCAAGGAAGGAATACTATTGCGACATCTGGGCAGGAGCTGCCAGAAAGGACTTGGCCTGCCTTGATAGAGTTTAAAATAGACTTCGTAGCCTCGTAGGAGATGTCATTTTCTCTTCCCTGCAACCTCTATCTC
This sequence comes from Euprymna scolopes, assembly GCF_053919585.1. NCBI lineage: Eukaryota > Metazoa > Mollusca > Cephalopoda > Sepiida > Sepiolidae > Euprymna > Euprymna scolopes. The sequence goes on along the minus strand of NC_136499.1, from coordinate 110,103,959 downwards.
ACAGAAGAGATGTTGCGAGTTTGTCTCTGATGTATCGTTATTTTCATGGAAAGTGTTTGACTGAGCTTCAGTCTATGGTCCCCCCCTCGCCAAACTTTCGCAAGAAACACTCGTCTAGCTGAAAACACTATCAATAATTCCCCCCACTCTTCATCTGTGCCTAAACCTAAATGTAGATTCCATGAACAAAGCTTCTTTCTTAGAACTGCACGCCTGTGGAATTGTCTTCCGTTTTCCTGCTTTCCGGCTGACTACAATATGGTTTTGTTCAAGTCTAATGTAAATAAGTTCTTGATGAGCCGTTCCATATAAGTTATCAAATTTACCGAATTTTCATTACTAATGATTACTATATTGTCCAATTCCTGCTGTACACCCTTTAACCCTTATCCTTGAGTTGCCTCTTGGCCTTGATAATGTGGTGATGCCTGTGTGAAAAAAAACCCACAATTGAACTATGATACTTGGCTTTTTTACTTTTAAACTTTAATTCTAGCCACACTACAGAAATAATTTTATAAAATCAACAGTAGATTCTCTAGAGTGCAACGTAGACAGCTGGTCTCCAACTGTATTGTAGAGTAAGTTACTGCGGGAAAGCATGTTGAGATTTCTCAAGGTGTACCATTGTGGGTCCCCGGCTAGAGCAGGCTATAAGTCGGTAGATTGAAAAATGGGCGATTTCATCGATTTCGATGAAAATACAAGTATTAGGAATGTGGAACATTCTTTGATCACCATTGAATACCGCGCTACGTCGGGTCTCCCTACTAGTTTCTAACATTTCAAGATTTACAAACTTGTGTAAAAGAGGGAGGATATTAGAAGAAAGAAAGGAAGAATTTAAGAATTATCTTATTTTGCCGCATCGGAAACAAGAAAAAAAATGATAAAGCGAATAAAACAACACACGATATCTACCAGGAATGGGCAGCAGATGCTGTCAGTTTTTATGCATCAATATGGACGATAAAATTTTTAGTCACTTCCGGAACTGAAGCCGTTTACGATTATGACTTTTTTGTTCATATATATTAAGAACGTTTGGATTTTCACCGAGAATTCCAGTAGGTGGCTCAGACACAACCATTTTGATAACCCGGTTCTCGCCAGATCACCGAAGTTAAGCAACGATGAACCTGGCCAGTATCAGATGGGTGACCATTGGGGAAGTCTAGGCACTGTATGTACCGCGCCAAGTCGTAGAAATTTTCAGGTTGGTATCTGGTAGCGTTTAACTCACAGGGGGAGATGCACTCTCCCGAATCAAAACGGAAACCAACGGTAAACTACTGTCTTTACTAGTTTTTCCGAGATTATTAATGGCTCTACAATTTAGTGAGCCCTGGTCGCCAACGCTCTTAAAAACAGCAGGGCCTCGAGAGAGAGAGAGAGAGAGAGAGAGAGAGAGAGAGAGAGAGAGAGAGGCTCAAGCGATGTTGATACATAAACTGACAATATGGCGTATTAGGTTCGAATCTTGTCAGTTCCATAGTTGTTTCACTATAGATGTTTGAAGTTTTCACGGGGTCATCCTGTTAGTAGGTAATTCTAAAAATTAATCAAGGAAAACAATTCCAATAACGGAACTGATCTGATCAAATTTCGTATCATGTGGCTTCATACGAATTTATGATTTTATGATTTGCGTTTATTTTGACCTTTGTTATTTATTTCTTTTTTATGAAAGTCGCTGTAGACAAGGCATCAAGCCATTTGACGTAACAAAATAAACAACGAAATATGACTTACTCTAAGGATAGTTTCGATGAGCGTAGTCTTGAAAAGACATAGATTATAAGTAGGAAAGAAGAAGTTCCACAAGCTCGAGGTTCTTAGAAAACAGCTTCTGGAATAAGAAGCTATAATACAATAAGTTACCTGAAGACTACTAGACTAACGAGTCAAACGAGCTGAAACAAAAGAAGCTGGGAATAAATCAGATAGTTCTTAACGCTGCGTTAGTCACCTGGGTGTTCCAAACGTAGTTCGTCCCATAGGGTGTTTATATACCCCATTACAAAAATGTTGATAGTGTTATTTTGTATAATATAGTTATCCTGCTGGTTCAGTGTATATCTGCAGTCCCTGCTGAACAGTTTAAATCACTTGTATCTTGTTGATATTAATATAAAATAACACAATAAGATAAATTATAAAACTAAGGAAATTTTTTTTTTAAATCTCAGATTTAGATCACAGTTATTTAAAAATACCCAAAGGATACTCCAGTTTGTGTTATTTTTTTAATATCTATGATGAACATTAATTGAAATAGCAAGAAAAATGAATACGAGTTCATTACATAAATATAACATTTCAATCTTACTCACCTCAAAAGAAAAACTGGGATACAACTGTTCTACACCACGCGTGCTATACTTTCACCGAGCCAGTAGAGTACGGGAGGAGAAGAAAAAGAAATAAGTTGCCAACTAGGAATTATGACCACAAAATTGTGGTGGAAAAACACCCCATGGGACTAACGCAGAGTTAAGTACACATTCTTTAAAAGTACATATTGGTGAGACTGAGATGAGCAACGTGATGTATGTGAGAAGTGTTAATCAGATTGCAACGTCATGTAAGAAGTGTTAATCAGATTGCAACGTCATGTATGTGAGAAGTGTTAATCAGATTGCAACGTAATGTATATGAGAAGTGTTAATCAGATTGCAACGTCATGTATGTGAGAAGTGTTAATCAGATTACAACGTCATGTATATGAGAAGTGTTAATCAGATTGCAACGTCATGTATGTGAGAAGTGTTAATCAGATTGCAACGTCATATATGTGAGAAGTGCTAATCAGATTGCAACGTCATGTATGTGAGAAGTGTTAATCAGATTGCAACGTCATGTATGTGAGAAGTGTTAATCAGATTGCTACGTCATGTATATGAGAAGTGTTAATCAGATTGACACGTCATGTATGTGAGAAGTGTTAATCAGATTGACACGTCATGTATGTAAGAAGTGTTAATCAGATTGCAACGTCATGTATGTGAGAAGTGTTAATCAGATTGCAACGTCATGTATGTGAGAAGTGCTAATCAGATTGCTACGTCATGTATATGAGAAGTGTAAATCAGATTGCAACGTCATGTATGTGAGAAGTGTTAATCAGATTGCAACGTCATGTATGTGAGAAGTGTTAACCAGATTGCCACGTAATGTATGTGAGAAGTGTTAATCAGATTGCAACGTCATGTAAGAAGTGTTAATCAGATTGCAACGTCATGTATGTAAGAAGTGTTAATCAGATTGCAACGTCATGTATGTGAGAAGTGCTAATCAGATTGCAACGTCATGTATGTGAGAAGTGTTAATCAGATTGCAACGTCATGTATGTGAGAAGTGTTAATCAGATTGCAACGTCATGTATGTGAGAAGTGTTAACCAGATTGCAACGTCATGTATGTGAGAAGTGTTAATCAGATTGCAACGTCATGTATGTGAGAAGTGCTAATCAGATTGCAACGTCATGTATATGAGAAGTGTTAACCAGATTGCAACGTCATGTATGTGAGAAGTGTTAATCAGATTGCAACGTCATGTATGTGAGAAGTGTTAACCAGATTGCAACGTCATGTATGTGAGAAGTGTTAATCAGATTGCAACGTCATGTATGTAAGAAATGTTAACGAGATTGCAACGTCATGTATGTCAGAAGTTTTAATCAGATTGCAACGTCATGTATGTGAGAAGTGCTAACCAGATTGCAACGTCATGTATGTGAGAAGTGTTAATCAGATTGCAACGTCATCAATGTGAGAAGTTTTAATCAGATTTCAACTTCATGTATGTGAGAAATGTTAATCAGATTGCAACGTAATGTATGTGAGAAGTGTTAATCAGATGTCAACGTTATGTATGTGAGAAGTGTTAATCAGATTGCAACGTCATGTACGTGAGAAGTGTTAACCAGATTGCAACGTCATGTATGTGAGAAGTGTTAACCAGATTGCAACGTCATGTATGTGAGAAGTGTTAATCAGATTTCAACCTAATGTATGTGAGAAGTGCTAACCAGATTGCAACGTCATGTATATGAGAAGTGTTAATCAGATTGCAACGTCATGTATGTGAGAAGTGTTAATCAGATTGCAACGTCATGTATGTGAGAAGTGCTAATCAGATTGCAACGTATGTATGTGAGAAGTGTTAATCAGATTGCAACGTCATGTATGTGAGAAGTGCTAATCAGATTGCTACGTCATGTATATGAGAAGTTTTAATCAGATTGCAACGTCATGTATGTGAGAAGTGTTAATCAGATTGCAACGTCATGTATGTGAGAAGTGTTAACCAGATTGCAACGTCATGTATGTGAGAAGTGTTAATCAGATTGCAACGTCATGTATGTAAGAAATGTTAACGAGATTGCAACGTCATGTATGTGAGAAGTGTTAATCAGATTGCAACGTAACGTATGTGAGAAGTATTAATCAGATTGCAACTTCATGTATATGAGTAGTGTTAATCAGATTGTAACGTCATGTATGTGAGAAGTGTTAACCAAATGTCAACGTTATGTATGTGAGAAGTGTTAATCAGATTGCAACGTCATGTATGTAAGAAATGTTAACGAGATTGCAACGTCATATATGTAAGAAGTTTTAATCAGATTGCAACGTCATGTATGTGAGAAGTGTTAATCAGATTGCAACGTCATGTACGTAGGAAGTATTAACCAGATTGCAACTTCATGTATGTGAGAAGTGTTAATCAGATTGCAACGTCATGTATGTGAGAAGTGTTAACCAGATTGCAACGTTATATATGTGAGAAGTGTTAACCAGATTGCAGCGTCGTGTATGTGAGAAGTGTTAATCAGATTGCAACGTCATGTATGTGAGAACTGTTAACGAGATTGCAATGTCATGTATGTGAGAACTGTTAACGAGATTGCAACGTCATGTATGTGAGAAGTGTTAACCAGATGTCAACGTAATGTATGTGACAAGTTTTAATCAGATTGCAACGTCATGTATGTGAGAAGTGTTAATCAGATTGCAACGTCATGTATGTGAGAAGTGCTAATCAGATTGCTACGTCATATATATGAGAAGTGTTAATCAGATTGCAACGTCATGTATGTGAGAAGTGTTAATCAGATTGCAACGTTATGTATGTGAGAAGTGCTAATCAGATTGCAACGTTATGTATGTGAGAAGTGTTAATCAGATTGCAACGTCATGTATGTGAGAAGTTCTAATCGGATTGCTTCGTCATGTATATGAGAAGTGTTAATCAGATTGCAACGTCATGTATGTGAGAAGTGTTAATCAGATTGCAACGTCATGTATGTGAGAAGTGTTAACCAGATTGCAACGTCATGTATGTGAGAAGTGTAAATCAGATTGCAACGTCATGTAAGAAGTGTTAATCAGATTGCAACGTCATGTATGTGAGAAGTGCTAATCAGATTACAACGTAATGTATATGAGAAGTGTTAATCAGATTGCAACGTCACGTATGTGAGAAGTGTTAATCAGATTGCACCGTCATGTATGTGAGAAGTTCTAATCAGATTGCAACGTTATGTATGTGAGAAGTGTTAATCAGATTGCAACGTCATGTATGTGAGAAGTGCTAATCAGATTGCTACGTCATGTATATGAGAAGTGTTAATCAGATTGCAACGTCATGTATGTGAGAAGTGTTAATCAGATTGCAACGTCATGTATGTAAGAAATGTTAACAAGATTGCAACGTCATGTATGTCAGAGGTTTTAATCAGATTGCAACGTTATGTATGTGAGAAGTGTTAATCAGATTGCAACGTCATGTATGTGAGAAGTGCTAATCAGATTGCTACGTCATGTATATGAGAAGTGTTAATCAGATTGCAACGTCATGTATGTGAGAAGTGTTAATCAGATTGCAACGTCATGTATGTAAGAAATGTTAACAAGATTGCAACGTAATGTATGTCAGAAGTTTTAATCAGATTACAACGTCATGTATGTGAGAACTGTTAACGAAATTGCAACGTCATGTATGTGAGAAGTGTTAATCAGATTGCAACGTCATGTATGTGAGAAGTGTTAATCAGATTGCAACGTCATGTATGTGAGAAGTGTTAATCAGATTGCAACCTCATGTATGTGAGAAGTGTTAATCAGATTGCAACGTCATGTATGTGAGAAGTGTTAATCAGATGTCAACGTTATGTATGTGAGAAGTGTTAATCAGATTGCAACGTAATGTATGTGAGAAGTGTTAATCAGATGTCAACGTTATGTATGTGAGAAGTGTTAATCAGATTGCAACGTCATGTATGTGAGAAGTGTTAATCAGATTGCAACGTCATGTACGTGAGAAGTGTTAACCAGATTGCAACGTCATGTATGTGAGAAGTGTTAATCAGATTGCAACGTCATCTATTTGAGAAGGGTTAACCAGATTGCAACCTCATGTATGTGAGTAGTGTTAATCAGATTGCAACCTCATGTATGTGAGAAGTGCTAACCAGATTGCAACGTCATGTATGTGAGAAGTGTTAACCAGATTGCAACGTCATGTATGTAAGAAGTGTTAATCAGATTGCAACGTCACGTATGTGAGAAGTATTAATCAGATTGCAACTTCATGTATATGAGAAGTGTTTATCAGCTTGTAACGTAATGTATGTGAGAAGTGTTAACTAGATGTCAACGTTATGTATGTGAGAAGTGTTAATCAGATTGCAACGTCATATATGTGAGAAGTGCTAATCAGATTGCTACGTCATGTATGTGAGAAGTGTTAATCAGATTGCAACGTCATGTATGTGAGAAGTATTAACCAGATTGCAACGTCATGTATGTGAGAAGTGTTAATCAGATTGCAACGTTATGTATGTGAGAAGTGTTAACCAGATTGCAACGTCATATATGTGAGAAGTGCTAATCAGATTGCAACGTCATGTATGTGAGAAGTGTTAATCAGATTGCAACGTCATGTATGTGAGAAGTATTAACCAGATTGCAACGTCATGTATGTGAGAAGTGTTAATCAGATTGCAACGTTATGTATGTGAGAAGTGTTAACCAGATTGCAACGTCGTGTATGTGAGAAGTGTTAATCAGATTGCAACGTCATGTATGTGAGAACTGTTAACGAGATTGCAATGTCATGTATGTGAGAAGTGTTAACCAGATGTCAACGTAATGTATGTGACAAGTGTTAATCAGATTGCAACGTCATGTATGTGAGAAGTGTTAACCAGATTGCAACGTCATGTATGTGAGAAGTGTTAATCAGATTGCAACGTCATGTATGTGAGAACTGTTTACGAGATTGCAATGTCATGTATGTGAGAAGTGTTAATAAGATTACAACGTCATGTACGTGAGACGTGTCAACCAGATTGCAATCTGCTTCTGCACCTTATGAATGAACCCTCATATAGGAAAGATCAACCGGCCCAAATCTGACTAGCCTTTTACATAAAAGAACTAAAGATGGTTAATGCAAAGACAGTAAATGCCTATTTGCTTTTTTCTTGAAAAGAATAAGGTTATAAATAGGAGAAAAACATTCAACAGTTCTTGAAAAGAAACGTATGGAATAGAAAAAAAGAATAATAACACGACGAGGTATTTTAACAGCGAAATGGTGAAGATTACTCGATGAACGAGTCTCACAAACTTGAACAAAATTGTACCTAAAACTGAAAATGATTTCATTGAAGGAAGTTTATTTCCACGAACTCCCCATCTGTTCAACACATTACCACAACGCTTCTTCCCTACAGATTACAACATGGTTGTTTCCAAGTCCGATGTAAACAAATACTTGTCTTTCTGTTAAATATTCATATTTTGTTAATTTCATTCATCATTTTCGACCTATTCATAAAATTCTTCATAATTTCAATTGGTATTCAGCCTAGGATGTTTTCCTCTCGGCACCAGAAGCCAACAGAGTCTATGTAATTACTAAAATTACTTTTTCCCCAATATGTTCTAGAACCAGTCCAGTACTAGGTATTCTACTCGCCGGTTCGTTCCTTTCTGCCTTTGAGAAGTGATTAGTTTATTGTTAATCACCTGATCCGCCCCTACCGGAGAGTTCCGACGGGGTTGTCCAAACAGTTTTTGCAGGCCAGAGTGCTATTTCTCGATCTCGCTGGCTTTTCAAATCCCACCTTTCTGCTCTTGTGTCACATCTTTCCATCGTGGAAAGGGGGTAAATAACTCTACCATTTTGTCTGATGATCTACGCGACTCATTAACCATTACCTCCGAGTGGCTTTTGGTCTTCATAAGTAGGAACTCATGAGAATAAAACAAAGCAACAACAACAACAACTACAACAAATAAAAACAAGTGTAAAAGAAAAGATTGCGAGGTGCCTTCAATTAGTTTCCAAACTTTTTTCGTGTGGGCATTTTTATGGATAGTACACACATGAAACTCTAGTCCCCTTCGAAGTAGTCTCCTCCGGCTGCAATGCACTTGCTATACCGTTCCAACAACTTCTGGAAAGCCCCATGAGAATCCTCTTGTATGAACGTGTCACTGACTCCCGTCACAGCCTCTAGGGTGTTCCTTAACCTTAGGGAATTAAAAAAAAAATGTCACGAGGAGCAAGATCTTGACTATAGGGAGAGTGAGGTGTTTTGATGTCCATCTTGGCCAAATAGTCTATGATCTTCTTTGAGCACCCTTGAGACAAACTTCGTGCAAATCTTCCGCATCTTCAGTTCTTCGCGAATAATTGTGTGTACAGTTCCCACACTGACATCAAACTGGGCACTTAATGTCTCAGTAGACATACGACGGTCCATATCAATGAAATTCCTTATTTGGCCAATCAACTCTGATGTTCTGACTTCCTTGTCCCTCCCACACCTCTTAACATCCCTCACAGACTCCCCGTCTTCCTTTAATCTCTTATGCCATTCAAAAACTGATACTCGATTCATGCAAGATGGTCTAAAACCAGTCTAAAGCATTCCATAGGTTTCTGTGGCATTTTTTTCTCAAGTTTAAAACAGAATTTTATTGCATATCGTTCTTCTAAATTGTCTTCATATCGAGATTGCATTTTTAAAATTCGCCAGCTGCGACAATCAGGCTTTAGTAGGGTGTATTCTTACTCCTGCTTTAGCTGTTCATTTGGACCAAACATCATAAAAATTAGCCAATCATCGCATATATATAGCAATAATATACTGAATGCTCAACAGTCTACAACAATTTTAAATTTTAAATTTAAATATTATGCATTCTGGCCTTTTGGTCAAGACCAAAGTGTAGTATCTGTTCTTCAGATGCTGCACTTCCATTTCTTGTTCTCTTTCGGTGGAGGAGAAATCCTTCACGACTGAGACAATTTTTATTTTTGTACTTTTTCTCCACGTTAAAAAACGACCCTCGTATCTAACTCTGTCCCGTGGGGTAGCATTGTAAATAGGTACAACAATTTTAAATGCATGTGCAAAAAAGTCTGGAAACTTATTACAGTAACCTCGTATGCGAGAAAGAGTAAAAATGAGACAAAAAAAGATCGTCTCACTACCTCTCCATCACGACAAACGTGCTCTCTCTCTCTCTCTCTCGCTCTCTCTCTCTCTCTCTCTCTCTCTCTCTCTCTTTCTCTCTGTCTCATACGCTATCGTCCGTTTTTCTTTCCAATTAAAAAAATAACATAGGTCTTTTTTTTGTGTGCCAGACCAAATACGACAATTCAAATATGTATGATCTATCTATTCAGGAATCGTAAATAACGGAAGTGAGTTTACTGCAACGATTTTGATTGGCTGAGGATGAGCATCCATCACGTATGTAGGTCTCTTTGATGTCAAACTGTTTAATTTATGTTATGCGTAGGATGACGTCCCATTCCTGTTGAGAAATGTTCGTGTTGCTAGTGGGGAGCGTCTGACGATTAAAGCTCGTAATCTGCATTAAAACCAATGCACCACTTCGCTTTGATCTCCAAGACAAACCAAGTATCGATGTTACGACACACACACACACACACACACACACACACACACACACACACACACACACACACACACACACACACACATGTATATATATTTACATATATATATGTATATATATGTATATATATATATATATATATATATATATATATATATATATATATATATATTCCAAGGTTCCGCTAGAACAACTAAGTTGTTCGGAAATCAACACAGATCTTTTGTTTATAGTGGTGAATATTTTTATCAAACCAATCAAACTTATTAATTAGACACAAAGGTACATTATGTGGCTGGCAGTGTTCTTAGATAGGTTTTATATCCGAATATCTATATTCCTATAAATTGGTGCGTATGTATTGGCATTCATATTAAACTCCCTTTTTCTCTATTCATTTAAAAAGAAAATATAACTTTGTTATATATGGGTCATGGAAGTGCATTCATCTGAAAAAGATCTAGCTAATTTGCATATTATTTAAAACATTCATTTAAATTAACTCCCTATTAATTTTTCGGTCCTGGATATGACCTTAAACTATATCCGATGGTGAAGCCCCGGCTTGCAGGCCTTAGGGAGTGTGGAGCCACCCTTTAATTGCCATTGCTCCCAGGTCCACTCTGGCCCGCAGTGGTAGTACCTGTTAGGCTCCCAACTATGGGTTATATAGAATACTAGCAGGGCTACCCGGCGTTGCTCGGGACCGTATAAACAATGAAAAAACAAAAGCAGATATTGAACATATGTTTTATTCTTAGGGGAGAGGAATCTTTCATCTCAAGTTTTAGCGTTACAAACAAACATTTGTCTTTTATATATATATAGATAATAACAGGTTTTTTGGGGGCCCCCCTCGAAGATAACTGATCAGTTGACCAACTTCTAGTGGTCCGTTTGACGTGAAATTTCGATATTTGTAATCCGGGTGATGGGGCTTCGATATGATACCAAATTTGTCAAGTTTGGTTCCGTCTTTCAAAAGTTTTAGCGTTACAAACAAACATACATACACACAGACGTTTGGCTTTTATATGTATAGACGACTTTAAAAAACAAATATACTATATTAAAAAAATCGTTCTTCAACGTCAGCAGATTCGGCATTAAATAACCTGAAAAGGGTTGATATGCCGTAAAACAAAACAACCAACCAACCAACCTATTAATTTTTCGGTAGTCTTATAGGATGATCATCTTTAGTTAACTATTGCGTTTAATTAGATTAATGCAGATATTCTACATGATTTATACCTGCATAATATTTGCATAAAATGGGTATAGTAAGTACAAATCTGTTTCTATATATATTTATGTTTGCGTACATTTTTTTAAATTTGGTCTACCAAACTCCCCTGTAAGTTTTTTGTCTAAAGACATGAAACTTGATATATAGGGTATTTGAACCCATGCGAAACTTTATATTTGGGTTGTAGCCAGGGAAAATCGGCACAAAAGTATAAAAATAAAAAATAAAAATACAAAATGGAATTTGCCAGGTGAAGGTCGAACGATGGCATTAGGAATATGCATGCGTAACGTAATAGCTATTGGTAGATGTTTTAATTTTTAGCTTTGCAGCAAAAATGTCTTCAAGCTCATACATTAATGTCAAAGGAACAAATAAAATCGTAAGCTAAACGTTTTAGTTTCAATTCTCAGTGATGTCGCCCGTGTCATTTTTCTTTTTAAACTTTTTAAATCATTAATGTATATTGGATTCAATATAATATAATAATAAATACGCAATCGGCCTTAATCAAAATAGCATATTTAATTAAGCGTAATTTACGACCAGGCAATGCCGGGTTGCTTGCTTGTATATATATACATATATAGTCTTGGACGTTTTTAACCTTTAAAACTATACAAAAATTTTTTTTTTATCATTCGTTAGAAAACTATTTAGTCAGTAAATCATTTAATCACTTGCAATCACTACATCAATTTGCTCTCTCGAATTCACTATAGTACCAGTAATAATTTGATTTGTTAAGGGATCATCAGTTGTTTACCATGAAACACTGTTTCGAGGATTTACAGAAATAAATAAATAAATATATATATATATATATATATATATATATATATATATAAAAGAAATTAGTGTGTAAGTTCATTCTATATGTATTTGAAAAAGGTACTTTATGTGTTAGTAGTGTTCTTATATTGGTTTTGTATCGGAATCTCTTCGATAAGTCCCGATAATCGATAATCGAAATAATTTACACTTTACGCTGCCTAACGTCACAGAAGTGTTATCGCCATACACAAGCCGAAAGACCCGACATAAATATTCCAGAGTAGATTCTTTACTATGACAGATACTCGTTAAAATGAATGTTTCTGTTTAAAGCACAATTGCACCATTATACTTGACGTTTTCTATTTTAAAATTAAATTATCACCGCACAAGCAGTAAAACTATGCATTTAAAGTCAACAGTAAATTCTTTGATATGACAGGTGCGCGGTCGAAATGAATGTTTCTGTTTAGAGCACAATTGATTCATGATACTTGAATTTTGCATTTTAAAGTTTAATTCAAACCATTATATATATAAAAGTTATATTATAAAATCGACAGTAGGTTCTCTACCGTGCAATGGAGACTAGTATGTATAGTGGACTAAGTCACTGCGGGGATGTATGTGAAACTTTTTCTCCAGTAAACCACGATGAACCAATTAGAACTGGCAATCAATCGATCTAATTGAAAAATTGGCGATTTCACTGATTTCGATGACAGTAAAAAGTATGGGAACGTAAAACATTTGTTAATCATCAATTTACCGGGCAACGTCGTGTCTACCTGCTATTATGTATGCATGTATATATGATATATGTATGTATGTATGTATGTATGTATGTATGTATGTATGGATGGATGTATGGATGGATGGATTTTTGTATGGATGGATAGATGGATAGATGAATGTATGTGTATATTGAATGTTAGGGTTAGGGTTTCAAATCCCGAGTTCGGATCTGTTTAACTGATGAGCCCAAATGAGGGCGAAATTCGATCTTGGACTTCCAGTTTGTTGCCTTTCATGGCTCTTGTGAACTGCGACGTTGTTTGGTTGTGGAAATAATTATATAATCTCTCACATTCTGAATATATATATATATATATATATATATATATATATATATATATATATATATATATATATGTGTATGTATGTATGTATGTATATATATGGGGTGGAGAGGGCTCCCCTAAGCCGTGGTGAAGGCAACCTTTCTAGGAGAAGCAAATCTCTGATTTAAAAAACCATAAAGCGGAAGATCATTACCCGCATTAAGCTGGTCTGCAGTTTAATTTGTTGCTAGCTATCTTGCTCTTGCTTGTTGCTGGATCTCAACATTTTGAACCGAGAGAGAGACTTAGCTGTCGTACAAAGCTAAGACTCTGTAACATCATCTTTGTATAGTAACTCCCTCAGGCATTTGGGCTCATGGATTTTAAATGTCTGAGGGAGTGGCACTCGTCTGACAAGACGTTGCAATCATCATGTATATATATATGTGTGTGCATATATATATATATATATATATATATATATATATATATGATAATTCAAAGAGGGAGTAACTAAAAGAAAACACAATTGCAACTTCTATTCCGATTATGGGGTTTTGTACTTATATTCTTTTTTTTTTTTTTTTTTTTTTTTTTTTTGAAGTTGATGCGTTTCTATCTTTCCGGTGAGTAAAGGCGTAATAAATTCAGAAATTAACATAATAATTATATGAATGGTTCTTCGTTGCAAAACAAGTGCTGTCAAGAATTGAACGTTTTTACGTGCCTAAAAAATAAACGGTCAGATAGACAACATCTTAAAATTTGGAACATTAACTTTTTGTCATTTATTTGTATATGGTCAATAGTTGCATCGAGTTTCATTAATTTAAGGATTGTATGAATAAAAAGTGAATTATAATTAAATAAACGTATTTACACAAACACACACACATGTGCATATATATATATATATATATATATATATATATATATATATATATATATATATATATATATATATATATATATATATATATATATATATATATATATATATGATTAAAAATAGGATAAAATTCGACGATAGGAGAAACACGGAGGTGGAAATACCTAAAAACTCGACGACATTTCGCTCGTTTTGTGCGACCTTTTTCAAGAGTAAAAATGTAAAATTCGCACTGACGAGAAGATTAATTCAGAGTATATATCGAGGAGGGCGGGGGTAGTTTTATATATATATATATATATATATATATATATATATATATATATATATATATATATATATATATATATATATATATATATATATATATATATATATGTATTATAAGTTGACGCCAATTTTGACCCCCTTAATATTTACTATTTTGGGTTCAAATCAAGTTAAAACTTTTGATCCCTGTCCAAGAATCTAAAATTTCAAATGTTTAGACCCAAAATTTGCGCAGGAGTTTGTTAGAGTTTTCAAAGGTCACATCGTTGAACTTTAACCCCTTAACAGCTAAATTTCTGGCTGAAAACCGATTAAAAAGATTTCCCCTAATCTCAATACTTCTCATGTCAAATCTCGAGTCTGTAGACTGAAAATTGACAGAGTAGTTTGGTAGAGAAATGTACACACACAGACAATTTCACTTTTATAGATATATAGATATATTTTCATGTATATATATATATATATATATATATATATATATATATATATATATATATATAATAAATGCAAAAGAAAAATGTCTAAATCATTTTCATGGATAATTATTTTACATAAGTGTGAAGAAATATTTTTAAAAAATCGTTTTCTTTTGTTTGATCTAGTTAGAAGAATTTGATATAAGGGCGGATGCAATCAAACGGCGTGTAGATTTATTGTGTATTATTTAGAATTGTTGCCTTTTCAAAATCAAAATGGTGGTTACGCTCTATAATATGGGAACAAATGGCGTTAATTAAGAATGTGTGTGTGTGTGTGTGTGTATGTGTGTGTGTGTGTGTGTGTGTGTGTGTGTGTGTGTGTGTGTGTGTGTGTGTAAATCGTGACGAGAGAATGAATAAACAAGTCTACAATCAACATGGCTCCTGTTATTCCTCATTGGCCGTGTCAAACAATCCAGCATCTCTCTCTCTCTCTCTCTCTCTCTCTCTCTCTCTCTCTCTCTCTCTCTCTCTCTCTGCTTTGTGTCTGCGTAGTTCAAATCAACAAATTCAAACACTCGTGCGGTTTTATCTATAAAAAAAAAATTAATTGACTTACACAACAAGTATTTATTGATTTAAAGAACATAATTGAAGGCAACGCTCATAGAGCATGTTCACCTCTATACGGGAAAGATTGCTCGGCCTTGCCGAGGTGCAAAATAGAAAAGAAAAGACCTTGTAAAATTTTTTTTTTTTTTTTAAATATTAAAAACGAAAAACTAGACACACTGGCGAATTGTTTTTGAATAACTAAACATAACCGATCTCTTTAC
The DNA here is from genome assembly GCF_053919585.1 of Euprymna scolopes. NCBI lineage: Eukaryota > Metazoa > Mollusca > Cephalopoda > Sepiida > Sepiolidae > Euprymna > Euprymna scolopes. Next base: position 110,088,517 of record NC_136499.1, on the reverse strand, counting down.
TTCAAGTCAAACAGCTTTTTAATCTTTTTTCTTTCCATTAAAACAATAATACAAAACTTTTACAATATTTATACGTGTAACACGTGAGGAAACAAGGCTTACTTTTCATGATCCACTTTGGTCTAATATCTACATTTTTTCCTATTTTCGAAAGAAATGTTGGTCTGAAACCGTAATCTTAACCCAAATCTAAACTCATAACCCTTACCTTGATTCTAACCCTAACACTAACTTTAACATCAACCCGAACTCTAACTCTAACCCTGACATAATTACTTACGTGCATAGCCAATGATTCAACTAGAAGACATTAATAGCCTAGAAATCTATCGCAATGAATGAGGAATCTACGCTCATTCAAACCAACATATTTTTCGCCATTTTACCTTAAATCACCAGCAAAATTTTGTTACTCAAAACATCGATTTAATTGTTTTAGTTTAAAGTTGTTTCGGATGAAAATGCTGAATCCGGAATTATTTTGGAAAGTATTGTCATACGTCAAGTTCTTTATGTCTTAAAATATTTATTCATGGTGTTTGGTTTAGTTGTTTTTTAGCGGAACGTTGTTGTTTATGAATTTGGCATTGCAGAACATGATTGAGTTTTGCAAAGAGAAAGTCAAAACCATTACACCAATGTTTGCTGCAGTTTTGGTCAGGAAACCAGTATCGTCAGACAGTCTAATCTAACTTTAACCCCAGGCCCAACACTGGAGCACCTACACAAATAATTGAATCATATTAATTTAAAGCGAAGATATAGATAGGCTCTCTCTCTCTCTCTCTCTCTCTCTCTCTATATATATATATATATATATATATATATATATATATGCATATATATATGTGTGTGTGTGCCCATATACACACATACACACACACACACACACACATATATATATATATATATATATATATATATATATAAAGTAGTAGTGTTCGTGTGTGTGTGCGCGCCTGTGTGCATCTACGTGTACAACTAACTGTCCTACAACCCATACCACTAGACAGACCAAACCTGGCATGATAATGTTTCGCCACCTACGGATGGTGCGCACTATTTTTCAAGGCTAAATCTAACGTAAAGGTCATAGCTTATGTATATATACTCTCCTACAGGCCAGCTCTCTGGACCAATCATCGCAAAACGTAGTATGAGGATTGTCTCCGACTTAGGGATGGTACGAACCATTTTCTCAAAGTTAAGGTCATAGGTAAAAGTAATAGCCTATGTATATATACTTTCCCACAGCCCACAGCCCACACCGCTGAGGCGATCAGGACCAAAGCTTACATGTTTATGGTCACCGACCTAGAGATAGTGCACACAATTTTTCAAGGTCCAGATCAAAGGGTAGGGTCAGAACTTTGCTGTATGCTCGGGTACCCGCTTCAAAGCGGATACCGAGCACATAGCAAAGTTCCGTGCGAAGCGTGGGTATTTTTTGCTAGTGTAGGTATACCCCTCATATATATATATATATATATATATATATATATATATATATAAATAAAGCTGAATTCTGTGTGTGTGTATGTGTGTGTGTGTCTGGTCACGAATAAGCTCCTATATGGTTGAATATTTTAAAAAATTGATTACATATAATGATAAAAGACGTGTCGAGACACACGAATGGGTATGTTTGATCTGGCAGAACAGTGGTTCATTAAAATTATGGGGTCTGCGTTCGCGCCTGGTTCACAAAGTATGGAAATAAAAAATTAAAAAATTAAAAAACAAAAAGTTTACAAGTGTTTTTTGATATAGATGTACATAAGAATACTTTGATAAGTATGTTTTAACTTAAATAGGGATGGTATAATAAAATTGTGGTGTCTGCGTTCGCGTCTGCCCTCCATAGAATGGAAATAGGCACAGACTTTTCATATGTATCTGCGTAAGTATACTTTGATAATTATGTTTCAGTTTGAAGAAAAATGGTATAATAAAATTATGGGGTGTTTGTTCGCGTCCGACCTCCATAGAATGGAAATATGTCACAAAGTTTAACAAGATTTTTTAATATAGATCCACAGAATATTGTGATAAGTGTTTCAGTGTGAACAGTTATGGTATAATAAATTATGGGATTTATCTATTTTATTTTTACTTTCATCATATTTTGCTTTGGTTTTGATACCCCCAAATTCGAAGCCATCTCATTACAACCCATCCTTTTCATAACCTATCATACTTTCATAAATCAGAGTCCATTTTCCGTAGGCTGTTTTTGTACCTAGTCAACGACGGGTACTTTTGCTAGTATATATATATATATATATATATATATATATATATATATACGGCATAATCACGTCGGCACACTGATTCTTGGCAGTTTACCGTAGTTAAGCAATCATGAGGTTGGCCTGCACCATATTGGTGACCATTTGGAAATACTAAGCGCTGTATGTGTTCTCCGATTATATTGTAATAGTTTCCAGTCCTTCTGAAACTATGTATTTGCACACGGAATTAAAATTGTGCCGACTCAAGAAAGGTGTGGCTTGAGATTGAGCAACTTTTGCCACAAAACTTTCACGCGCATGCACTCGTCAGTGGTTACCTATCTTCTGCAAATATTGAAATGTATATATATATATATATATATATATATATATATATATATATGAGCAAACAGTTAATAATAAAACATGTTAAAAAACACGTTGAAAATACTTTTGCATGCAAAATCCGATCCCGCATTTTGCTAATTCCTACCCTCTGATGAGAAGGAAAGTATTTCTTCGAAACTCCGCGGATTAAGGACTATCCACTTATCTAGTGTTTCCTTTTCAGATTAAATATGTTTTTAACTCATTTCAAAGTGTTTTTTAACATGTTTTATTAACTGTTTGCTCGTATTATAAGCTCTATTTCCTATTTGGTTTTATCG
>NC_136499.1:110048118-110080618 GCF_053919585.1 Euprymna scolopes | reverse complement strand
TTCTTTGGACTACTCTTCCCATCTTGAGTTTTATTTACACAGCATTTAAGCTAGTGTAACCACCGACCCTCTTCAGGTGTATCTCGACGAACTCAGGAATCTTTACGTCGGAATTTGAACGAATTTTTTATTTACTCTACTGGGGTATCATGCTCTCGTTCCGTCGCCCATTACCATATTGTGTTGTTATTATTTAAATCGTTTTTATGTATTCTTATATGTATGTATCTATATGTCTTGTTTCTAGTAATACGGACTATTGCTCTCAGATTCTTTAATGTCTATTTATTTAACGACCCGTGATTCGTCTCGTGCTCATGTGTGTGTTTCTGTGTCAAACATATAATACGCATACACATGACGACATACCTGTCTGCTGCTGGTGGCTTCTGGGGGATTTGCCAACCGTCCTTGCGAGAGACAGAATCTGCTGTAACAAAGACGCTTCAAGGCATGGACCTAAAACGATATGTGTTTTTATACATATATTTTATTCACTCCTAGGTATTCCATCAGCAGAAATGGAGGATCTTTGGATTGCGGGTTCTCTATTTGAAACCGTCACCTCCCTCATAAAGAGACCTTCTTAGCTCATCTTGCTTGGTCAGCGTCCAGAATTTAACTCAGCTAAGCTTAACTCAGCTTACTCAAACCGGAACACTTGACATATCGCGTCTGGTCACTGTTCATATACTTTCGGTGCAAACTGATCGGTCAACAAAGTTTGACACCTGTCAAAACATGCAAAGATTCAAATTCTCTGTTGTTTACTTCGATAGGTAGATAGATAATTATACAGATAAGCAGATAGATCGATCAATCGATCGATAGATGGATAATTAACTGCTTCTACCAGACTATTATCTTAAAACCAGTTAGAAATCCTAAGTAATTCGCAGCTGTATTTTGAGTGTCGCCCTCCAACCTCCAGAAGAGTAACTTACACCTGAATTTCACCAAGTACTTTATCCATTACGCTGCAGAACCCTTTTCCTGATACAAACAATATAACTCGAGCTCAATCGATGACTCGACGGCTCACATTTTTCTAATGTTCAAATTATACTTATATTTTTAATCAGTATCTATTGTATTTTAGTAGTAATTATTTATATACGTGTATCGATCTTTTAAAATGACATTTTTATAGCTTTCTTTTTAGCTAGCCAATTAGCCATTTGTCTGGTAATAATGTCATGAAGAAATATTCATTGTTTATGTAAACTCCAAGCAATAGAACCTCGTCTGTCTCGACGTAAATTGGGGGAAAAAGCTCAAATACAAGCTAACGTGGCACTCGGTGAAGCACAAGCCTCCGCTACCGCTCACTAGTAAACATTTGAATTACTATTACTTAGCCTTCAATAGCACTCAGTAGAGTACATACCTCTGCCAACTCAATTAGTAAAACAAAGAGAGTATTTAATTTTAGCAGTCAGATTCGAAACCCGATCATTGATTCCATTCAATCAGAAGAAAGCAAAGTTGCTACTACGATCACAAAGCATTTATTTTTTACCAATGGATCACCATTTATTAAGGCCAATATCCACTGGAGGATTAGAGAATATTGGATTGATTATCAGTTGAGTGATAAAGAATATTATCAAATGATTGACAATAATAAAACGGGCTGAAAAACTGTGATTAATTATTTGGATGGTTCAAGTAAAGTATTTACTGACATTGAATTTGGAGACGACTATGTTGTAACCCTCAGAGAATCAATTAAGTTATAACGTGTTCCATGTATGAAATGGTTTCGGAGAAACTCTGTTCATGAAAATCCAGTTTGATACTACGCACTCGAGAGCAGAAAAAAATAAGAAAATTTCTTTGCAATTGTGACTGTAAGATGAGTTCTTGATGTAGATGTATGACAAGGATGAAGCAGAGATTGGAGCTCAGCTGGGCACTTTCCATAGAAAGAATGATAGAGTATACAGAGACTTGCTATGTCTTTCCTATGAGAAAGTGGCCGTAGGAAAGGGAACTCGTCTCTTATTAGACTGAAAGGAAGGACACAGTCTATACTCCTATAATTTGTTTTTCTTTTGTGTGTATTGATATTCATATTAAAAACCCTTTTTTGTATTTATTTAAAAAGAAAATACAAATTTGTTATTTATGGTTCGTGGAATTGAATTTATCTGCAACAGATCTAATATTGCATATTATTGTAAACATTCATTTTAATTAAATCCCTATTAGTTTTTTTTCAGTTTTCTTATAGGATGATCATTTTTAGTTGACTATTACATGTAATTATATTCCTGTAGATATTCTACATGATTTATACTTGCGTAATACAGGGTGTTTCAAAAGTCTTGGGAACATAACGATTTTTAATAACTTGTAATGTTCCCAAGACTTTTGAAACACCCTGTATTTGCATAAAAAGTTAATATTAAACACAAAACTCTTTCCATGCATTTATGTATACGCATATAATTTTGTTTAAATTTTTTTCCTACCAAACTCCTCCTAGAGTTTTTGGTCTACAGACATGAAACTTTATATATAAGGTATTTGAACCATGCTTTTAGCAGGGAAAAATCGGTAAAAAGTGTGAAACTTAAAAAAAAAAAAAATGAAATTTGCCAGGTGAATGTGAAATGACGGCATGAGGAATATGTATGCGTAACGTAATATCTACTGGTTCATGTTGTAATTTTTAGCCTTACAGCAAACATGTCTTCATAGCTCAAACATTAACGGCAAAGGAAAAGATAAATCGTAAGCTAAACGTTTTGGTTTCGATTCTTGGTGATGGTGCACAAGTCATTTTTTTATTACTATATATTGAGTCTAATATAATATAATAATAAATAAGAAACCTGCATTAATAAAATATCATATTTAAGCGTATTTAAAGACCGGGCAACGCCGAGCGCCATGCTAGTAATGCACATTTTCGTAAAATAAAATATTAATATTAAAAAGAAATGTAAAGTCGCAGTACGATTGGGGTAATGGAAACGTTTTCATACTATAGAAAATTCCGTGTTCGAATCCAACGATATTTTTTTTTGCACAGGCATCACCACATTATGAAGGCCAAAAGGCCACTCGATGATAAGGGTTAAAGAGTGTACAGTAGAAATTGGACAATATAGTAATCGATTCGGTAAATTTGTTAACTTATATGGAACGGCTCATCAAGAACTTGTTTACGTTAGACTTGAACACAACCATATTGTAGTCAGCCGGACAGCAGGAAAACGGAAGACAATTTCACAGGCGTGTAGTTCTAAGAAAGAAGCTTTGTTCATTGAATCTACGTTTAGGTTTAGGCACAGATAAAGAGTGGGGGGAAATATTGATAGTGTTTACAGCTAGACGAGTGTTCCTTGTGAAGGTTTGGCGAGGGGTGACCATAGATTGAAGCTCAGTCAAACATTTTCCATGAAAATAACGATACATCAGAGACAAACTCGCAACATCTCTTCTGTGAGATAGAGGTTGCAGGGAAGAGAAAAGGACATCTCCTACGAGGCTACGAAGTCTATTTTGAACTCTATCAAGGCAGGCCAAGTCCTTTCTAGCAGCTCGTGCCCAGATGTGGTAACAGTACTCCATCGTTGGATGTACCTGGCTCTTATATAGATAGAGAATTGCATCAGCAGTGAGATATCTACTGGATCGATAGAAAGATCCCACCATTTTTCCAGCGGCCTTGGCAACAAATTCGATGTACTTATTCAGTAATACTGTTGGAAATAATAGTTTGAACCCTGAATGAAAATATAACTAAAACAGCAACTTGTGTTCGATAAATTGTTTACAATTCATTTTGTGTCAGGATTAAAGAACTTAAAATGATGATCAAACATATTCAACACTAGAAACAATGTAATGCATTAGGTTTGGGTTGAACTGTTTGAATAACAAATGGTTTCTTTCCTCGAACTGCTAGTCTGTGAAGCGCAATATCGTGGATCTGCTTCCCAGCTGACTACCATTGTAGAAGATGAGGATAATAGTCCTCAAATAATGAAATAAAATAAATATTTCAAATTACTCATCTCGAAAGTATCTATTTATTAATACGATAGCGTGTGTGTTATTTTCTGTGTCACGCGTACATCTGGGTCGTTTAATTGTTATGTACTTCCATTTCGTGTCATAAATAATTTTATCAAAAATTCTTCATAAGTTTTGGTTTCGATTTCGATTAAAGCTGATGGCACTCCAGTAACCATGCTTTTTTTTTTTTTACAATAATTAGCTAATAAAATATAAAAAGATAACATTCTAAATTAGTCTCTTTCTGCTCGCAATATTTCCTATCTTTCCATTTCTTACAATTAATGAGTAAATAGTATCACTGCCTACTGTAATATCTCTTATTTTTTATGGGTAGTCAATAGCGCGCACTCTTATATTAGCACCTGGTTCAACAATGTGCTTTATGCAGGAAAATTTAATCTATGCGAAATTAAATATCAAATTATATTTTATACTAATGAGGGGCTCCCAGCCTGGCTGAGTCGTAAAAATCGCTTACATATATTGTAATTCGTGCAAATTTCGTATTTATCATCACAGAGCCAATTCTCTATTGCATATTATATTGCACCTAATACAGGGTGTCCACAAAGTCTGACTACATTATGTAGCCAGACTTTGTGGGCACCGTGTAGATTATGTAGCCAGACTTGTTCCTTGCTAATAGAGTCAGATGGTTTTGTTGCTAGGTTCGAATCTCCCAACCAGCTGTAATCATAACTCCCTGCATTGATAGATTCCTGAAAGGATGAAACATTAATGTCCATAGGTATTAAAAAAATTATCATAGTAATAATTATATATATATATATATATATATATATATATATATATATATATATATATATATATATATATATATAGTGTTATAATGGAATAATTCCAGGAGGAAATCCGGGTATGAGAGCTCAATGTGGTAAACAGAGCAATAACATAAAAATATAAAATATAATATAAAAATATAACACGGAATTTCCGTGTTATGTTTAGTTTTTTTGGAAAAAGAATTCCAGCAGAGTGCTCAATTAAAAGGAAAATCCAAATTTTAAGAGCGTACTTATATTTTGTGTACAGCACTATCGGGAAAGAACACCACAAAACAGGGTCTCAACTAACAACTTTCTGTACACAATATATATATATATATATATATATATATATATATATATATATATATATATATATATATATATATATATATATATATATATATCAGTGGCGACTCTAGCCTATTATTGCTTGTCGTGCCCCCCTGCCCTTTGTCAACTTTACTTCCCAATCCGTGGTCCGTGGACCCAAATAAGTAATCATAGTTGCTATTGCGTCATTCTCCATTGCATAGCACAGATTGACTAACGTACCTTGCATGGTGTTTGTGTTTGTTTTTTTTGTGAACAATCAAGATACTATATAATTTGTGGTCTTGTTGATACAGTAGATAAGATATTTTTCCCTTTCAAAAGTATAGAAGAAAAGAGATATTCATTACTATGAGTAGAAAAATATGTTTATTAGAATAAAGAAATTGATGACAATGACAACTAACCAGGTTAGTTATAGATACAAAGAATTCGTAAATAAAGTCCGTGGTAAAATTGAATGTAGTGAAGCGACTGAAATATTTCGGCAACTGAAATAATGTTCTCCAAAAACGGCGATTAAATTTTCCCATAGAATAAAAGGTAATATTGATGAATAAAGTTGGGTTTAAATAGCTGTGAAATGATGGATGCAGCAAGAAAAGTTACATACAGGGTTTTTATGAAAAAAAATTACAAAGTATTTACGTATCACTACGGAATTCTACGAAGGTTTATTGGATTGACGAGTTTCTTAGTATTAATATAAAATGACTTAAAATCCGTATTTTTCGTAGATTTCTATGATTCAAAATTCACAAAAAAAAAATTCCTCAAAAAAACAAATTCAACTTATTCAAAACCTGTTCTTTATTAATTAATGAAAGAATAACTTCATCACTGATATTTATTTACAATCTGATATACACGCGTGGTTATATTTACACAGAACTATTCGTGCTACTACATATTGCAACAGTAGTAGTAATCGTTCTTCATGTGTTTATGCGTATGTATGTGTCTAGAGATCTCTCCCCCCCTCTCTCTCTCAGTCTCTCATCCTCTTCCTAAAACAGACATCAGCAGGCTCGATCGTGCTAAATATTTTAGGCACTATAAGTGGGCTTCACTTTGCGGGTGATTACAGAAAAATCTGGATTTCTCTAACATTATGATTATTACAAGTAAAGGTTTGGTTTGGCACGAATTACGGACGTTCAACGTCATAGCCGCTGTTATGGAGTTTTCAATTAATCTGGCGGTGGCCGGACAAAGACAACCCGTTCAAAACAGCATCCTTGTATTGTTCCCAGATATATTTATGAATTTTTTGCTACTTAGTTATCGAAACTTGAATAGATATGTAATTTAATTGAGATCAGACTAAGTATGTTTGCTTGAAATTAATGGATGATTTTTTAATCCATTTTGAATAGCATTAACCGAATTATTGGTCGTGCCGGGCACGAGTGGCACTAGTGCCATCTCCGCCCCTGATATATATATATATATATATATATATATATATATATATATATATATATATATATACAGGGTGCCCATAAAGTCTGGCTACATAATGTAGTCAGACTTTATAGACACCCTGTATATAGTACTGATTTCAAAAGTTAAAAATTAACAACACTACTGGAAGCTCAAAGAAAGTGGACGATCACTGACAGTAGAGTGGAAAATAGTACGGCAAATCAGCCCAAGTAGAAAGCTAAATGACCTGTGTAGACTATTTTGGAATGAGAAATGAGCCATCATAAACTTTAAAATTTATCAAACTGCAGGAGTGAATTAGTAAACGTATGTATACACAAAGTAACCTTTATCTTATAATAATGGAAAAAGATGATGAACTACTAGTACTAATAAGAAGAACAACAATAAAACATGATAATAATAATTATAATAATAGTTCATGAATCAACGAATACATAAACAAATATTCTAGAATAACATAAATCCAAATTAACACAAACAGGTGCGCGCGTTTATTATCTACAATAACTGTGTATGTAAATAACTAAGAATCTGATTTACTGATAAGCAAATTCAGTACAACAGGGACATATAAAAACCCGAGCAACACCAATTCGATGCAATAGCCCGAAGAATCCTCACGAGGATAAACCGCGGAAAATTCTGAGTAGCTTAATTGCCATATATATTCTTTAACCCTTACTATGGAGCTCTACATACGTATCGAGCACTGTCGAAGTAAATACGTGAAATATTTTCATCAACTTTTATGCAGATACATAAAATAAAAATACATATGTATAAAGAGAGACAGAAAGAGATCGAGAGATATATAGAGAAGGGGAAACTGAGAGAGGAAGAGGATAGATGGATCGATAAATAGATCGATCGATAGACAGAGCCACACACACACACACACACACACACACATATATATATATATATATATATATATATATATATATATATATATATATATGATGAGAATAATGGAAATAGTATTCCGACAAAATAAAGAAATAAAAAGGAATCAATCGAGTTATGTGTTCATCAACGTTTTGTCTTTATTTCGAGACTTCCTCTGGATCAATGTGCCTAAATGTAAATGCAGGTTGCATGCACAAATTTTCTTTCCCAGAACTGGCCGCCTTTGGAACACTGTCACACTGGTCTGATTCCCGTTTGAATACAACATGGTAGCCTTCAAATGTAATGTAAACAAGTTCCTGTTCTCATTCACCCAGAGGAAGTCTCGAAATAAAGACGAAACTTGATGAACAGATAACTCGGTTTGTTCCTTTCGCTTTCTCTCTCTTTCTCCCCCACCTCTCTCTCTCTCTCTTTATCTATCTCGTTCACTGGACAAAACAGAGGAGGGTAGCCCTGGATATATTTAAGGCTTTTGACAGAGTATGACACGTTGGTCATCTAAGGGAAATTATATCATATGGTATCACTGGAAGAATACATAATGTAATTAAATCGTTCTTAAGAGAAAAATCCACGTTGTCCTCGAGGGTCGTACATCTAAACAATATGATATAAATGCGGAAATACCTCAGGGGTCTACCTTTGGACCTGTATTATTTCTGATATCATAAATGACCTCCCCGATAAACTTGTTTCTAAGATGGCTGTATTTGCTGATGACACCATTTATTTCCCCCTCGTGCCTATTATAGAGATAACAGGCACGAGGGGGAAATAAATGAGACACTTATCTAAGGAAATGGCAGAAACATTAGATGAAGACCTCCAATCTGTAGCGGAAGTGGGATAAAGATAGATGGTCGCATTCAATGCTGCCAAGACTAAACTTGTTTCCTTCAATAATTACAAGAACCCTTCTCTACCACCAATAGCAGTGGCCAAAAACACATTACCTGAAAGTACTCCATTTAAACTCCTCGGCCTAACGTATACAAGGAACATGAACTGGAATAGATACATTGAAAGCATTACGAAGGCTGCTGCGAAGAAGGTGGGCTCTCTCTACCGTGCTAGAAAACTACTTACGCCTGAGATTATTCTATACCTCTATAAGACCATTATTTGCCCATGTATAGAGTAGTGTTGCCATATTTGGGCTGGTGCATATGCTACTTGTCTCTCACTTTTTGACAAGGTTCAAAAGAGAGTCGCCAACCTGATAGGCCTTGAACTGTCATCTAGGCTTCAGCCTCTGTTCCATCGACGAAATATTGCACTCCTCTACCTGTTCTACAAGTCTTTTAGTGGTGACTGCTCTGACGAACTACAAGCAATTGTACCCCCTCGACGTGAATACCCCCGACAAACCCGACAAGCAGCTAAATCCCACCCCTACACAGTAGAGATCCCTAGGTGTAAGAAAGCCTTCTACTCCAATAGTTTATTCCCCAGAACTGCTAGACTTTGGAACTTTCTTCCAGGATTCTGCTTTCCCAATTGCACTGACATGCAGAAGTTCAGGTGTAATGTGAACAGACATCTTGCTGCTCATCTCCCTTCATAATATCCCTGCAACTTATGTCCCCGATATTAGCCCTCTACTACAAAGTGGCATTGTGCCTTGTTTAGGTTTAAAATTGAATTTATATATATATATATATATATATATATATATATATATATATATATATATATATATAGGCCGTCTTGCATTGCCCGGCCGTAAAATACGCATGGATATTATGTTTTAATTTATACCGAAACTGAGATATGTATATGCGGGTATTATGTTTTCGGGTTGAAATCTAAACAAAAACCTTAAGACAATAATAAATGACAAAAAAAACTATATATTTTTTGTCATTTATTCTCTATATTTCTCTGTAATACATTGAGCTTCTTAAATAAGGATTGGTATATATTAAAAGAAAATATATTTGGCACAGAAACATATATATAGTTTCATCCAACTATAGGATTCGTCAGGCTTATGCGCGAATTCTTTGGTTGCTTCTTGTTTTTATATATGTTGAGGATTTCTAGTTGGCCAATCAGCTTTCTAGCATCCACCGCGCCCCTATCCTATCATATATATTTTATAAATTACTAACTAGCTCTACCTACGTATTGAGCACTTTTGAAGTAAATACTTAAAGTTTACGCATAAATCTATACTTTCGTATATTAAATTTATGTGAATACATGAAGTAGTTATATATATATATATATATATATATATATATATATATATAGAGAGAGAGAGAGAGAGAGAGAGAGAGAGAGAGAGAGATAGACAGACAGATAGCCAGATAGATAGATAGGTGGGTAGGTAAGTATTGATGTATGTACGGGACCAGATCTAGAATAATGTAAAACTGATAGCAGTTGAGATATGAGCAAGGCTTAATAGCTATTAATATTCGTGATGCATAGTGCGGCTTGGAGCTTATGAATTTGCAAGTGAAAACGAATTTCAAATGTGGAGATAGAGTCGCAAACAACGCAAACAACAACAACAACAACAACAACAACAACAACAAAAAAAAGGAAATACATAAATCGAGTTGCTTTTTACTTGATCAAAAAATGGAAATGCAATTTCAGTAAACGCACCTCGTGCCGCTGCTATAATAGACAAGCTTGCTAAATAAATAATAAGATGTGCGCAGCCTTACAGAAAGCGAAACAAACAATAGATAAACGGACACAATGCAAATGACAATGCACGCCACACACACACACACACACACACACACACACACACACACACACACACACACACACACACACACACACACACACACACACGCGCGCACGCACGCACACACACACATCTGGTAGACAATTATCTCAATTTAGATAATGTTGGCTATGTATCTATGTTAATCTAGCCGTTCCTTTACTAATTAACCGATCATTATGGATTTTGGAACACAGTTGCTAGGAAAATTTGATATGCACGTGGGCTATATTTAGTTAAATATAGTTTCATGCAAAGCGGTTGGAATCCCTTCGAAAAATTCAGATATTGTTGAGATAGTCTTTTCCCTGTTCACTGAGTTATTATGTGGGTTCTGTACAATTCTAGGAGGTTCACCTTCCCAGGCTTTACCTTCTCCCTTTGAATATTCACTTAGGGTATGACATATCACTTCATGGATAGTTCCCAAATTTCCCTGGGGTAATTTAAAGGTGATTTAGGAAGCATTACCTCCCATTAGACAATTCAAATATTTCAGATTTACATTAAATTTGATCAAGAAAGATTCCTTTAATTTTTATTCCTTCTCAAGATCCCGTAAGCTTAAGCCTTTAATTATAAACATTTTCTTGGATAAAGAATAAAGAGAATTTTACAAAGATTTAAATAAGAATTTAAAACTTAGCTTTAGTAGTATTACAAGCATTTCAGCTCGGCGTTGCCCGGGTGTTTAGATGTGTATGTTGAGCAAAAAAAAAAAAAAAGCGGTAGTAGGAAGGCAGGCTCGACCCCGTACCGCAAAGGAGGAAAAGAACGGGGTAAAACCTAACGTTTACGCTGTTACGACCACCGCCAAACCGGAAGCGGCATTTTTTAAAATTAAGACTAGACAATCTAAAGGAGAGGATAACTTTCAAAAATATCGGCGAAAAAGTGACCCCCTCCCTGTAGAAAAGTGCCTAGTTGAAGGGGAAGATATTAATGTTTTTAACCAAATTTTTCGATATTTGCCGTATGAAAGATCAAACTTTAAAACGATACTGATCTTGGTAAAATCCGTCGCCTCTATTAAAAGTTTAAGGCAGACATGCAAACAGACATACATTTACATATTGGTAACTAAAATCTTTCGACCCAAACTCGTCCTATCTCTGAATACCCTTTATGTAAAATTTCAAATATTTAGACCAGAAATTGTCTGAGTAATTTGGAAGAGACCGCAGAGGTCAATTTTTTAAAAACTTTGACCCCTATTATGACCCCTTAAAATGTATTGTTTTGAGCTCAAATCAAGTTATTAAGTTAGATTCATGCCCAAGGAACCTATATCTAAAATTTCAAGTGCTTAGACCCAAAATTGTCGGAGGAGTTTAGTAGAGTTCTCAAAGGTCAAATCGTTGAACTTTGACCCCTTAATCGACAAATTTCTGGCCCAAAACTGATAACATTTCCTTACACAATAACTCTGTCAATTTTCAGTCTACAGACTCGAAATTTAATATACAGGGTATTGAGATTTGGAAAAAACTTTGCGATCCATTTTCGGCCAGAAATTCGGCTGTTAAGGAGTCAAAGTTCAACGATTTGACCTTGGAGAACTCTACCAAACTCCTCCGCCAATCTTGGGTCTAAACACTTGAAATTTTAGATATAGGTTCCTTGGACATGGATCTAACTTAATAACTTGATTTGAGTCCAAAACAATAAATGTTAAGGTTTTTTTTTTTTGCTCAACATACACCTCCAAACTCCCGGGCAACGCCGAGCTGAAATCCTAGTATATATATAAATATATTTTTTATAATGTCTAACCTAGCATTACCCACTGCTGAAGTAAATTGTGAAATTCAGTACATATATATTTATTATAGCTTCTTATAGCATTTTATTTGAATACATGCTGAATATGAGAAGGGTGTAGTTTGCTTGAAGCATTGTACGTAATGTGTACCGAGTTATATTTGAAGGCTATGCCAATAAATTTTTCTAGACAAACACAGTTAAGTACGACAAAAAAGAACAATCTATATATCTATAAATTGTGTAAAATTGTCTGTCTGTGTGTGTGTACATTTCCCTATCAAATTACTCTGTCAATTTTCAGTTTACAGACTCGAGTTTTGACCTATGGGTCATTGAGATTTGGGAAAATCTTTTTAATCGTTTTTCAGCCAGAAATTTGACTGCCAATGAGTCAAAGTTCAACGATTTGACCCTTGACAACTTGACAAAACTACTCCGCCGATTTTTCGTCTTAACACTTGAAATTTAAGACGTAGGTTCCTTGGACATAAATAAAACTTTTTAACTTGATTTGAGCCCAAACCAATAAATATTAAGGGGTCAAAATTGGGGTCAAATTAAAAAAAAAAATAACATCTAAGTGAATTTTTGTTTTTAAACATTTGAAATTTTACATGAAGTGTATTCTGACATAGGGGAAGCTTTTTAATCGGTGATTGAGCAAAAATTTGGCTACCAAGGGATCAGACTTCAAAAGATTTTACCTTTACGATCTCTGGCAAACTATTCAGCCAATTGTGGGTCTAAACATTTAAAATTTTACATAAAGGTATTCAGACATGCAGCAAGCTTTTTAAAACAGTTTTAGGTAGAAAATTTGGCTGCCAAGAAGTAAAAGTTGAAGATGCTGACCTTTGCAGACTCTATCAAACTCCTCCGCCAATTTTGGGTCTAAACACTTGACATGTTAGATGTAGGTTACCTGGAGATGAGTCAAACTTTTTCATATACATATACATATATATATATAGAGACGAATATTGGCTGAAGAGAGCTCGATAAGGATACCTTAAACGGGCCTTATTATCGGGCTTGAAACCGACGGTACCAATGACCTGTCTCAACTAACAACTTTCTGTACACACAATATATATATATATATATATATATGCATGCACATAAAGTTATGAACAGTACATAGGGTTCGAGCAAAGCTCGGCTGAACTGCTAATAAATTATCATATTGAAAGATTTTAATAAATTTCAGTTGTAAATTAGTTATTTGGAAACGTGATGCTGCATAATTCAAAGAGTAACCCATTCTAGTTGAAGACCCACGAAGATGGAAGAAGTACCATTAAAAGGATCAAACTTTTGTTACCCGAAATTTATTTTTCTACATAGTCACTATCATTCTCAGTGCACTTTTGCCAGCGATACGGTGATTGCAGTGCATTTGCACCCGGATGGCGCTTTTTCACTCGCAGATCCGTCGCCACTCTGAAATCGACGAACCTATCTCCTTACTGTGCTGATATCTACTGAAGCGTCTATGTAAACGTCCACCAGGCACCGGTGAATGCTTATCAGTTCAATTTTTCTGAATGGAAGAATTCAATGACGTATCTCTTCTTCTGACACACGTCCATGACAGGATTAAGGGTTCACACTGTCAATACCTGCAATAGAGAGATTAAATTTTTAAGAGCATGAATGTTTAAGTTCAACCATCAGAACAATACAATTCATTTGTGTGGAACAATAGTAGGAAGTATTACTGTCGAAAAAACCCTTAGACATTTGCGCGAGCGTGTATCTTTGGGCAGTGATATCTATCTATCTATCTATCTATCTATCTATATATATATATATATATATATATATATATATATATATAACATATTAAGTATAACAAATACAGCAGTACGTTCTTTATCAATAGCATAGTTAGGCTACTTCATGTGCGCGTCAAAGGACTCATAACACCTGCGGCATCTTCGTTTAAAAATATATATTACGCAATTTTAACCCCATTAAAATATACGAGTTAAAATAATAGCTGTTATATATATATATATATATATATATATATATATATATATATATATATATATATATATATATATATATATATATATAGTAATTTATAAAATATATATGGCGATTAAGCTACACTGAATATTCTGCGTTTCATCCAACTATAGGATTCGTCAGGCTTATGCGCGAATTCTGTCGTTGCTTCTTGTTTTTATACATGTTGAGGATTACTAGTTGGCCAATCAGCTTTCTAGTATCTATAAAAACAACACTAGCGAACTCAAAGAAAGCGGACATTCGCCGGTAGTCGAATGGAAAATAATGAGACAAGCTACCACATGCAGACATTTAGACGACCCATGTAAATTATGCCTCCATGAAAAATTTTCTATCCTGTACTTTAAAGAACCTCAAAATCTATTAAACTGTAGGCGGGAAATAGCAAACAACTGTGTTCACAAAATAAAACTTACTCTAGGATAGCGATACAAAATAGCTTTAAAATTAACAATAACAATAGAAAACAAACAAATAAATAAATTAAATAAACATGAATATACATAAACGATCACACGCATATGTGTATATATATATGTATATATATATATATGTATATATATGTGCATTATTGTGTACACATAGGTATATTTATATGTATATATATATATATATATATATATATATATAAAAAGAAGTAGAACGCCCACCTAAAACCACTAACCTAGCTCTAAAACAGATCCTTTGTTTGATAAAATGCATGCCCATTTGCTGGTAGGAAGGGGCGCGGTAGATACTAGAAAGCTGATTGGCCAACTAGAAATCCTCAACATGTATAAAAACAAGAAGCAACGACAGAATTCGCGCATAAGCCTGACGAATCCTATATTGGATGAAACGCAGAATATTCAGTGTAGCTTAATCGCCATATATATTTTATAAATTACTAACTAGCTCTACCTACTTATTGAGCACTTTTGAAGTAAATACTTAAAGTTTACGCATAAATCTATACTTTCGTATAGTAAATTTATGTGAATAAATGAAATAGTTATATATATATATATATATATATATATATATATATATATATATATATATATATATATATAGGGAGGCGCCCGGCTTTACCCGGTCGTAAAATATGTCTAGATTTCATATATATTATCATACAGACTTGATTTCAAAGTAAAAAAATAAAAAACGTATTTAGCTGCAATCAGCTAGAATCGAAACCGAAAGTAACACTGTAACACTAAAAGTTGGTGACGTTATCACTGTACCAACGTGACACGCATATGAATTAATTAAAAATTAAAAAATAAACTAACATTAATGTACAAAAAGTTTAATGATTTTTTTTTTTCAATTTGGACCCATTTTTGACCCCTTAAAATGTATTTTAGCCAGCTAAAGACCCATAAAAGTACGGTCCATAAAAAAATCTGATCATTTGAGCCCTCTAGGGCCGCTCTGCAACTTTTAGTTTCGACAGAGATAGAGTTCAAGTATATGGTGACAGACAGACAGACAGACAGACATACACATGAAGCGAGAGACAGACTGACATATAGCTTTTTATATATTAGACTTACATCCAATCTTGTCACGACTAGTAATTACATTTCATCTGCATTACAAGACCAAAACAAAAATATGCACGTGTGTATCTATCCTTCTGTCTATGAACTTTGTGTGTGTTTGTGTGTGTGTGTGTGTGTGTGTGTGTGTGTGAGAGAGAGAGAGAGAGAGAGAGGGAGAGAGAGAGAGAGAGAGTTTGTTATGGACTCGAAAACGACTGTGTTGATTTTTATGAAATTTCACAAGATTAGTTATTACTCGAAAATAAAAAAAAAAAAACATATCACCATGATCGCATTTCGACACATTACGTCGCTAAATAACTCATTTACGACTGCAAATTTCAATATTGTTTATTCTTTTTGACCATTGTCTCGTAGTCAACGCTATTTTTCTACAAAACTACATTGACATAGCCTTTAAACACAACTCGCTACACACTGTGCACAATGCTTGAAGCAAACTACATCCTCCTTATATTCCTCATGTATTCAGATAAAATGTTCTAAAAATATAACATTTCAGTATTTACTTCAGCAGTGCTGAATATGTGAGTAGAGCTAGTTTGTAAGTTATCAAAGTATATTTATGTCAAGTAAGCTTACGCGCTTCATTCCCGTGGGGAATCGTCCAGTTATGGGGATGAAACGTGAAGGTCTTCGTATAGCTTAATTGATATAAATATATTTTCATAAATTATATATATATATATATATATATATATCTGGAGCAGAGACTTGGACCACGTATGCACGTCACGAGAAAAGACTGAACGTCTAACATCGCCGATGCTTACGACGTATCATGGACATCAATTGTTGGGATAGAATCACCAACGAAGAGGTGCTAAGACGTGCCGGCAGCCGCTCCTTGTTCCAGACACTCAAGATCCGACGATCGAGATGGCTTCGACATCTGCGCAGAATGCCCGATGGCTGTCTCCCTAAGGATATCCTCTACAGCGAACTGGCAAATGGAACAAGAAGCCGCGGTCTCCCGGTGCTGCGCTTTAAAGACGTGGCCAAACGGGATCTGATCGCTCTTGGCATCGATGTGAATGTGTGGGAAAAACTAGCCGAAGATAGACCAGAGGCGTGCCTTGAGTGAAGGTGACGAAGGACTTCAGAACCTTTGGTTCGAGAGGCTGGCACAGAGAAGAAAAAACTAGTGACTACGTTTACTGTTGTTTGCATTAATCTTTCGTAGATTGCTTTCCATTATATATATATATATATATATATATATATATATATATATATATATATATATATATATATATATATATTTGTCTTAAAACGGTTGAATTTAGAAACGACGTTTTCGTTCTTTTTCGAACGAGAAATAGCCGTTAAATTACAAATGAGCATCATAGCGTTTCTCCTCATAACGTCTCATATCCTTTGAATTCTTATTCTCTCTTAGAATAAATAATATCGTTAGAATTCAAAGGATTAGACTGTTAAAGACGCGTTTCTCATTTTTATTTACTGTTTAATTTTTAATTTTTCGTTTGTATGTATATATGTACTGTGTGCATGTGTGTATGTGCGTACTTATATGTTTATATATTTAAGACTGACGTGACACCTTCTCATTGGCTATACCTCCTTCTCCTCCTCCTTCTTCTCCTCCTCCTCCTCCTCTACCTTCCTTCCTTTTCCATTCCCCTTTTCCCCGTGCATCCTCATACTTTCACTACACCGATGAAGACTGAAGGATCGGTCGAAAATTATGTACTTATGAAAAAAGTTTTTTAATTTTTTTTTTCATAATATTATTATTTTGTATTCCTGCACGTCACCAATTAAAAACAAATAAAGAAAAGTTATAAGCTTTTATACTTTTCGCATTCTTTTTTATTAATATATATATATATATATATAGTGTTTTAGACAAGGTCTATAAGAACAAGGAGTAAATATTTTTCGTGCATAAAAGTTGTCCATGGACACACGTGTTTCTGGGTATCATCTGTCGTCAGCATGACTAAAGTTTAACATCTAGAAACATGCATGGATAACTTTTATGCACATAAACGATCGTACAGGAAACGATCGTACATGAAAATAAATTGATTTTATTATGTTTTCCCCTCTGTAAACTTGATAATTCACAATTATTAAAACCTCATCTTATATATATATATATATATATATATATATATATATATATATATATATATATATATATATATATATATATATATATATATATATATAATCAATTCACGTGCAATCACTTTTTTCTTTACCCTATTCCCTCTGCTTCACTTTTTGTTACCAAGGAAGGTCTTTGACTTACTTGTAGTTTCATCAAATACTTCTGCAAGCAAAATCCGATTCCGCGTTTTGCTAAATCCTACCCTCTTATGAGAAGGAAAGTATTTCTTCGAAACTCCACGGCTTAAGGACTATCCACTTATTTAGTGTTTCCTTTTTCAAATTAAATATGTTTTTAACTCTTTTTCAAAGTGTTTTTAACATGTTTTATTAACTATTTGCTCTTATATATATATATATATATATATATATATATATATATATATATATATATATATATATATATATATATGAGAGAGAGAGAGAAACAGACGGACAGAAACGATGACCGAGACACACACACACACACACACACAAACACACACACACATATATATATATATATATATATATAGAGAGAGAGAGAGAGAGACAGACAGACAGACAGAAAGAGAGAGCGATAGACAGACAGAAACAATGACCGACACACACACACACGCACACACACGTACACACAAATATATATAGAGAGATAAATAGAAAGAGAGAGAAACGATAATCGACACGCGACACACACACGATTCCAACACATATACACACACACATATATATATAAAGAGAGAAAGATAGAAAGAGAGAAAGATAGACAGACAGAAACAATGACCGACACACACACACACACATATATATATATATATATATATATATATATATAGAAAGAGAGAGAGAGAGAGCGAGAGAAGCAGAAAGAGAGAGAAACGATGACCGACAAACACACACACACACACACACACACACACACACACACACACATATATATATATATATATATATATATATATATATATATATATATATATAAAGAGAGAGAGAAACGGTAACTAACTCTCACACACACATATGTATGACAATTTTGGAAAGCATGCCCCAACGCGCTTATCACTCATTAGGTTTCGCTATTTCCAGTTAAACCTGACTACACAGTGACATGAGCATTCTTGTGACAGTTTTCTGAATCTTACTACTTCCGTGTTGCCGTATGCCAAATTGGAAGCGAGTGTTACGTTTTTGACACTGTCACTAGTAGGCTGCTTTACAGGATTAACAGACTCTCTCTGATTGGATTTTTCCTTTGTTTCTTTCTACAAAATGTGTTGCCTCGACCGCAGCTGAGAATTTCTATCTATCCCTGTATGATAACCCTTTCGAGTATTAGTATAGTGTAATGTTCCTGAATGGTCACACATCTGCTACTGGCCATTTTCAACGTTGCTTGGCTTCCATGATATGAGAATCAGCGTGTTAATGTAATTATTACGTATATACGACTGCCAATTTATCCACATAAAAAAACGGTCTTGAAGGGTCCCTATCTAGATAGGCATCACTAAAAACACACACACACACACACACACACACACACACACACACACACACACACACACGAATAAGTCATAACCACAGCAGGAAACCGTGCATCTATAGAATAAATCCAAATTCTGTGTGGTCAAACTCCAAACTAAACTAATTTCTCTTATTTCTACTCTACAGAATCTCTTTTATTCATCTACTAGTATGGGTGCTCGGCGTTGCCCGGGTGTTTGGAGGTGTATGTTGAGCAAAAAAAAATAAATAAATAAAAAGCGGTAAATTTTTTGTAACTTTGACCCCTATTATAGCCCCTAAACATTTATTGTTTTGAACTCTAGTCAAGTAATTAAGTTCGATCCATGTCCAAGGAACCTTATACCTAAAAATTTCAAGTGTTTATACCCAAAATTGTCGGAGGAGTTTGGTAGAGTTCTCAAAGGTCAAATCGTTGAACTTTGACCACTTAACAGCCAAATTTCTGGCCGAAAATCGATTAAAAAGTTTTTCCCAAATCCCAGTACCCTGTATATAAAATTTCGAGTCTGTAGACTGAAAATTGACAGAGATATTGTGTAGGAAAATGCACACAGACACACACACAGACACGTTCACTTTTATAGATATATAGATATTACAAACATGCAACTCACGAAACATGCAGTCCCTAGCATGCTTACATTTGAAGACTGGTTGTGGTTGTCTTATAAGACAGTTTTAATGGAACTAATCCACTTCATCCTTACGATGTGAGAAGACCGACCTTAGGCTGATGTATGCGATGGCCTATAAATGTTTTGCCTGTTTTCACACCCATTAGCATAATATAATCCCAATTATGGACAGGTTCGCGTTGTTAAATATGTATTACACCTCGGGGACGGCAAGGCTTATTTGTTAATATTCTGCTTTGTGGATTCAATTCTGTTATCAATACCACACGTACCCGTGTGTACGTAATCTTCTTTTCTTACGTTCTTTTTTATTTCAATACTAGCATGGTTATTTGGTGTTACCTGGGAGCATCGAAGGCAAAATACTAAATTCCTTTAAACATTTCTTTCTAGATATCTCCAGCTCTCTCTCTTCCCCCCCTCTCTCTCTCTCTCTCTCTCTCTCTGTATGCCATATACACCTCTCTATATCTTTATATATCCCCTCTCAACCGCCTCTCCCTTATCTCGTTATCTTTCCTCATCATATTATTCATACAATCTCTCTCTCATATATATATATATATATATATATATATATATATATATATATATATATACACACACACACACACACACATATATATATATATATATCGGTTTTTATTAATTTCAATGATAATTAAATTCGGTGTGAATTATCTACTCCTAGAAATTCGGTTCGTAGTCTCCCTTACATCAGATTAATCGCCCAATATTTTAATGTAAACAAATATATATATATATATATATATATATATATATATATATATATATATATATATATATATATAAAATACGAGTTTTTTTTTTCGGTTATCTTTTTTATAGATCTTTCACATATTTAAACTGGCAAAAGTTATGGGCCATTAACTTATGCTAAATTGATAGCTGAATATAGTTAAATATGTGCTCATCGTTGCATTAAATTCTATTAACACATTTGCTCTAGAAGTTTGTTCAGAAACAACCGGGTCGATCTGACTGAAAAGCTGTAGGAATCTTTGTTATGATAAAGTGAGTAGGACTAAGTATTATGGTATCTATTCGATAGACAGTTCGGGATTAATAGTTATTTATAGAGGACTAAGCTGGGTGCCCGGATTTGCTCGGGTGTTTGGAGGTGTGTTGAACAAAAATAAAGTGGTAGTAGGCAAGCCGGCTCGAACCCGTACCGCGAAGGAGGAAAAGAACATAAAAAAGACGCGACGCCCATCGCCAAACCGGAAGTGACTAAGGTTTAAACTAAGGCTAGTTAATCGAAAAGAGGCGATGATTTTTGAAAATATCAGCGAAAAAAGCGACCCCCCTCCCTGTAGAAAAGTGCCCAGTTGAGAGTGAAGGAATTAATTTTTTTAGTCAATTTTTCGATATTTGTCGTCCGAAAGGTCGAGCTTCAAAATGATACCGATCTCGTGAAAAAAAAATGATTAGAGTTATTACTTGGCCTATGTTCCTTGTGACGTAATCTGCTAAAACGTGTTAAGTCTACGTGTGTAAACGTGGCTAACGTTACAGGATTAGTATTCTAGATCCAGTTTTTTTTCTCGGGAACTACTGAGCTGATCTGGTTGAAATTTTCTATGAACCTTTGTTATGATAAGAGGCAGCGAACTAAGTATGATGGTATCCGTTCGATGCACAATTAATGATTAACAAAAACCAATAGAGATTTGTATTTAATGTAAAAATAAGCACCAATTTAATCATATTGAATAATTAATTTAGCATTAAGCACTCATTAAAGGGCTCTGATTTAACGGACTAAAAATCTTTTCTTTTTTTATAATTTAGAAAAATGTTGTAATTTTATATTCGTCATTAATTATTTATCCATTTATTTATTTATTGCGGAACTTATCTTTTAGTTGTTATTTCGTGACGTTTCGGTCAACTATTTCTCTGGCCTTCGTCAGGTGAAACAACGACTACAAGAGGAGGATAATAGTCCGCAATAAAAGAAAATGGATAATAATACAAATTACTCATCTCAAGAGAATTCCAAGTAATTCATTAATATTTGTTTTTAATTGTTTATAACTTTATAATATAATTATATTTGTTTAATTAATAATTAATCTTAATCTTAAATTTAAAATGTGTTGAAAATAAAATAAACATATTCTAATATATATATATATATATATATATATATATATATATATATATATATATATATATGTATGTATGTATGTATATATGTAAAAAAAAGTTGATTTGATTATTTATAAATAAGTCAACAATTTTTTTTTTAAATTAGTTGACAAAAAAAAAACAAAAAAAAAAACGCCTAAAATATAAACTTAAAATGTGAGTTTAGAAAGAAATTCCATTGTCCCCGTGCTTCTTAAAAGTATACTAATACTTATAGCCTAAAATATAATTGTGGCTTCTTTTTTTTTTTTTAATAAAACAGATTCGTAATTCTCGATTTCAGGACCTAGCGAAGTGGATACTTTCTATCAAAAAAAAAAAAAAAAAAAAAGAACGCATAACGAACGAGCACCTTACAACAGATGAACAAACACCTGCAAGTGCTCGCTTAAAACGGCACCTACAACATTTGAATTTAAATTACTTATGTCTGACGGAACAAGAGCACGCTACCCCCGTGAAGTAAGTAAAGGGTTCCGCTCGAAATTCCGTCCAAATTCCCGCGTTCGACAGAAACATTCCCGAGTTCGACAAGATACACCTGAATAAGGTCGAAGGTTACATCGACTGAAACATTGTGAAAACCACACTCAAGATGAAAACAGTAGTCCGAATATTCCAAATAATACGAATAACCAATCCTCATCTCAAAAATTCAGAAACGTCATTTGAATTTCTATTTGAATAATATTTGCTATTGCAGGAGCAATTACTACTACTGCTACCGTTGCAACTCAGAAATTGAATTGTTTCTTCTGATGCTATATTCTATCGTGGCTCCATTCACCGAATGCGTTACGATTGTATCACGCTTCTTCCGCGACTAGTTTTACTATTACGGTGGCCTTGAAATGCCACAAAATACTCGACTTAGTGACAACAGGCCGGGCGTATCAACTCCGCTGTTCAGCTCGAACGCACCTGTCTTTATGTTGAGTTTATCTCGGGGTCAATCAGCTGAAAACCTTTTAGTTCTAGATGTAAGTTCGGAAATATTTCAATAATATTATCATTACTTATTAAGATGCGCCCATTTTATCTGAGCGTTTTATGATGGAAATGCAATTCTAAACTTAAAGTGTGATTAAACGAAGAAATTCGTATTATTTAAATTATCAAGTACTTTATACTCTACGCCACGGATCCTTATATATATATATATATATATATATATATATATATATATATATATATATATATGTGTGTGTGTATATATATGTGTGTATATATATATGTGTATGTATATATATATATATATATATATATATATATATATATATATACTCGCAGGGAGACCCGACATTGCCCGGGATTGAATAATGATCAACAAATGTTTCACTGTCATCGAAATCGGTGAACTCGCTCATTTTTCAATCAAATCGATCGATTGTCTGTTCTAGTTTGGGACTCATCACGGTATACCGAGAGAAAGCTTCCCATGCCTCTACGCAGTGACTTCGTCCAAAATACATTTTATTCTACATTGCACTGTAGAGAACCTACTACTGATTTTATAAAATTATCAAAGAATTACGCTTCGCCAAGGTTCATGAGTTTGTTGGGTGGACGAGGCAGCCAACGAGAATTGTCGCCCCAGAAAAGACAACACGGTTCCGTTTCCGCTTGATGGAATCCGGTTTTTTTTTTTGCCGATCATTTACTAGTTGGCAAGTGGGGTACAAATCCGAAGACCGAGAGGAGTCTACTATCGTGCCTGAAAGTGACACGATGTCCAACAGCGAGATCGGACATGTGCTGCTGTACAACTCATGCTCTCTACCAATCCAAATTATGACAACAGGACCATTGCCATCACTCTCAAAATGCATCGCTGAATTACCACGAATAAGAAGGACGTCCCAGGCTGATGAAAAACAAAGTTTCCGGCCACAAGTCAATACTAAAGTATACCTGGATGTGTTGAAGAGTATGGTTATCACCTGGTGCAATTAGTTGACCGCTGGCAGACCCTGGGTGTGGCAGCAGGACTCAGTGCCAGCCCACAAGTTCAAAGAGACCCAGGCTTGGTTTCGGGAGTGCTACAACTTTGAACCATTCTCTCACTGGTTCCCTTTCTACCCCGACTTTAATCCGCTGTCTATTTGTCATACGTTGAGAACATCACCAATATGACCTCCTACAAAACCAAAGCCAGCCATCTGCTGAGTATTCGCCGAGCTTTCGCCGGCGCTTGTGGAAAAGGCATGCTCCCAGTTCCGGACCCGTATCGAGACAATGATTGAAGCTGAAGGCGGCTACATTGAATAGATGTCAGCTCTGCTACATAATGAAGTCACCATGAATTGACTTTTTAGATAAAAGTTTTAAATTAAAGCTGCAGTGTTGATTTCTTTAGGGCGACTCTTTATCGTCCCACCCTGTATAATAGTATTTATATAAAAAGACTGACAGTAGCAAGATAGCGACTGTGAGATAGAAGATGCACCGTATACTCTCCCCCACGTACCTACTGCAAATAGCGCCTATTCTCCCCCGTTGTGTTTTTATCTATTCAATGGATTTTTCTGTTTTCAATGTATAAAATTTCGAGTTCAATGAAATAAAGCCTTTTTTACCAAATGAACATGGTAAAACAATGTAACGGTGGTGTTACGCCCGAACTGTGTCTGTTACAGTTCAAACCTCTACGCTGTCCGACACCATTTAAAAGGAATAAACAAAGATAAATAAATAAATCCGGGTCGACATTTTTTTCTCTTGTTTAACAAAAGCATTCATTCTCGTTATTCTCGTTGCCCTCTCGATGCCACATCTAACCTGACACGCGTTTCTCTTTCTTCCAACAACACGCTGACTACAGCCGCCCTCTTCCCGTCTTCACTTTACACGTCCGTCTCCTTCGACGCCTACTTTTTTCTTCTCGCTCACACTTCCTAATTTGCATACGCATTCAAACACTACTCCTGCTGCTAATGCAATCGCTTGCCATCCATCCTTCGGCCGCTACTGATATTTTACCACGTGCTCATACGCACTCTGTTACAAATCTTCCATCGAAATATCTTGCTTTATATTTACTCACATCTCTATGTCCTTATTTCTACTAGCACACCGACATGCTTATCCAAATTTCCGTAAACAATTTAACATAAATACAGTCATATATGAAAATAAAAGCAGGTATGATATCATATCATTATTGAAAAAAGAGAAAGAAAACCTGTGTGGCCTTTTTGAAAATATTCACAACGTTTCGTCCACATTTTCGGGGGACTTCCTCAGGAGAATGAAAAGGATGATTAAAGAAAATAAAATACACCAAAGATGAGTCGCGAGCGAATAGACGGCAAAAATTAGAAGAAGAAAAAAAGAAGAAAGAAAAAAATTTCATCGATTTCATCTTTGCTATATTTTATTTTCCCCAGTCATCCTGACCATTCTCCTGAGGAAGTAGCCCGAAAATGGAAACGAGACTTTGAGAATTTTCTAAAAAGCCACAGTTTTATGTATATTTATTTGTCCTGCCTTGATAGAGTTTAAAATAGACTTCGTAGCCTCGTAGGAGATGTCCTTTTCTCCTCCTTGCAACCTCTATCTCACAGAAGAGATGTTGCGAGTTTGTCTCTGATGTATCGTTATTTTCATGGAAAGTGTACAACTGAGCTTCAATCTATGGTTCCCCCCCTCGCCAAACTTTCACAAGAAACACTCGTCTAGCTGTTAACACTATCAATAATTTCCCCCACTCTTTATCTGTGCCTAAACCTAAACGTAGATTCCATGAACAAAGCTTCTTTCTTAGAACTGCACGCCTGTGGAATTGTCTTCCGTTTTCCTGCTTTCCGGCTGACTACACTATGGATGTGTTCAAGTCTAAAGTAAATAAGTTCTTGATGAGCCGTTCCATATAAGTTATTAAATTTAACAAATTTTCATTACTAAAGATTACTATATTGACCAATTTCTACTGTACACTCTTTAACCCTTATCCTTGAGTGGCCTCTGGGCCTTGATAATGTGGTGGTGCCTTTGTAAAAAAAAAAAAAAAATAACGACATTCTTAAGTACTTTAGTTTTCAATCCGGAAACACCTACATTAATTAGGTTAGATGAGAGGTTAACACCTGTACCAGAGACATGAATTGCTTCCGAAACCAGGGTACTTCTGCAGTTCAAATCCCGTTTTTCTACGAGTCTTGCTCGACAACGCCCGGCGGATGACGAAAACCGTCGGATTATACCGAGCGAACGGAAGTCAATACAAAAACGAAAAAGTAAAAAAAAAAAATAATAAAAGAAACAAACTACCGTAATAATTTCATAAATCTTATTGGTTTTATTTTTTTTTTATAACTGGCCACTGTGTTTTTTCTGTTCTTTGTTTTTTTTTCTTCTTTTTTTTTGCAATAAGAGCTTTGTTTATTTTTTATTTATTTATTTTTTTTTTACAAGGGTGTCACCACTTATCAAGGCCCAGAGGCCACTCGAGGACAAGGGTTAATAGGTATACATTAGTCATTGTGATTTTAGCATAGTAAACAGTGGGAATTTTGAAACTTGGATTATTTAGGGGGACGATTCAATTAGAACTTGTTCACATTGGACTTTTTCTTTTTTTTTTTCATATGTATCAACTCATTATCAAGGCCAAGAGGCCACTCAAGGATAAGGGTTAAAGAGTGTACAGTAGAAATTGGACAATATAATAATCATTAGTAATGAAAATTTGTTAAATTTGATAACTTATATGGAACGGCTCATCAAGAACTTATTTATGTTAGACTTGAACACAACCATATTGTAGTCAGCCGGAAAGCAGGAAAACGGAAGACAATTTCACAGGCGTACAGTTCTAATAAAAAAAGCTTTGTTCATGGAATCTACGTTTAGGTTTAGGCACAGATTTGAATTCGTGCACAAATTACTGCACCTCCAGCCGAAATAGTCGGTTACGTTTCGTAGTTTTTGACGACATTTTGTGCACATCTTCTCTATTGCTAGCAACTGGTTTTTGGAATTGTTCAGTTTCCTTCCTTGTCACAAGATTAAAGACTTATTGCTTGAAGCGCAATGATACTCTGCCCTTTCTTTTCTTTTCTTTTTTTTTGTTTTTGTTTTTGAAACTCTTTCCTTTCTTTCTTTTTTCTTCAAATTTTTGCGGCCTGTTCGCTCGCAATCCTTTTGTCTCACTCTGTATGATCCGGCGATTTTCGTCGTCCGCTGCGGGTTGCCGAGCGAGACTCGGAGAAAAACGGGATTTAAACTGCAGAAGTACCGAAACCAGTAACACGAAAGGGATTTTTTTTTTTAATACAAGTTCGATTAGAGCTGCTCCTATAGATTGTTCGATCATATATCGACCATCTTTGATTAATGGGGAACGAAAAAAGTTGAGCTAATGTAACCTTGTCCGGGGAACCAACACGTTGTAGCCTGTGTCGCAAAGTGAACAAAGAATAAAAAAGAACTTCAACTCGTTTTTTTCTTTTGTTGTTGTACGACGACATTTATTTGTCCATTCTTTCTTTACCGCTGTGAGGTCTCTTACGTGATCGTCTTCTCGGGCGTCATTCACTCCTCTAACGTGATCTACTTTTGAAAGTATTTATTTTTCCCTATCGGTGACATCATTTCGCAAGCATTTGCATACGCGCGTCCGCACTATGTAACACAAAGACAAAAAATCAATAAATATACAATCGATCATTTAAAAATTGATTTTGTTGGGTAATAGTAAAAGTAACGGTGGTTTCTTTGGTATAAGCGAGTTAAAGCAATTGATGATCAATCTATCTATCTATATCTATCTTCTATATTCCTATAAATTCGGTTTTCTGTTGTGTGTATCGATATTCATATTAAAAACTCTCTTTTCTGTTTATTTAAAAAGAAAATACAGTTTTCTTATATATGGGTTGTGGAATTGCATTCACTAACAAAAGATCTAGCTAATTTGCATATTCTTTTAAACATTCATTTTAATTAATTCCCTATTAGTTGCTTCGGTTTTTTAATGTGATAATCATCTTTAGTTAACTATTACCTGTAATTATATTCATGCAGATATTCTATATGATTTATACTTGCATAATATTTGCGAAAAAAGTTTACAGTAAACACAAAATTGTTTCCTTATATATTTATGTATACGTTATATATTTATGTATACGTATATATTTTTGTTAAGCAAATCTATCTATTTATCTATATATCTATAAAAGTGAACGTGTCTGTGTATCTGTGTATTTGTGTATTTGTCTGTCTGTGTGTCTGTGTACATTTCCCTACGCAATAATTCTGTCAATTTTTAGTATACAGACTCGAAATTTAATATACAGGGTACTGAGATATGGGAAAATCTATGTGATCGGCTTTGGCCAGAAATGTGGTGATTAAAGGGTCAAAGTTCAACGATTTGACCTTTGAGAACTCTACCAAACTCCTCCGAAAATTTTGGGTCTAAACAATTGAAATTTTAGATATAGATTACTTGGACATGGATCTAACTTAACAACTTGATTTAAGCCCAAAACAATAAATTTTAAGGGGTCATAATAGGGGTCAAAGTTAAAAAAAATTGACCTCTGCGGTCTCTTCCAAATTACTCAGACAATTTCTGGTCTAAATATTTGAAATTTTACATAAAGGGTATTTAGAGATAGGGCAAGCTTTTTCATCAGTTTGGGTCGAAAATTTTTAGTTACCAATATATAAATGTATGTATGTATGTCTGTTTGTATGTCTGCCTTAAACTTTCAATAGAGGCGACGGATTTTACCAAGATCAGCATTGTTTTAAAGTTCGACCTTTCATACGACAAATATCGAAAAATTTGGTTAAAAACATTAATATTTTCCCCTTCAACTAGGCACTTTTCTACAGGGGGGGGGGCTCACTTTTTTCGCCGATATTTTTGAAAGCTATCCTCTCCTTTAGATTGTCTAGACTTATTTTTTTAAAAATGTCTCTTCCGGTTTGGCGGTGGTCGTAACAGCATAAACGTTAGGTTTTACCCCGTTATTTTCCTTCTCTGCGGTACGGGTTCGAGTCTTCCTTCCTACTATCACTTTTTTTTTTTTTTTTTTTTTGCTCAACATACACATTCAAACACCTCGGGCAAGGCCAGGCTGAAATGCTGGTATATCTATAAAAGTGAACGTGTCTGTGTGTCTGTGTACATTTCTCTACGCAATAACTCTGTCAATTTTTAGTCTACAGACTCGAAATTTGATATACAGGGTACTGAGATTTGGGGAAATCTATGTGATCCATTTTCGGCCAGAAAGTTGGCTGTAAACGGGTCAAAGTTCAACAATTTGAACTCTAACAAACTCCTCCGAGAATTTGGGGTCTAAGCACTTGAAATTTTAAATAGAGATTCCTTCGAAATGGATCTAACTTAATAACTTGATTAAAGCCCTTAAAAATACATTTTTAGGGGTCTCAATAGGAGTCAAAGTTTAAAAAATTGACCGTTTTTTTTTTTTTTTTTGCTCAGCATATACCTCACACCCGGGCAACGCCATGCTAGTATATATATATATATATATATATATATATATATATATATATATATATATATATATATATATATATAAGTGAACGTGTCTGTGTTTGTGTCTGTATCTGTCTGTGTGTGTACATTTTCCAATGCAATTACGCTGTCAATTTTCAGTATACAGACTCGAAATTTGATGTACAGAATACTGAGATTTTGGAAAATCTATGTGATCGGTTTTCGCCCAGAAAATTCATTGTTAAGAGGTCAAAATTCAACGATTTGACCTTTGAGAACTCTACCAAGCTCCTCCGAGAATTTTGTGTCTAAACGCTTGACATTTTAGGTATAGGTTCCTTGGACATGGATCTAATTTAATAACTTGATTTGAGCCCAAAACAATAAATGTTAAGGGGTCATAATAGGGGTCAAAGTTTAAAAAATTGAGGCTTTTTTTTTTTTTTTGCTCAACATACACCTCCAAACACCACTTTGATCGATCGTCGGAATAAAAAAAACATGACTTTTGGAACGTCCCTCATATACAAAGTTTCAGTTTTATTTTATCAAAATATTTTCTATTCATTGGGCGGTTAAGGGGGGGGGGACGGTCGACCGGCTTTGGTCGGTCGTAAAATACGCTTAAATATGATATTTTAATTTGTCCAGATTTCATATATATTATTATGTAGTGATTTCAAAAATGAAAAAAAAAAGTATTTAGGTGATATCAGTTAGAAGTGAAACCGAAAGCAAAGCTGTAACATTCAAAGCTGGTGACGTTACCACTGTACTAACATGACACGCATATGAAGTGAGAAAAAATAAAATTAAAAATAAACTAAGATGAAAGTACAAAATGCATAACGATGTTTTTTTTTCAATTGTGACCCATATTTACCTTTTAAAAACTATTTTAATCGGCTAAAGACCCATAAAAGAACGGCCAATGAATAATCCAATTATTTCAATCCCCTAGCGCCGCTCTGCGACTTTTAGTTTCGGTGGAGATAGAGTTTGGAAATATGGAGACAGACAGACAGACAGACAAACAAACAAACAAACAAACAGACATATAACCTTTTAAATATTTCTATTTCTCTCAATTCGTTTTGAAATGAATTCGTTTTACGATTTCTTTTAAGAACGATTCAATAGCATTTTGGAAGGAGATCTATTTCATTGTTGTTTCTTAAAGTTATTTTATTTTTTTTTTTTTTTGCGATGAAATGATAATTAGAAATATTGAAATTCTTGAATTTGGAAGAATAATAGAACTAAAATTTCAACAGAAACCATTCCGTCTCTAAAAGATGAAGAGCGTATGTTGGTTACTCGAGTCTAGTGATTCCTAACCGCGGTCCGTGGACCACCGATGTTCTAAAATAGACTTTACGTTGCCAATAGATTGTCCAGGTTATCAAACATATGAAGTTACTTTGTACGGTTTTTAAAGTCAGATATAAGTAGCATTTACTGTGAAAAACTAAATTTTGATTCTCACTTGCCAATTACTATTTGTTATTTTTGTAGCGTGTTATTGGCAATATAAGTGCGTATTTTATTTTATTTAAAATATTTAATCCGACACAGAGATATGCTAACATGAAATATGTTAAGTAATCACCTGAAAAAAAACAAAAAACAAGAAGGTTAGATTTCATGTTCCCTCAGTGGAAAAAAAGGGGGGAAAAATATGAAAATGACTTCATTTAATTCCGGTCAACGCTAACGAGATGCATTTTGTTAAATACTAATGCTGATTGCACATTTCAGAATAAAGGGCCACACTAATAAAACGATCAGAGTAAAAAGATTTTTCAAAGTGGGTTAACAAATATAATTTAAAAAATAATTACTAGCGCAGGAGGAGGGCGGCTTTTCTCGATTGTAAAATACACTTATATATGATATTTTTATTGGTTCAGATTTTGTATATATTATAATCGAGTCGTGATTTCAAAAAGAAAAAAAAATTGGATGCCATCAGCTAGAATCGAAACCGAAATCTACACTAGCTTTCAAAGCTGGTGACGTTACCACTGTGCCAATGTTACACGCATATGAATGTTCCATACTCCCACTCATTTGAGGTCCCTAGCTCCGCTCTGCGACTTTTAGTTACGGTAGAGGTAGAGTTTGAAAATATAGAGACAGACAGACAAACAGACATAGTACCGTTTATATATAAGATTAAATCCAGTTTATACCCAGTGACATTTTCTTATTTAAAATCCCAAATTTAATGTTGAAGATATACAAACGCCTTTACTGCCAGAATGAGCTCGTTCGAAATGGATATAAATCGTCTATATTATTAGGTTGGTGCAAAAAATAATGTCGTTTTACACACACACACACACACACACACACACACACACACACACACACACACACACACACACATACATATATATATATATATTGAGTAAAATGATTCATAATTTATAATTAAAAATCGGTTTCAAAAAGAAAAACAAACAAAATCAATAAAGTGTACGATCGTTTCGGAAACGATGTTTTTATTGACACAGACAATACGTCTTGAACAATAATTTTATCATTTGATTTCATAAAACAAAGTCTCCTCATCAGCAAAAAGAGTGGCGGGGGTTGTAAAGAACCCAAAATAAAACTAGCATTTTTTAAGT
Source organism: Euprymna scolopes (assembly GCF_053919585.1). Lineage (NCBI taxonomy): Eukaryota > Metazoa > Mollusca > Cephalopoda > Sepiida > Sepiolidae > Euprymna > Euprymna scolopes. Next base: position 110,048,472 of record NC_136499.1, on the reverse strand, counting down.
AAGGCAAATATCACTGGAAAATATTTAAAAATATAAAGAAAATAAGTTTCTCTCTCTCTCTCTCTCTCTCTCTCTCTCTCTCTATATATATATATATATATATATATATATATATATATATATTATAGTGTTATAATGGAATAATTCTAGGAGGAAATCCGGGTATGAGAGCTCAATGTGGTAAACAGAGCAATAACATAAAAATATAACACGGAAATTACATAATTGTCGATGCAATAATTTATTTCAACCTTATGGTATTTTCAAGAATCTAAACTTTTATTTCTTTCTTTATTTCAGTATCAAAAATGTAATTGTCTAGTTTAGATGCTTGATAATACCATAAGGTTGAAA
>NC_136499.1:110028118-110038118 GCF_053919585.1 Euprymna scolopes | reverse complement strand
TATGAAAATATATATGGCAATTAAGCTACACAGAATACCTGACGAACTCTCACGAGAATGAAACGCGGAATATTCTGTCTAGCTTAATTGCATATATATATATTCATAACCTACTATATATATGTATATATATATGTATGTATATATATTTATATATACATATATATATATATATCCATATATATATGAATATATATATATGGATATATATATATATGTATATATAAATATATGTATATATATGTGTGTATTTATATGCATATATATGTATGTAAATATATAATATATATATATGTAAATATATAAATATATGTGTGCATACATGTATTTATATGCATATACATGCATGTATATATAATATATATATATATTTTTATCTATTAATCTATCTATCTATCTATATATATATATATATATATATATATATATATATATATAATTTGTGATGTTTACCATGATTCGTTATGTTTCCACAGTCAAATATAAGTGCATTTTGGAGGGCCAAGATCAAAGTGTAGTATCTGTTGTGATGCTACAATTAAGTTGATTGGTCCATGGTTAATGGAGGGAAAACCCTCTGTATTATGACAATTACTACTTTTTTATTTTTATTTTGGATACTGCCAGAGTTCATACTTTTTGCCCTTAGGGGAAATACCTCCCACCCACGCTACACACACATTAAACACGACCGTGTGTCACGTTTACTTTTGCATGGAAGCAAATAAATACCTAAATTTCAGTGCTATCCACGTTGTTTCGCCACAGCGAGGAGCTGTGATACGTCGAAAGAGGTATCAAAGAATAACTATATATACATAATATATATTATGTACCTATTTACTATGCCTCCCCACAGGACAGAGTTAGACACCAGGGTCGTTTTTTAACGTGGAGAAAAGGTACAAAAATGAAAATTGTCTCAGTCGTGAAGGATTTCTCCTCCACCGAAAGAGAACAAGAAATAGAAGTGCAGCATCTGAAGAACAGATGGTATTTATTTGCTCCCCCACTGAGCAAATTAGGCACAAGGCCGTTTTTAATGTGAGGTAAAAACCAGCTCCCCTAAAAGGGGTCACTCTGGTTACCAAAAATAATAATTGTCCCAGTATAGAGGGTCTCCCCTCCATTGACTGGTACAAATTATCTTAAGTGCAGCATCTGCCGGAACAGATGGTGTTTATTTGCTCCCCCACTGAGCAAATTAGGCACAAGGCCGTTTTTAATGTGAGGTAAAAACCAGCTCCCCTAAAAGTAGGCAAAAAGGGGGCACTTTGGGTACCAAAAATAATAATTGTCCCAGTATAGAGGGTTTCCCCTCCATTGACTGGTACAAATTATCTTAAGTGCAGCATCTGCCGGAACAGATTGTATTTATTTGCTCCCCCACCGAGCAAATTAGGCACAAGGCCGATTTTTAATGTGAGGAGTGAAGGGAAGGGGAAGGGAAAAAGGGGACCATCTCCCGAGAGGTGGGAAATGGGAGCTGGTTAAAGGTCAGGCATGTGGGGTTGCCCCCACATCTGGTCTTTGCTAGTCATAGCTAGTCATAGCTTGCAGTATCTGCCGGAACAGATACTACACTTTGATCTTGTCACACATTTATGTATATGCCTGTGTATATGTATATGTATATGTATGTGTGTGTGCGCACGCGCACGCGTGCATGTGTGATTTTGTGAACGTGTTTATTGCTATAAAGCCCACTCTGGAACAATGCTGATCTATTTCTGTTCCCAAGGATTGCTCTCTTGACTCGGCTCTGTTCCGACTGTGAATCCTTGATTTCGATAGCATACACACTCACCCCCACACACACGCAGTCATCACCAGTCCGAATGCACTTTTTCCAGGAATTCAATGACGCATCCTCATTTTGACGCACGTCCATGAGAAGGGTCTCTTACTTAGAGTCTCACACCGTCAATATGTGTAACAGAGAGATGAAACATTCAGATTATAAATGCCCAAGTGTAGTTATCATAACAATTATCTCTAATTAAATAGGGCTGAATAGAAAATAGGAGGCATTATTTTCCACACAAACACACGCACGCACACACACACACACGCACACGCACACGCACACACACACACACACATACACACACGCACATATATAATATTTTATTAGGAGGAATTAGACCTGGAGTCTAAAGAGCAGAGTTTATTTTAATGTATTAGTAAATGTAGTAGTAATCCTATTAAAAGAAAACAGTGCCCATTGTATTGTAGATGTATAGTAAGCTCAATAGGTATAGATATAATAGAGCTTGTATTTATTTGCTTCCCCACTGAGCAAATTAGGCAAGGCCGTTTTTTAATGTGGGGGAGGGAAACCAGCTCAACCAAGGGGGCACTATTAATATTGCGTAAAACGATTTATAATTGTGAATAAAAAAAATCAGTTTCAAAAGAATAAAATCAATTTCAAAAGGAAAAACAAACAAACGAGTTGATTTTGAAACTGATTTTTAATTCCCAATTATAAATCGTTTTACGCAATATATATATATATATATATATATATATATATATATATATATATATATATATATATATATATATATATATATTTATATAGCGCGGATAAAGAGGTCAGGCTCATTACCCTGGGGTCTCGATTTCAAATCTCGCAAGACTCAGCCACTCTGATGAATCGTAAACGATGAAACACGTGTCAGTGGATAATTATGTTTTAAAAACAATATATATATACTGCTCCCCATGTGGGGGTACCAAATTGGTTAGAGGGAAAATTATTCCCAACTCGCATTTAAGTAAAAATGCACTAATTTAATTCATTCAAAAACGTACCGCAAAAACAAAAACAAATAACATCTATCTATCTATCTATCTATCTATCTATCTATATATATATATGTGTGTGTGTGTGTGTGTGTGTGTGTGTGTGTGTGTGTGTGTGTGTGTGTGTTTTCATACGTGTTTATTAATTATATTTCTTAGTGAAGTGAATTCATATATTTAAACAAAGCTAAACCTATAGTATAACCTATTATAACTATGCAGATTGTGTTTTTACATAATAGCTATTATTATTATTATTATTATTATTATTATTATTATTATTATTATGTAGTTCTATTATTGTGATGTTGAACACCCTATTCACAGAAAAAAATGAATTCAGTTATAATCATCCATACAATTCATCAAAATAAATAACTACCTGAAATCATCGAAACGAATTCATTTCTTATTCATCTCTTTATTTGTTTTTACATAAGCGGTAATATGTAATCTTTGCTTTCCTATAAGCTGTATCGCCTGAAAAGGTCTCTAGTTACTGGTAACTAGTTGACCGAAACATGCTCATGAATGTGTAGCAACATATTACTGCTTATTTAAAAACAAATAAAGATTATACGTTACTCTACTTCCGTATTGAGCCCCACTTGTATTAAGCTCGTTAACCTCCGGAAAACAACAACCTCAAATATATGTATGTGTGTGTGTGTGTGTGTGTGTGTACATTTGCGGTGCTTTCAAAGCGATTCTTATTATACAAAACCTACGCCTGCAAGTGCAACCACCATACCCCAAACTAAGAGTTGAAGCAATGCTTGTTCTTTATTCTCATCTAAAAATGCTAATTGGACACGTGGTTTTGTACTGTAAGAAAATGTGTTATTCGAAACCCACGCACAAAAATACAAGCTCAGAATACGATGTGTATAATTCGCCCCCTTTAAGCTCCTTTGCCTAGATCTCAAACTAAATATAAGCCACATTTCGACTCCTTACACCTAGCTGCCTTAATTCTGTGTTTCATAATGATCGCTTTGGTCTTTTTAGGAGTGAATAATGCATACGCAAACATATACTTATGGCCAGCAGGTGATGCCCTTATTTCTTCTCTGCAACCTCTTTCCCACAAAAGAGACCTTGCGAGCCCATCTCTGCACTATCGTTATTTTCATGGCAAGTGCTCGACTGAATTCCAATCTATCGTCCACCATGCCAAACTTTTACGAAAAACACTTAACTAGCTACAACCACTATATACAATTTCTCCAACGCTCTATCTATGCCTAAATCTAAATACAGATTCCATAAACAAAGCTACTTTCCCAGAACTGCCCGTCTGTTGAAACATTGTTCCGCTGGCCTGCTTTCCAGTTGAATACAACATAGAAGCCTTCAAGTCCAATGTAAACAAGTTCTTGTTAATCCGTCCCCATAAATAATTAAAGTCTACCCAATTTACACCATTAATGATTACTACACTACCACCTTAAATTCATTAACCCTTATACTCAAGTGGACTTCGGGCCTTGATAAGTGGTGATTCCCAAGTAAAAAAAAAAAAAAGTTAAATTCATCAATTGTACGGTGGCTTTGTTGTTGTGGGACTGGGATATGGTGACGTGCAGTTCTAGGATATTCGCACTATCGGGCTTTATCTTCTCTCTGAGAATGGTTGGTTGGTTGGTTGTTTTAGTTTTAGGGCATATTTTCGGGTTATTTAATGCCGAATCCAAAGATTTTGAAGAAAATTTTTTTAATAGAATATATTTGTTGTTTTCACGTCGGTTTCTATTTAACCCATAGTTGGGATCCTAACAGGTACTACCACTCCGGACCTGGGAGCAATGTAATTAAAGGGTGGCTCCACACTCCTCAAAGCCCACAAGCTGGGGCCTCACCACTGGATATAGTTTAAGGTCATATCCAGGACTCCCATTGAGGGACTTTTACCCTCTGCAGGGGGGGGGAGCAGTCGGCGTATTCTAATGCCTCACCGACAGGGCCCTTCTGAGAATGGATTAGTTTATTACTAATCTATTTCTCTTGTGATAACTTAACACATATTTATGTAACTTTTCATCATGTGTTCATCTACCCTCTTTCTCGCTCTTTCTTTCTCTCTCTCTCTCTCTCGCTCCTTTTTCTCTATTTCTCCCAGAAACAGTTGTTCATCAAACAGTTCCGAAATGAGACAACAGAAATCTATACATAATAACACATATGTACGCATTCTAGATGCGGAAAATGTTTTTTCCACATATCCTAACTATATTAACATTAAAATATAACTATATTAACATTAATAGATAACTATACTAATATTAAAACATAACTATATTAACATTAATACAAAACTATATTAATATCAATACATAAGTATATTAACATTAACACATAACTATATAAACATAAAAACAAAACTATATTAACATTACAACAAAAATATATTAACATTAACACATAACTATATCAAAATTCACACAAAACTATATTAATATTAACAGAAAACTATATTAAGATTAAAACATAACTATATAAACATTAACACATAACTATATTAAAATTAAAACATAACTATATTAACATTAAAACACAAATATATTAAAATTAAAACATAACTATATTAACATTAAAACACAACTATATTAATATTAAAACATAACCATATTAACATTAACACATAACTATATTAACATTAAAACATAACTATATTAACAATAAAACATAACTAGATTAACATTAACACATAACTATATTAACATTAAAACATAACTATATTAACATTACAACAAAACTATATTAACATTAACACATAACTATATTAACATTAAAACATAACTATATTAACATTAAAACATAACTATATTAACATTAAAACAAAACTATATTTACAATAACACATGGCTATATTAACATTAAGACACAACTATATTAACATTAAAACATAACTATATTAACATTAAAACATAATTATATTAACATTAAAACGAAACAAGATTAACATTTAAACAAAACTATATTAACATTAAAACAAGACTAGATTAACATTTAAACAAAACTATATTAATATTTAAACAAAACTATATTAACATTAAAACAAAACAAGATTAACATTAAAACAAAACTATATTAACATTAAAACAAGACCAGATTAACATTTAAACAAAACTATATTAATATTAAAACAAGACTAGATTAACATTAAGACAAAACAAGATTAACATTACCACAAAACTATATTAACATTAAAACAAGACTAGATTAACATTTAAACAAAGCTATATTAATATTTAAACAAAACTATATTAATATTAAAACAAGACTATATTAACATTAAGACAAAACAAGATTAAAATTTAAACAAAACTATATTAACATTAAAACAAGACTATATTAACATTTAAACCAAACTATATTAACATTAAAACGTAACTATATTAAGATTAAAACATAACTAGATCAACATTTAAACAAGACTATATAAACATTAAAACAAAACTATATTAACATTAAAACATAACTATATTAAGATTAAAACATAGCTAGATTAGCATTTAAACAAAACTATATTAACATTAAAACAAAACTATATTAAGATTAAAACATAACTATATTAAGATTAAAACATAACTATATTAACATTAAAACATAACTATATTAACATTAAAACAAAACTATATTAAGATTAAAACATAACTATATTAAGATATAAACATAGCTAGATTAGCATTTAAACAAAACTATATTAACATTAAAACAAAACTATATTAAGATTAAAACATAACTATATTAACATTAAAACAAAACAAGATTAACATTAAAACAAAACTATATTAACATTAAAACAAGACCAGATTAAAATTTAAACAAAACTATATTAATATTAAAACAAGACTAGATTAACATTAAGACAAAACAAGATTAACATTACCACAAAACTATATTAACATTAAAACAAGACTAGATTAACATTTAAACAAAGCTATATTAATATTTAAACAAAACTATATTAATATTAAAACAAGACTATATTAACATTAAGACAAAACAAGATTAAAATTTAAACAAAACTATATTAACATTAAAACAAGACTATATTAACATTTAAACCAAACTATATTAACATTAAAACGTAACTATATTAAGATTAAAACATAACTAGATCAACATTTAAACAAGACTATATAAACATTAAAACAAAACTATATTAACATTTAAACATAACTATATTAAGATTAAAACATAGCTAGATTAGCATTTAAACAAAACTATATTAACATTAAAACAAAACTATATTAAGATTAAAACATAACTATATTAAGATTAAAACATAACTATATTAACATTAAAACATAACTATATTAACATTAAAACAAAACTATATTAAGATTAAAACATAACTATATTAAGATATAAACATAGCTAGATTAGCATTTAAACAAAACTATATTAACATTAAAACAAAACTATATTAAGATTAAAACATAACTATATTAACATTAAAACATAACTATATTAACATTAAAACGAAACTATATTAACATTAAAACAAAACTATATTAACATTAAAACATAACTATATTAACATTAAAACATAACTATATTAACATTAAAACATAACTATATTAACATTAAAACAAGACTATATTAACATTAAAACAAGACTATATTAACATTAAAACATAACTATATTAACATTAAAACATAACTATATTAACATTAAAACAAAACTATATTAACATTAAAACATAACTATATTAACATTAAAACAAAACTATATTAACATTAAAACATAACTATATTAAGATTAAAACAAGACTATATTAACATGAAAACAAGACTATATTAACATTAAAACATAACTATATTAACATTAAAACATAACTATATTAACATTAAAACATAACTATATTAACATTAAAACATTACTATATAAACATTAACACATAACTATATTAACATAAAACATAACTATATACACATTAACACATAACTATATTTACATTAAAACATTACTGTATAAACATTAATACATAACTATATTTACATTAACAGATAACTATGTTAACATTAAAACAAAAGTATATAAACATTAAAACAAAACTATATTTACATTAACACATAACAATATTAACATTAATATATAACTATATTAACATTAATACAAAAGTATATTTACATTAATACATAACTATATTAACATTAAAACAAAACTATATTAACATTAAAACAAAACTATATTAACATTAAAACAAAACTATATTAACATTGATATTAAACTATATTAACATTAAAACAAAACTATATTAACATTGATATTAAACTATATTAACATTAAAACAAAAGTATATTTACATTAAAACAAAACTATATCAACATTAAAACAAAACTATATTAACATTAAAACTATACTATATTAACATTAAAACAAAAGTATATTAACATTAATACAAAAGTATATTAACATTAAAACAAAAGTATATTAACATTTAAACATAAATATATTTACATTAATACAAAAGTATATTTACATTAAAACAAAACTATATCAACATTAAAACAAAACTATATTAACATTAAAACTATACTATATTAACATTAAAACAAAAGTATATTAACATTAATACAAAAGTATATTAACATTAAAACAAAAGTATATTAACATTTAAACATAAATATATTTACATTAATACAAAACTATATTAACATTAATACAAAACTATATTAACATTAACACATGACTATATATACATCAAGACATAACTATATTACCATTAAAACATTTCGATATTAACATTAACACATAACTATATTAATATAAAAATATTACCATATTAACATTTAAACAAAACTAGATTTCTATTAACACATAACTATATTAACATAAAACATTACTATATCAACATAAAACAACTATATTAACATAAAAATATATTTGTATTAACATCAAAACTATATAAACATCAACACAGAACTATATAAACATAATAACATAACTATATTAACATCAAATCAAAACTGTATTAACATTAAAACATTACTATATCAATATCAAAACATAACTCTATTAACATTAAGACATAACTACATTAACATTAAAACAATATTATATTAACATTAAAGCATAACTATATTAACATCAAAACAAAACTATATTAACATGAAAACAAAACTATATTACCATCAAAACATATCTATATTAACATTTAAACAAAACTATATTAACTTAAAAACAAAACTATATTAACATCAAAACATAACCATATTAACATAAAAACATAACTATATTAACATTAAAACATAACTATATTAACATAAAAACATAACTATATTAACACTAAAACATAATTATATTAACATTAAAACATAACTATATTAACATAAAAACATAACTATATTAACATTAAAACATAACTATATTAACATTAAAACCAACCTCTATTAACATTAAAACATAACTATATTAACATTAATACATAAATATATTAACATTAAAACAAACATTGTTTTTATAAATAGATTCATAAAAATGAATTGTTTTCCGATCTACCTCTACACAAAAACGCACCTTTTTCATTTGAATCTTAAATTATGATATATTTTAATTTGCATATACAAGCAGGATAACCCGACGTTGCTCGGGATTTAATAAGGAACGCAATGTCTTAATTATCGTACTTATCACATGTCTTTCTGTTATAAAACTCCCTCTTTCTCGTTTTGCTCTCTGATTTGGGTGGGAGGAATTAAAATATCGGAAAACTATCTGAATCAATGTCTTATATAAACGATCTAAATTTCATTAAATCGAATGTATATACTTGATGTTTAGAGAAGGGTAGTCTCCTCATGGCGGCCATAGCAGAAAGCCGTGTAAATTTGAGACTGTTTTCATTGACTTCTCCGGAAAATTTTACATACAAATACACTTTAATTTTTTACGGAATATCTCTATCCTTGTTTTCTATCAGGAACACATTCTGATAAATATAGGCATGTAGATAATTCACTTACGTATCATTTAATATTCATACGTATATATGTACAAAAATTGTCACATACGCACACACACACACACTCGCACACACACACACACACACACATATATATATATATATATATATATATTTATATACTGTTCAGTAAAATATGTTTTTCTAATTATATTTCACTGTTTGTTTATACCAATCCTTTTTTGTTTAAAAGCTCAATGCGTATTTAATATAAAAAC
>NC_136499.1:109895618-110023118 GCF_053919585.1 Euprymna scolopes | reverse complement strand
TTTTATTCCTCATCTTTCATTTTTTTCGGAATACTATTGCGATTATTCTCATCATATATATATATATATATATATATATATATATATATATATATATATATATATATATATATATATACGAAAGGCGTTTCAAAAGCAATGCCTCCTATTTTTATTCCGCCAAAATACAAAATGGCGACAGATATGTGAGTGAAATTAAAGCGAGCGACCTCTAATGCTTCAGAATTTCATTTTCTACATAGTCACCAGCATTCTCAATACACTTTTGCCAGCGATGAACGATGGCTGTGCATGGGCGTCCGGAGTGTGCTTTGTCACACGAAAGTCCTTCTAAATCGAATGGCGATTAAGTCAACTAGTATAATGATTTAAAATGGGTGAGCACCGTTTCCAGAAATGAATTCATAGATGGGTACAGTAAGGTTGAGGAACAGGGCAACAAGTAAAACCGGGTCGAGACAACAGGGCAGGAAGGCAGAATGAAATAATGACGTCACCTTTTAGCTAGCTGTGATAAAAAGATTTGTTTGGCGCATATTTAGAAATGGACTTATTTAAAAAAAATAAAACACAGAAATATATGTATGGTGTACATACGTGTCAGAAAACGAATATCGTATATTCCAAAAATCACGTAAATTGATCAAGTATTTATTATTATTATTATTATTATTATTATTATTATTATTATTATTAAAGAAAAACAAAGTTAACGATATTTTAGTGATTAAGTATTTTTGGTAGCCATTGATGATCTCTTACGAAGAAATAAATAAACCCCGTTAGTCGAATCGAGTTGTCCGCCCTTGAATTTTAATCCATCGTCCCATGAGGTTTGTCATAATTTTGATTAAAGAAACTACTCGATCAATTTACGTGATTTTTGGAATATGATATCGTACTGTGACGGATAAGTACATCATAAAGATTTTTTTCTCTATTTTCTGAATTTCTTTATTTAAATAAGTGTAATTCTAAATAATAACCGTTTTTTTTAAAACAAATCTCTCTATGAAAGTCGCGAGAGGTTGTTGGCCAATAATATAGAAAGAAAACTCTGATAATCGCAACCTACGTAATATCCCCCGGAAGATGTTTGTTCATTATGTCCAACCATTTAAATAAGAAAATGAGTTAAATAATTAATGCTCTCCAGGTATCTATCTTCGCATGTGGCCTTATTAAGTAAGAAGTTAATTAGCTAAGAGAGCGTTAATCTCTCTCTCTCTCTCTCTCTCTCTCTCTCGCTCGCTCGTGTGAGTTAATTATCTCTAGAAATAAAACCTTAGGAACTCTCAGCAGACGTTTTTGTATTTCTTTCTACATGAAAAGAAATGTTATTTGTTTAGGATGACAAATTACACCTAAAAACGAGAAAGGTGAAGCAAATAATAAAACAACCACTAGCATATGTTGTGTATATCTAGGTAATTTGTTAAACACACTAAGGGCGCCTAATTATAATGTTCGCCTGAAATGACACAAATAGGTTTATTTTTCTACGTGTCACACAATGGTTTGAACTGGGTTCATTAGTTAGAGCGCTAGTGATTCAGGGTTCTAATCGCACAACCGGTTTGAATAGGTATCTCCTTTCTAGAGATTACGGTAGTATAAAACCTATACGTATGTGGATAAAAATTAAACATTCAATTTATTAGTTAAATAATCTATATATATAAAAGGCAAAATCTGTGTGTGTGTGTTTTTTTTTTGTGTGTGTGTGTTTGTATGACTCGCAAAAACTTTCGATAGAGGCAACGGATTTTCACGAGACCAGTATCGTTTTAAAGCTCAACCCTTTGGACGCCAAATATCGAAAAATTGGCCCCAAACGTTCATTCTTTCACCCTCAACTGGGCAGTTTTGTACAAGGAGGGGTCGGTTTTTGCGTCGCCATTTTTGCACGTCATCGTATCGGTTGGATTGAATTCGCTTGATTTCAACGATAGAGACATCAGCAAAGACAGCACATTTTTTTTATTGTTTTGTTTTCCTCCTTCGAGTTACGGGTTCGAGTCTGCCTAATTCCACTTTTTTTCTCTCTTCACCCAAACTGCCTACTGTTGTTCAGCCCCCTCCACTACTACCAATTTTTGTTACCCCCTCATTTGGCATTGGTTTCCCCGATATTAGTCAGTTTTATTTATAGGAAGCCACTGAGGACATACGAGAGGGACCAGGTGAAAGTTGCCAACATCCTAAGTAAAAGTGATTTTTTGTGGAACGAACTGGATTCGAACTTGAAACTCCCAGGTCGTAAATCCGCGTCATCAACCACTTCATCAAGGCAGCTCCCACCACTATATGTTGAGAAGTGCCGCACAAAAAAAAAAAGGAAATGTTTTGGTGTTCAATTTGTGATTCAAAGATATTCGAAGAATAATTAGTTTGCCACGTGTCAAGTGCTAAACTAAGAAATAGAAATCTTCTCAAGGTTTACGTAAGATGGCGGTAAGGTGCGTGTTTTCTCACATATCAGAAGAGTTGCAAAGGGAAACCGTTAATCAATTATGTCCAATTGTCTGGAGATGATTGGATAATGTGTGGAATGTATGCAATTTGTGGAATGTGTCCTATCCAGGGAGTCTGTCCTGATTAAAAGAAATGGCGTATATATATATATATATATATATATATATATATATATATATATATATATATATGAGAAAGAGAGAGAGAGAAAGAGGGGCGGGAGAGAGAGAGAGAGGGAGATGCAGGATGCAGACAGACAGACAGACAGACAGAGAAATAATTCTAAGATAAAGTCTGCTGATAATTGTATTTCACTATTTTTACCGGTTTATGCACCTCTTAATTTTTCTCTTCTTTTCTTTCTTTCTCTCCCCCCCTCTTTCTCTCTCTCTCTCTCTCTCTCTCTCTCTCTCTATATATATATATATATATATATATATATATATATATATCAATGAATTTTTCTCTTTTCTTTCTTTCTCTTCTCTTCCCCCTCTCCCTCTCTCTCCCCCCCCTCTCTCTCTCTCTCTCTCTCTCTCTCTCTCTATATATATATATATATATATATATATATATATATATATATATATATATAAAGTGTGTGTATGTGCTTGTTGTAAACATACTGATATGCACATGTGTACACGAAGACATAGTTGAAATGACATTAGGTTAGAAAATATGCATGGTTGCGATTCAAAGTCTTAATTTTATTGTCCTCTACTAACCAGTAGTACTCAACTTGTAACGGTAACGAGCAATCTAACTATTACATAGATTAGCAGATTAATTGATCTAATAAATTTATTAAGCTTTCGTTAGACGTCGAATTATGCCTATAGTCGACACATTCGGAGAGTGATAACAGTGGAAGCTGTGAATGCATTTTGCCTATTGGTGTGTTTATGTGTGTTGTGAGTTCGTTCCCGATGGATTCCTAAACGGCTGGACCATTTTCTTTAATTTCACACAAATGTACTTTTTGTGCTTGAGAGTGTTCCTAGAAAGGTTTCATATCGGAATACTCCCGATAAATATTGAAAATCGATAATCGAAAAAAAAAATCCGAATAAAGAAGGAAGGGTCTGATTTCGACAAAAAGTTAACACCTTTCTACTGCCTAACACCACAATTGCATTGGAGAAGTTTTATAAAAGCACAAGCAGAAAGGTCCAACGTATAAATCAACAGTATGGCCTTTGACAAGGCACTTGCGCGTTCGAAATGAATGTTTCTGTTTAAATCACAATAGAACCATGATACTTGACTTTTGCATTTTAAACTTTAATTTAAGACATATATAGAAATCATTCTATAAAATCAGCACTAGAAATTATTGTGGACTAAGTAGGGGTGGGGGCGCATTTGAAGTTTCCTCCCGGTGCATCGCGGTGGGTTTGCGACTATAGCATGAAATCCTTCGATTTAATTGTCGAAATGAATTGATTCCACCGAATTCGATTATAATAAAATTATTGAATGTTATATTTGTGAATATTAGAGAGAGATGGGGGAAAGAGAGAGAAAGAGGGGAAGAGCGATAAAAAGAGAGAATAGATAAATAGATAAGTAGAGAGAGAGAGATAGAGAGAGAGAGAGAGTATATCGACATAAAGATAGAAAGAGACCGTCAGACAACGAACACAAAACAGAAATAAATAGATAGATAGATAGATAGATAGACAGACAGATAGATAGATAGATATATAGATAGATAGGATGAGAGAGGTTAGTAGAGCGCAAAGAGAATAATTAGAGAGGAAGTGTAGACGTGAGACACAGATAAAGAGAGAGAGAGAGAGAGAGAGAGAGAGAGAGAGAGAGAGAGAAACAGACAGACAGAAAAGAAAAGACAGATAGACAAAGTGGGAGAGAGCTGAGGGTTAGAGACGAGGGGAGAGATGGTGAGAAAGACAGAGAAAGCAGATGAATAAACAGATTAGGTATTTGATAAAAATGCAGCAATGCATTTGTGGATCAAATAAACAATGAAAATAAATACCAAGTATTTTTTTTTAATCTTTCATCCGGTGCTAAATTGTCAAAACAGAAAGAAATGCGATTTTACTTTTTAGGCGATTACATTTAAACAGCCTTAAATATTATTTAAATAAATATATAAATAAGATATTTAAATACAAAACAAAACAATTATTTTACATTTTAGAATCGGGGATATTTTTCGCATATAAATTTAATATAAAATAGTCATTTTCTTTCTAACCAGATAGCGAGTTTTTGAGATCCAACATTTAAAGATCTAGTCCGGAAGTAAATTATCATTATCACCCAGTAGCCAGGAAGTGAACGATCAATTTATGTTAAATGATTAAAAAATGTAGTTTGTTTAATTGTTTAATTCTTTTTTTCGATTACTTTTGTCAGGATGTTCACGTGTAATCGCTTCAAAAGTAGAATCCCGTGTTTTATTTTTTAAAAGAGAATTAGCATATGGCTCAAATAAGACTGGAGTTTGTATTCATTTGTGATTTTGTGTTTTGCTTTAACGTTTTAGAGAATATGAATACTATTCATTTTAAATTTCTGATTTATTTATTTATTTTTTTTGGGGGGGGAGGTTTGACAGTTTGTATTATATGGATCATTCAGACTAGCTTTCTCATCTTGGATATTATTCTCACAACGTTTGGGCGAAAAGGTAATTCACTCTCATGGATTAAATAAAGTACTCCTTTCGAAATTCGCAAGTGTACAGCATTTGTGATCCTCATTCAATCCTGGCCAACGCCGGGTCTTCCTGGTAGTTTCAAATATTAGCATGACAGACAAACTGATGAGATTTTATTTTTAAATTTTCTACGTGTACGTAAGAGCCAAGTACGTTCAAGTATGGATTATTGTTGCCACATCTGAGGTCAAGCTGATAGAAACTCTTGATCTGCCTTAACAGAGTCCAAAATAGACTTCGTAGCCTAGTAGAAGATGCTTTTTTTTTCTTCCCCGCAACCTCTCTCCAACAGAAGAGACGCTGCGATCCTGTCTCTGCATTATCGTTATTTTCATGGCAAGTGCTCCTCTGAGTTCCAATCTATGGTCCCCTCTAGCCTGACTTTCAGGAAAAACACGTGCCTAGCTGAAATAACTATCAATAATTTCCCCCGCTCTTTATATGTGCCTAAACCTAAACGTAGATTCCATGGCCAAAGTTTCTTTCTTAGAACTGCACGCATGTGGAACTCTCTTCCGTTTTTCTGCTTTCCAACTGATTACAATTTGGTCGTCTTCAAATCCAATGTAAACAAGTTCTTGATGAGCCGTCTTCTTAAGTAATCCAATTTACCAAATTTCTACTATCAACGATTACTACGATATTCTTACCATTGGCTACCATACACTCATTAATACTTGTCCTCAAGTGGCCTCCTAGCCTTGATAAGTGGTGACTCCTTTGTAAAAAAAATGAATCTCAGTAAATGACATGACAAATAAGATAAACACGACAAACAAACAAAAGCCGTAGATTGTTGGGAGGGATGTTGTTTGATGAAGTAATGAAATGAAAAATAAAAACGACTCATTCTTTTTTATTCACACACTTGTTTGACTTCTACCCCTTCATTTTTATACTGTTTTTTTTTTTTTTTTTTTTTTTTTTGTATAGACCCTTTCCCCCATCCTCAACCCATCCATCAGTTTATGCAATTTGTGAATCATTCTTTTCAGAATTCGTGTGATATGAGAGAGGGGTGCTTTAATCTTTTATATTGATTTATTATATTCACGCATTTTTTTTTTTTTTTAGAATAAAGGGTACCTTAAAGAGAGAAAACAGCTAGAAAGATGGCGAGACAAAAGGAGGCAGAAAGAGAAAGAGAGAGAGAGAGAGAGAAGGAGAGAGAGAGAGAAGGAGAGAGAAAGAGAGGCAAACACAGAAAGGAGGCTGTAGAGAAACAGGGAGAATCAGAGATGCACAGACAAGTAGAGCGAGGAAGGTGGGAGAGAGGGAGAGGAGAAAGAGACAGAGAGAGAGAGCGAGAGAGAGAGAGAGAGAGAGAGAGAGAGTCAGACAATGAATTCTAAACAGAGATAAATAGATAAACATAGGTTAGAAAAGGAAAAGAGAGGGGGATCAGAGAAGGGGAGGGTTGAAGTGAGACATAGAGAAAGATAAACAGGGTACTTTAAATTCCCTGGCATTTGGACCAAGATTACAGTGTAGCAACTGTTCTGATACTAAACTTCACCTTTTCTTTTTGACCTCGGTCAGTGAAAGAGAATTCTTCATGCCTGAGACAATTAAAATTTTTTTTTTTCCTGTCCAGAGTGCTCCTTTATGAGGAGCTATATTTTCCCCACATTAAAAACCGACCTAGTGTCTAACACTGCCCTCGTGGGGAGGCAAGTAAATAGGAATAGGGTTAGCGGCATAGAGAGGGAGAAAGTGATAGAGCGAGAGGGGGAAGACAGACAGAAAGAGGCGGTAGAGAAACAGGGAGAAGCATTGAGAATAAGAGACGGACAAACAGAGATATAGAAAGGGAGACTAGAGAGGGACAGAGAGAGAGAGAGAGAGAGAGAGAGAGAGAGAGAGAGAGAGAGGGGCAAACAAGCACAAAGATAGAGAGAGGCCAATAGACAAGGAACTGAAAACAGAGATAGATAGAAGCAGAGAGATTAAAAAAGAGGGGGGATTAGAGAGAGAGGGAGGGTAGAATTGAGACGCAAAGAAAGAGAGAGTAAGAAACGGGACACTTTAAAGATGGAAGAGTTAGAGGCATAGAGGGAGAGTGATAGAAAGAATACAGACAGAAAAAAAGGGGGCAAGAGAGAAACAGGAAGAATCACTGAGAACCAGAGACGGGTAGGATTAGAAAAGGCGAGATGATAGAGTGAGTGAGAGAGAGAGAGAGAGAGAGAGAGAGAGAGAGAGAGAGAGAGAGAGAGACAGACAGACAGACAGACAGACAGACAGACAGACAGACAGACAGACAGAGAGAATAAATAAATAGAAAAATAGAGAAAGATAGAAAGAGACAATCAGACAACGAACGCAAAACAGAGATAGACAGACAGACAGACAGACAGACAGACACAGACAGACAGACAGATAGATAGGTAGATAGATAGATAGATAGATAGATAGCTCAAATCCGGAAGTAAATTATCATTATCGCTCAGTGGTCCAGGAAGTGGACGATCAATTTACGTTAAATTTATATAATAAGGTTCTAAATTTTGTTTGTTTAATTGTTTAATTCTTTTATCGATTACTTTTGTAGGGATGTTCACATATAATCGCTTCAAAAGTAGAATCTCGTGTTTTTTTTTTAAAGAGAATTAGCATATGGCTCCAATAAGACTGGAGTTTGTATTCATTTGTGAGTTTGCGTTTTGCTTTCCTTTTTTTTTTAGAGAGAATATGAATACTTTTCGTTTTAAGTTTCGGATTTTTTTTTTTTTTTTTTTTTAGACGAGGTGTAACAATTTGTAATATTTGGATTATTCAGACTAGCCTTCTCATCTTGGATATTATTCTCAGAACGTTTGGGCGAAAAGATAATTCACTGCCTTGGATTAAACGAAGGGTTGGGTTTGAAATTCCGTCGAGATTTCCAATTTTTGGTATACATATTAGATATTGGTGGGGCAATGCCAAAAGATGTGCTAATCTAGGTTTATTATGATCGTTATTATATTTGTAAAAAAAGAATGGAATAAATATTTACAGATAAAATTATTTATGTTAAAATGTTTTAATAGAAAAGAATGTTAGAACACAAACAATAATGTAAAAATAGATTGACCTCTAGAGTGCGAAGTAGCATTACGTAGAGGTCAATTAAAGTGGCCTGGACTTTAGGTAGAGCTTAAAAAAGACACGTATCATTTGATTAGTCAAGAGTCAGGAGTGAAAGAGAGAAAGAGAGAGGGAGAGAGAGATAGCAAATCGAATCGGAGTCGACAGAGGGAGAAAGACGGCCCACGGACGGTGATGGCCTCAAGTAGAAGGGAACAGCATGCATTAATATAGAACCAGAGTTGCAGCTTTCCCATGAGGAAACATCGGTAAATAAAGTTGCTGAAAAGACAACCCGAAATTTTTTGACTCATTAGGATTAATCTTCTTTGCAGCTTTTCTCAGAATCCGCCAAACATGATTAAAGACGGGCCAGATATGTTTCTCCGATTGGTCCGATGTTACAACCCCAGAGAACTGTAATTTGTCACTTTCTGTTGTAAATGTTGCATGTTCGTTGTTAAATTATATCTGTTAATATGTAAACACTGTCGTAAGTGTAATACATGCAACAATTCAACGAACGATAGAAAAACTAGATTAGATGAACGCACGTATATACACGTGTCATATAGATGGCCGTGACACTATATACAAACCTATATACAAACGCAGATATCTATCTATATATCTATAAAAGTGAACGTGTCTGTCTGTCAGTGTGTGTGTCTGTGTACATTTCTCTACGCAATAACTCTGTCGATTTTTAGTCTACAGACGCGAAATTTGATATACAGGGTACTGAGATTTGGGAACATGTTTGTTATTCGTTTTCAGCCAAAACTTTTGCTGTTAAGGGGTCAAAGTTCAACGATTTGACCTTTGAGAACTCTACCAAACTCCTCCGCCAAATTTGGGTCTAAACACTTGAAATTTTAGATATAGGTTTCTTGGACATGGATCTAACTTAATAACTAGATTTGAGCCCAAAACAATAAATGATAAGTGGTCATAATAAGGGTAAAATTAAAAAAAAATTGACCGCTCAACATACACCTCCAAACACCCGGACAACGCCGGGCTGATATGCTAGTATATATATATATATATATATATATATATATATATATATATATATATATATATATATATATATATAAAATGAAAATTACAATTGAATTTACCAAAATGATCCAAGATGGTAAAATTAAAGTAAATTATAAATATTAAAGAATTAATATTTATAAAATTATCTCAGCCAGATATAAAAGCTCGATAAAACCAAATAGGAAATAGAGCTTAAGAGCTTATAATATGAGCAAACAGTAAATAAAACATGTTAAAAAACACTTTGAAATGAGTTAAAAACATATTTAATCTGAAAAGAAAACACTAGATAAATGCATAGTCCTATATATATATATATATATATATATATATATATATATATATATATATATATATATATATACACTCTGCATACACACATTCGTTAGAAGAACATTTTATACCATTAGACGACACACGGGTTTAGACACACATACATAATATATATATATACTTTCCCCAGTATACAATATATTCGTTCTGGTCTAGCAGGGTACACCTGAAAAAGATTAAAGGTTTTATCGGTCGAAACATTCAATATTAAAATTCTAATCCCAACAATACAGAATATATACTTTAGTTTGCTCTAACATTTTTCCTTTTTCTTTTCTTTTCTTTTTTATTGCGTATCAATATTTTTTATTTAATTAAGATGTTTTAAAACCAATCGATCGATCGATTAAGGCTTATTTATGTACTACGTTGCGATTGAGGCTTATGTAATGCGCTTAACTATGATATTTTAATTTATGCAAAGTTCGTATTTATTATTATAAAGTCAATTCTCTATTGATTATTATATTGTACCGAATATATAGTAGTTATTATAAAGTTTAAAAAAACATGATTTGGGCGCCCTTAGCTAGAATCGAAACCAAAACGTCATCGTTTGAGAGATCGTCAGATGGATAAGAAATTAAAAAGTTAGTAAGTTAACAAGTTAAAAAGTAACGTATAAATGTATATATTTGCGCATGCGTACAAATAACATGTCTAGTCGCCTTAAGCCTCCCAAGTTTTAATGTTGTTCATTTTTTATCCCTTTAGCAGCTATTTCAACAGCTAAAAACACATTAAAAACGGTCAACAAAAAATGCAATTATTTGACTCGCCTCGCGCCACTTTGAGACCTTGCGTTTCTGTAGAGAAGCACTTTGAAAAAAAAGGGGACAGACAGAAACACATAGGGAATTTTATAAATTAGATTTACATATTTTATTTATTAACGCTTCACGGAAATTAAAAGTATACTCATCTATTAGAAAAAACAGTATCTGCTATACTAAACTTAAATTATTGTATTTAAAGGTCTATGACTGAGAAGGTGGGCTCCCTTTACCGACTAGAAAACCATCTTATATTTCTACAAAACTACCATTCGCACATGCAGTGAGTATTGTTGCCATACATGGATATGTGCTCTCCTTAGACAACGAACAAGAAGAAATTTATAGCCTAATATACTCCGCGCTGTCTATTAAACTCCATCGCCTTTCACATCGCCCCAGAGTGGTTGTATTGCAAGCACTTTCACGAAATGTGCTCCGATGAACTGACTTCTCTCTTAACGCATATGCCCCGGCCATTCCTGTCTTGCAGCAAAACCCCACTTCTTCATTGTAGAGGTTCCCAGATGCCGCAAAACGTTCTACTCTAATAACTTTTTTTCATCGTCTAGCTCTTGTTTAAAATTCCCACCCTGCTCCATGTTCTCCCGACCAAGACGCCGGAATTTCAATGTAATGTAAAAAAATAAAAACGCCTTGCTGATCAATTTTTTTTTTATATAGGATACCTTATATTAAATATGTCCCATGGTCAGAATAGACCCTCAACTTTCAGTGTCGATGTGCGTGTTTATAGATCATTTAAAATTAACCTCTTTGCTAAAAGATCTTTTTTTTTCAATAAATGTAAAAAAATTATTTCATTCATAGTCATTAGATACTAATTAAGAAAGGTCCATTGAATTTCTATTTCATCTTAAAATACCTTAAGCTTAAGCGAGTCAAGCTAAGAGTGAGGGAGGGAGAGAGAGAGAGAGAGAGAAAGAGAGAGAGAGAGAGAGAGGGGGGGGATGATATATAGCGAAAAGAAAGATACTTATTTAGACTATTCTCTATTCTATTCTCTCTATAAAAGTGAGAATGTGTGTGAGGACACTTCTCAACCTATATACTCAACGGATTTTTAATCTACAGACTTGAAATTTGATATATAGGATATTCAGACATGTGGAAAAATTTTTAATCAATTTTTGTCGGGAAAAAACTAAAGGATCAAAATTGAAAAAATTGGTACGTGATGGTCGTAGCATTTTTATCTGTTTGCTAACTGTTCCACGAATGCGCATGCGTGAATGTATCACATGACATGTTTAGTATGTTAAAAATAAATAAGTTTAATAACATTTTGTAAAGATCGTGTCAAGCCGGCCTAATGGTTATCTTACGATACTCACTGTCTTTAAGTTTTGGTTTCGATCTCAGTATTTTCCTTTTTTTTTTTACTTACAAGGGGTGAACTGTTTAAAAAAAAACAAATACTCGCATGCACATGTCTCAGTTTCTATGTTAATTAAAATATAATATTTATGCGCATTTTATGTTCGGGCAACGCTAGACGACCTGGTAGTAATTTCATGTTTTTCAAATGCAACTGGCTTTGCAAACTTGCACCTTTTCAAATTCAAACAATATCGAATCGTGACAATTTTTTTTTAAGTGAATGCATGTACATGTATGTACACATACATACATGGATGTGTACATGTGTGTTTACCCACACAAAGCACGTTGTCACACAGCTGAGCACCACAACAAATAGAATATTGTGTCTAATCGATAATCAATAACTAATCGATATTTAACCAACAAACAAAAGCCTTTTTCAAAGAAAAAAAAAAACGCTTTCTTTTAAAATATTCATGTCCGCCATTTTTCTTTGTTTATAACTAAAAGTAGTTTTCGATTCTCGGCTCTATTTTCATCCGCTATAGTTGCACCGTATTGTGTTGCCTAACGACTGATCTCTATTTGTCCCTATTAATCCTCGACTGTGCATTGAAAAGATAATATGCACATTATTGTTACATAGTGTTCTCATTGAAGTTATCACTAGAGTTATCATAGAGGGGCACGAAATTGACGTTTGGTGTATAACATAAAAGAATTCCGGGTGCGTATGATCGTCTAGTTTCATATGCAGTTGTGTGTGTTCATATCTAATTGTTCATATGCTTTTGTGTGTGTGTTACATGCATTTTCTTCGACATACCTTACTTCATGTGTCGTCGATGTTGATCCATCTGGAATTCATCTCCTCTTGGAGGGAGACTGGTACCTGTTAGACGAAGATTTATCACTCCAAGACGATGAATTGGTTTTATAGATTTTATTTTCCTTCCAGATGTCGACACAGAATATGTATTGTGCTGCCTAATGACTGATCTCAATTTGTCCCTCGACTGTGCATTGAAAAGATACCATGCACATTATCATAAGAAAGGTCCCCTGCGAAACTTTAGAAAGATTGGTTCAGTAGTAGCAACTGGCTTTGCAAACTTGCACCTTTTTTTTTGCACCTCAGTTAGCAAACAGATAAAAATGCTACGACCATCACGTACCAATTTTTCAATTTTGATCCTTTAGTTTTTTCCCGACAAAAATTGATTAAAAATTATTACTGTACACTCTTTAACCCTTATCCTTGAGTGGCCTCTTGGCCTTGATAATGAGTTGATACCTATAAAAAAAAATGAAAAAAAGAAAAAGTCCAATGTGAACAAGATCTAATTGAATCGTCCCCCTAAGTAATCCAAGTTTCAAAATTCCCACTGTTTACTATGCTAAAATCACAATGACTAATGTATGCCTATTAACCCTTATCCTCGAGTGACCTCTGGGCCTTGATAAGTGGTGACACCCTTGTAAAAAAAAAAAAAAAAAAAAAAAGTTCCCGAAAGTAGAAACGGACAGACGGACAGACTAAAAGACACTTCTACTTATATTGATAGGTTGAGAAGAAGGTTCTGGAGGAATTTTTAATCTTGATGTATTTTCAAATAAGTTTTCGTTATAATATCTTTTCTTTTATACATCAATTTAAGAGCGTTTTTCACTCTATCTAATCGTTTAAATTATAATCGTTTTAAAACAATTATATCTTCTTTTCATAACGTTGTATACAAGATGGAAAAAAAAGAAATATTCGCATAATGTTCTCATTTCAATTCAAGCTAGGCCAAAAATCTACTAAAACAGCTCGCAATATCAACGAAGCGTTTGGCCCATGGATCACTACTGAAGGCACAGCACAATGGTGGTTTAAGAAATTTGGTGGCGGCGGCGGCGAGAGTCTTGAAGATAATAAGCGTAGTGGTCGGCTATCGGATGTTGACAATGATTAATTGAGAATCTTGGCTGAAGCCAATCCACGCACAACTGTTCGAGAATTTACTTTCGAATTAGACGTAACGTATACGACGATTCCTAATTACTTGATAGAAATTAGAAAGACAAAAAATGGATAAATACTTCCTAACAAATTGAACGACAACCAAAAGAAACGCCATTATGAAGTGTCATCTTCCCTTCTCTTACGCACCAACAATGACTCGTTTCTCGATCAGGTTGTGACTTGCAATGATGTGGGGTTTTTACGACAAACAGCGACGCTCAGCTCAGTGGTTATACGCCGACGAAGCTCAACGACACTTCCCGAAGACAGAGTTATGAAACTTGGCCTCATTCGCCATACTCTCCAGACCTCTCCATTACTGCATACCACTTTTTCAAGAATTTCGACAACTTTCTGCATGAGAAATGCTTCAAAAGCCGCAGCGATATCAAAAAAACCTTCAGCGACTTAACCAGAATGCAAGATTTTTACGTTACTGGGATAAATACACTTATTTTGCGATGTCAAACGTGTGTTGATACTGATGGTTCTTATTTTGATCAATAAATTTTTGTTTGAACCGAGATATGTTCATCCGAATTTAAAAGTTAAAAACCGCCAAAACTTTCTTGTCAACCTGATGAAAAGCAATGTGTGTGTGTGTGTGTGTGTGTGTGTGTGTGTGTGTGTGTGTGTGTGTGTGTGTGTGTGTGTGTGTGTGTGGTGAGGGGGAGGGGCAAAGGAAAAAAGGCAGTATAAAGACAGAAAATAAGATGATGTTATAAGCATAGTGAATAGTTATGTAGTAGCGATCCTCATCCACTTTCGAACACCAGGTCTTTTTGTTAGTACACGTTATAAACAGTTGTTTTATCCATAAAAATCGCTTACAAAATTAATAAATAATTCACAGCAGCGTAACATTAGTTATCGTTACCTGATGAGTTAGCACAACCACTGTGGCGCATTTTGCATATCTCTATTATATTAACAAGTAGCAGACTTGCCCGGTTGCACGAAAAAATCCGGTTTGCAATATCGTAACACCATTCTCGGTGTATTAATATAAATAATTCCCATGTATGTAATAAAGAAATCTCTCTCTCTCTCTCTCTCTCTCTCTCTCTCTCTCTCTCTCTCTCTCTCTCTCTCTCTCTATTTCTCTCTCTCGCCCTCTCTCTCTGTTTCTCTCTCTCTCTCTCGAGTCGAGCTTCAAAAAGATACTGATCTTGTGAAAAGTCGCCGCCTCTGTCGAAAGTTTAAGGCAGACATGCAAACATACGTAAACAGATTTATATATTTGTAGCTCAAATTTACGACCAAGACCGATTAAAAAGCTTGCCCTATCTCTGAATACCCTTTATGCAAAATTTCAAATGTTTACACCAGAAATTGTCTTTACTAATTTGGTAGAGAGCGCAGAGGCCACATTTTTTTTTAATTTGACCCCTATTATGACCCCTTAACATTTATTGTTTTGGTCTCAAATCAAGTTATTTAGTTCCATGTCCAAGTAACCTATATCTAAAATTTCAAGTGCTTTGACCTAAAATTGGCGGAGGAGTTTGGTAGAGTTCTCAACGGTCAAATCGTTGAACTTTGACCCCTTAACATCCAAATTATTGCCCGAAAACAGATTACAAAGATTTTCCGAAATCTCAGTACCCTGTATATCAAATTTCGAGTTTGTAGACTAAAAGTTCACGGTGTTATTATGTAGGGAAATGTACACAGACAGACAGACACTTTCACTTTTATATGATGATTGCAACGTCTTGTCAGACGAGTGCCACTCCCTCAGACATTAAAAATCCATGAGCCCAAATGTCTGAGGGAGTATCTATACAAATATGATGTTAAAGAGTCTTAGCTTTGTACGACAGCTAAGTCTCTCTCTCGGTTCAAAATGTTGAGATCCAGCAACAAGCAAGAGCAAGATAGCCAGCAACAAATTAAACTGCAGACCAGCTTAATGCGGGTACTGGTCTTCCGCTTTATGTTTTTTTAAATCAGAGATTTGCTTCTCCTAGAATGGTTGCTTCACCGCGGCTTACGGGAACCCTCTCTACCCCAATACACATATACACACACACACAAATATACACGGTGCTAGTTGACCGTTGACCCAGAAAAAGAGTTCATTCGCCCTTTGGAAGGTCTTGTTTTTAATCCTTCAGGGAGACTAGCCGCCCTCCTCACCAAACAAGTCTGGTGGGGGAACCAGTTTAGTCGCCGGTGACCCGATAACTTTTATATATATATATATATATATATATATATATATATATATATATATATATATATATATATATATATATATATATATATATATATATATAAGATTCAGTTGTTATCTTTTTTTTTTTTTAAGATAAAATCGCCCGATCACTGAAGAAAAGATTCAATCAAAGAAAGACATCCGGACGGTCCACATAATTTTCTAATTATTAAGATAATTTATAAACAAAACTATTTAGTCTGTTAAAAATATTATGAACTTCAATTATACAATATTTTTATTACAATAAATTATGTCGCCATTAAATAACCCAAAGGGGCTCGTATGCCATCAAAACACAAACGTTTGAAACGGTGGATATTTTTTGCTAATGAATGAGACATTAAACAGTGGCAAAGATTGCTATGCTACAATAATAAAAGACATGTGAAACGTTAGAATGATAATATATAAAAAATATACGACCTCTTACGAAACAGATTAAATTGATAAGTTATAATCTGTTCCAAGTGACAATTGAATAAACTTGACAAGTATTTAACTTTAAATGTGTTTTATAACTTTATAAAAACTCGTCTACCTGAAACCACTATCAATAATTTCCCTCGCTCTTTATCTGTGCCTAAATCTAAACGTAGATTCCATGAACAAAGCTTCTTTCTTAGAACTGAACACCTGTGGAACTCTCTTCCGTTTATCTGCTTTCCAGCTGATTACAATATGGTCGTCTTCAAGTTCCATGTAAACAAGTTCCTGATGAGCCGTTTCCCTTAAGTAATCAAATTTTACCAAATTTACACTTCTAATGATTACTATGATATTGTCCTTTTGACAAATGTACGCTCTTTAACCCTTATCCTCGAGTGGCCTACGGGCCTTGATAAGTGATTATTCCCTTGTAAAAAATAAGTAGTGTCTCTGACCCACTTCTCATATATGTAGAGCAACGAAACTTGGCACAGTTATTAGTCTGTCTACGTAGGGGGCGCTTAGAACTGCACTTTCCCTCCATCGTTTAATGCAGCTCTGGAGATGAAAATCGGAAGAGTAGACGGCAGGTTTATATATACATATATATATATATATATATATATATATATATATATACAAAATAACGAAAACAACAATCGCTCCTGACGACGATCGGATGTACCGATTGAAAGCCCTCGAGAAGAATATGGCCGAGCAACAACTTCTGGGCACTATAATATTCAAAATGCCAGCCGAAATAAAAAATATAAAAGTTAACTGGATTATTTTACTATAAAACAGGTGCCCAGAGAACTCGTACCCGGAAAACTCGTCCATTTTAGCTAGGTAGGGAGACTGGTCCATTATTGAATAAATATCGATTGAAAACACATTTTAGGACTATTCTTCAGGGAAATGTTTTTAAATACGACTGCGCCCCCCGATGATATTTATAAAAAGGGGTTTTATTTGTTTACTCTTGTTTAAAAAAATAAGCTTGATCACGAAGTCACGAAGTCAATACACGAAAAACGAAGCCATGTATTTATTTAGAAAAATACTTTAGTTTTAACACTTTTTATCACGAAACAAAAAAGAAAACATTTATGTTGTATCAAAAAAAGGAAACATTTTATTCAGAAGAATGAATTTAGTTTAAACAATCCTTGTGTTAATACGAAACAAAAAAGAAAACATTTATGTTGTATCAAAAAAAGGAAACATTTTATTCAGAAGAATGAATTTAGTTTAAACAATCCTTGTGTTAATACGAAACAAAAAAGAAAACATTTATGTTGTATCAAAAAAAGGAAACATTTTATTCAGAAGAATGAATTTAGTTTAAACAATCCTTGTGTTAATACGAAACAAAAAGAAAACACTTCTTGTATTATCAGATATTAAATTATTATATAAAAAAGTTGATTAAATTATTATGTTAGTGTTAAAAGTAAATTAAGTATTTTGAATAAAATATTTGTTTTATTATTTGATAATATTAAAAATTTTGGTCAATGTCAAGTTTCTTTCTGACTTCCCCCCCCCAAAAAAAAAACTGTAAAATGACGAGTGAATAGGTTTACTGGGGTGCTGAAAACGAATATCACATTTACGTTTGGGGCAGATAAGTACTTTTCATGATATGAAGAAATAAGTTTTTCAAAAAGTGGGGGATCACTTTCCTATATAAATTTAAAGTAAACTGAACACCCACAGAGTTAGAACAAATTAATAATTTAACTGTTTTTTGACCGAGGATCACCACCTGGCGACAAGTTTTCCTAAATTCGTATTTTGTATATAAATTATCGGCGAGATACAAATTTAAAAATGAACATGTCTGTAATTAATGGATCTTGTTTCACAAAATTATAAAAGAGATAGAAAAAAATGATGTATAGAAATTGTTGGTTGATTTTTAAATAATAAATTTGCTATATTTATATCTTAAAATCATTGTTACCTGCGATAAATAAAGCGCCAAATATCGGAACATTTCTTAAACAGACTTAAATCGACGCCATTTAATGAACTCATTCTATAGTTGTGTTTCTTCGGGCGCTTTTGTAATTAGAATGGGAATCAGGATCGGGAATCGTATCGGAATCGGAAATTTAGAACGGAATCGGTAATTGTATCCGAATCCGGAAAAATTTTGGAATCGTCCCATCACTAATATATATATATATGTTTATATAAAATAGGTTAAGAAATTCCAACGAAAGATGTATATTTAAATAAGGGGGTGGTCACCAACAATGTGTATTTTTAACATTATTTTATTATTCCGTGTCTTGGTTTTTCATTGAGAATTATGTTTAGATCATTGTAATAATGTTTTTAAATCATTGAAATCGTTTTTAACGCGTTTCAGACGTTCTGTGAAGCGTCCTCTTCAGAAATTATTTTCAAAATGTGTTGGAGATGTAAAAATAGCATTTTCGTAGTTCATTTGAAATGTTTCCAAGAGGTGGAAACGTGTAAGTGTCTACTATTCATTGGAATGTTCAATTTTTATTAGTTTTATTGGGCTGTGGTCACTCCTGTCTTGTGTTTCTCTCTCTCACTGCTTGTGTTTTTTTCTTTTCCTTTAGGGTAGGATGCGTGTGTGTGCGTGTGTTTTCTTTTATTGGTTTGAAGAATGTGTGTACTGTTTTATAGTATTATGAAGTTATTTGCTTCCCTAGGAAGGTAACTGTGATCCAAGGTCGTTACTAATGTTTATGTGTAAGGAGGGGGCGAACAAGCTCTTCTGAAAGAAGAGTAGGGGTGCTTTTATTCTATTTTGATATTTATTTTTTGGATTTTTAGATTTTAGTATTGTGATTTTTCGTTTCAGTCTTAGACTGTTCGGGTATTCTTTATATTATGTTTGTTTAGATAGAGTGGTGTATTTAAAAAGCCCAATAAAACAGTAATAAAAATTGAACATTCCAATGAATAGTAGACACTTACATGTTTCCACCTCTTGGAAACATTTCAAATGAACAACGAAAATGCTATTTTTACATCTCCAACACATTTTGAAAATAATTTCTGAAGAGGACGCTTCACAGAACGTCTGAAACGCGTTGTGTGTGTGTGTGTGTGTGTGTGTGTGTGTGTGTGTGTTTATTTATATATTTCAATTCAGGCAATAAGAAGAAAAGGTCAATACAGCCACAATATGAAGTAGAGCTTGTGACAAGGAAAAGAAATAAAGGCTGTAAATTAAAAATTTATTGTTCGGCAGAATACTCCCCCAAAATAAATTTCCCTGTAAATTCTTATTTCCAGCCTTGATTTCTTTTCCTTATATATATATATATATATATATATATATATATATATATATATATATATATATATATATATATATATTTTCCTTATATATATATATATGTGTGTGTTTGTGTGTGTTTATATATATATATATATATATATATATATATATATATATATATACACTAGCAAAAGTACCCGTCGTTGACTGGGTTCAAAAACAGCCTACAGGAAATGGACTCTGATTTATGAAAGTATGATAGGTTATGAAAAGGAAGGGTTGTAAAGAGATAGCTTTGAATTTGTGTGTATCAAAAGCAAAGCAAAATATGATTAAAGTAAAAATAAAATAGATAAACCCCATAATTTATCATACCATACCTGTTCACACTGAAACACTTATCACAATATTCTGTGGATCTATATTAAAAAACCTTGTTAAACTTTGTTACATATTTCCATTCTATGGATGTCAGGCGCGACGCATAACCCATAATTTTATTATACCATCCCTATTAAAGTTAAAACATACTTGTTAAAGTATTATTATGTACATCTATATCAAAAACACTTGTAAACGTTATATTTTTTAAATTTTTATTTTTTTTATTTCCATACTTTGTGGACCAGGCGCGTACGCAGACCCCACCATTTTAATGACCCACCATTATACCAGATCAAACATACCCATTCCTGTGTCTCTATAATCTTCTATCATTATATGTGATCAGTTTTCTATAATAGTCAACCATATAGGAGCCTATTCGTGACCAAACACACAGACGTTCAGCTTTATATATATATATATATATATATATATATATATATATATATATATATATATATATGCGTGTGTGTGTTTGTGTAGAAAATAAAGTGATATATTGGGATTTTATTATTTCATTCTTTAAATACAACTGGCTTCGCAAACTCACATCTTTGCAAATTAAAATATCGAACCGTAACACAATGGGTGAACTAACGGACCCCATTGTTGCTCTGGTGAATGCACTCGTGTGTGTGTATGTGTTCGTGTGTGTGTATGTGTTCATGTGTATGTATGTATTTGCGTGTGTCTCCATACATAAATCACATCGCTAAACAGCTGAACACCGCAAAATATAGAATATTGTGTCTAATCGATAATCAGTAACTAATCGATATTCAACCAACAAACAAAAGGAAAAGAAAAAGGATGCTTTCTTTAAAAATATCCATGTCCGCCATTTTTCTTTCTTTTTGACTAAAAGTAGTTCATGATTCTCGGCTCTATTTTCATCCGCTAAATTTGCACGGTATTATGTTAACTAATCTCTATTAATCCCTATTAAATCCTAACTGTGCATTAAATGGGTACGACGTTATAATAACAAAGGTTCATACAAATTTTATAACAACAGGCCTGCGCTTCCGATCTGGCAACATGCGTGCCGTGGACGAGATCATAGTCTGGCAGGATTTTTTTTACTGATCTTGCCCGGTCTCTTAATTTTAATAGCTTCTCTTAATTACCTAAAAAATCTCTTGCAGGACCTGTGCACCGACTTTTAGTTCCGCCTCCATTTTTAGGGGGTTTGGCCTTCGGAGCAAGATCAAAGTGTAGTATCTGTTCCGGCAGATGCTGCAAGCAAAGACGATCACAGTGTAGTATCTGTTCCGGCAGATGCTGCAAGCAAAGACCATTGCCCTTGTGGCAATCTTCTGGTCCATGTAGGGGCAACCCTACTTGGGCCAGCTGGCCAATCAATATCCAGCTCCCATTTCCCACCTCTCGGGAGCTGATCCCCTTTTCCCTTCCCCCTCCCCTTCTCTCTCCACATTAAAAAACGGCCTTGGGCCTAATTTGCTCGGTTGGGAAGCAAATAAATACAGCCTCCCTTTTAGGGAGTTTGGCCTTCGGGCCAAGATCAAAGTGTAGTATCTGATCCGGCAGATACTGCAAGCAAAGACCATATGTGGGGGCGACCCCACAGATAAGACCTTGGTCAATATAAGGGCAACCCTTCATACCAATTGCCACTAACCAGTTCCCCTACTCTCCGGGGAGTTGGTCCCCATTTCCCCTTCACTCCTCACATTAAAAATCGGCCTTGTGCCTAATTTGCTCAGTGCGGGAGCAAATAAATACCCTGTGCACCGACTTTGCTCGGTGGAGAGACAGAGGGCATAAAGAAAAAATCCACTCTCTCAAAAACAAATCAAACTAGACTGATCTAACAGTGTTTTATTTTTTGGAGTTGGAATTGAGCTTCCCATTAATAGAAAGCAATATTAATAAGCACGTTAACTAACGCATAAGAGAATATGCTTACATCACCTATAATTGAAAAAAAAATTGTTTACAAAAAATATTTAAGCAGTCGTGAAACAATAAACAGCAATTTGAAAATGCACCTAATTAATTGTTTAAAAGTTTGAATGTGTTCTTGACCTTTCCCCTAACAAAGGAAATTAATGAATAAGGAATGCTTTCGAAGACATATTTCAATCCATCTTAAATCATTGGTTCTGGTGTTTTTGCAATGAAGGAGAAGTCTTTATGGATTGTACTAAATCCGTTTTGTTTTGATGAAGTAAATGATGATGACCTCGAGTGGAAACTCACACAGCCGTTAATTAAAGACTTGTTCATTTTTATAGTTTTTCATAAGATGATTGGTTTCATTTAACTGTTACGTTCAATTCGATCTATGTCCAATTTCTACATTCGACATAATTGCGTAGAATTTATGACGTAAATGTTCTATCACATGGATATATATATATATATATATACATATATATATACATATATATGTGTATATAGATAGATAGATAGATGTTATTTCATTTGTTTTTGTTTTTGCGATACGTTTTGAATGAATTCAATTATTCATACAAAAGTGCATTTTTTACCTAAATGCGAGTTGCGAATAATCTTTCGTTTGGACCAATTGGGTATTTCCAAATGGGGAGCGGCATATATATTGTTTTTTAAAATATAATTATCCACTGACACATGTTTCGTTGCCTACGACCCGTCAGAGTGGCTGAATCTAGCGATTTCGAATCTCGCTAGATTCAGCCACTCTCAGGAGTCGTAGACGACGAAACACGTGCCAGTGGATAATTATATTTAAAATACAAATATATATATATATATATATATATAAGAGACCTTGTAGGAGTGTGTGTGTGTGTGTGTGTGCAAAAAGTCTCTAAAAATCTCCTCTCTGAATATTTGGTCATGCACTAATTAAATGTTATCGATTTAACAACGTTATTTTTATACAGTTTATGTATACGTATACGTACAGTCGTACGATAACGGATGAAGATGGAGGGCTATATATTTTGGTTTCGGTTCTAACTGATGTCACACAAGTCATTTTTTCATTCTGATTTGACTAATATGTAATATAATAATAAACACGAAATATGCATGAATTAAAATATACTCGTAAAATACGTTTAACTATCTTTACTCTTATATAAAAGTCACTTTGTGTGTGTGAGTCACTTTCTCATAGGTTCCTAAACGGTTGAGCCTATCCTTTGTAAATTTAATTAATTTAAGAATTCAGGTGATCGCTCATCTCCCTCTCAGTACACACCAATAAGTCTCCTGTGCATCATGAGTAAGCTGCTGGAATTTAAATAGAGAAGTGGTCAATAATCTCAGCAAAAACAACCTTCTTAGTAGCATGCTATATGGCTTCCGTTCTGCTAGAGGTTCTTACAGCTAAATCTTATAGGATTAGCGAATCTCTCGACGGAGCCTTCCTCTCTAGGGCAATTGCTTTTGACATATCAAAGGCCTTTGATAAGGTATGGCATAAAGGTCTACTTCATAAAATCTTCAGCTACGGTATAGCTGAAAATGTCTTCTCAATTATTAAATTATTTCTCTCTGATAGGTTCATAAGAGTAGTGGTTGGTGGGCAGAAATCAGAAGCCCTCAGTATTAATGCTGGAGTCCCACAAGGGTCCATCCTGGGCCCAACTCTCTTCCTGATCTACATTAATGATCTTCCAAATCACATCCTTACATCATTCGTAAACGTTTATGCTGATGACACTACAATCTATGGTAGTACATCAAAGACCGTAAACGACCAAGTTCTCTCTGAGTCTCTCTCCTCTGATCTTTAGCATGTGATACAATTGGGAAAGAGGTGGCTGGTTACTTTTAATGCATCTAAAACCAAACTTTTATCTCTACACCATCTACGCTCTGATGCCAATCTGAATATGAATGTCTCTCGTCTTGGGGAGGATTTATGTTTTGATAACTTTCTGGGCTTGAAATGGAACACGTATATCTGACCTGAAATGGAACACGTATATCAAATCCATTACCAGGGTCGCTGGAAAAATGGTGGGACCCTTCTACCGCTCCAGTACACACACACACACACACACACACACACACACACACACACACACACACACACACATATATATAGTAAGACATATATAGTAAGACATATATACTAAGTAATAATACCTTTATATATATATATATATATATATATATATATATATATATATATATATCGCAAGGCATAATCACTTTGACACACTGGTTCTCGTTAGATCACCGAAGTGGAGCAACGTTAGTACCAGATGGGTGACCATTTGGGAATTCTAGGCGCTGTATGTGCTTTCCGCTTATCTCGGCATTGTTTCCAGTCGTCCTGAACCTCCATTTGCCCCTGATATTCAACAATGTCGACTCAGTAAAGGTCTGGTTGAAGATTGCGCTTGCCACAAAAATTCCACGCGCAGGGACCCTTACAGTGGGTATCCATAGTCTGTCAAGACTGAAGGAAGCCCTTTTTTTAACATATATTTGTATATGTGTGTGTGTGTGTGCGCACGCGCGTAGGTGTGCTGTGTAATAGAGAGAGAGAGAGAGACGGATAGAAAAAGAGACGAAAGAAAATGAGAGTGATAGAGTATGCATGTTTGAATGCGCATCTTACGTTGTTAAGCGCGTTAAGAAGAAAGATGAAAAAGACTAACAGAGATAAGCCGTTGTTTTCCTGCATGTGCACTGACTAAATGTTATCGGTTTAATAGCGTTAACGTTCGCAGTTTATGTGTATGTAGGGATACCATAACGGGCAAGACTAGAGAGCTATAGGTTTTGGTTTCGATTCTATCTGATGGCATACAAGTTTGTTTTTTTTTAACTTTTGAATTCACTAATATATAATCCCTATCTCTACAATTATATAAAAATCACTGTGGGTGTGTGTGTGCGTTAGTTCTTTCCTTTTAGCGTCCGAAACGGCTGAGCCTATCTTTTGCAAATTTCACACAAGGATGCCTGGTTGTGTATTTTGATATGTTCTGTACAAAAATTCATCCGATGAGTAACGAAAATCTAAAAACTTCGATTCTAAAAATAGTTTTTTTTTTCTTTCCTTATAAATAAAAAGGAAATTTTACAGGGGGAGTATTTTAGATTGCACCGGCAAGGGAAATAATAAAATCTCAACAAATAATTTCTTCTTAGAAAAAAACAAGTTCGATTACATTTGGATATATAGCACAGTAGTAGAGCATTCGACTACTGATCGAATGCTTCCGTGTTCAAGCCTGCGTGTATCTCACCATTTTATTTTAATTTTTATTATTATCATTATTGAATTCAATTTACAATACAAGAAGAGTTACCATTTAAAATCGCCGAAATTCATTTCTTTATTTGCATATTTTAAAACTAAATATTAATCTGAAGTGAGTTTTTCAGGCAAACACAGACGGAATTTGATGAACTACATTATCATTATTTTTTTTTCTTGGCGAATTAGTCCACAGAGCAAATTATTCCTCGTAATATATGATATTCAATAACGGATTGATTCTATAATACATAGACAATCTCCATAAATTAAAATATCATGTTTAAGCATATTGTACGACCGGGTATGCCGGGCATCAAGTTAGTATCATAATAAATATGAAATATGTATGAATTAAAAAATAATTGTAGAATACGCTTACGTACATGAATATAATTATTTAATTATTAAATACCCACAGACACTAGTGTTTCATCCTTTCGGGAATCGTCAGTGCAGGGTGTTACGATTACCGGTGGTCGGGAGGTTCGCACCCGGCAACGAAGCCATCTCTAACTCGATTAGCAAGGATCAAATCCATACGGCCACCGTCAACCGCGAGAAACATTCGTCGAAATTTAAACATTTATTTTTTAGAAATCTTTAACGCCTGTCAGAGTGATTTAATGATTATAATATTATGAACTGCGCATGCGAGCTAAAGTTACCGACTTTATTCCAACTGTAAAGTGCTCAACGATAAAAAAAATGAGTTTATTTTTTTCCTCGAGTGACCTCAGGGCCTTGATAAGTGTTTGTTTGAATAGACATTTGGCGAAATAATTTACGGGCGCCACTCCCGTAGGTCGATCGGTAGAACTACTGACTGTCAACGCGATGGTTCTAGGTTCAATCCTCGGCTTGGGGGAGGTGCTAGTCTAGTGGCACTGATGAGTTGTGATACAACGAAACAGGACTGCATGTCGATGACTATATATATATATATATATATATATATATATGTTAGTTGGAGAGAGAGAGAGAGAGAGAGAGAGAGACGGAAGGTAAAGAAAATGAGGGTGATAGGATATGCATGTTGAAAGCGTAAGTAATGTGGGTGTTAAGCGCGTTACGAAGAAAGGGGAAGGAGAAAGGTAGATAAGAGCTCCCTTATCCGTCAAGTACGTACGACGTGAAGACGCACCTGACATTTTCCAACAACCTTGGCGGCAAGTCTAAGTGGACCATTCAGTTTCCATCTACTGACATTCCAATAAGTCCGATGCCAACACGCAGCTGCGCACGGCAAACAATAACACGGTACATGCACCTGGAAATTTCAAGGGGGCGGCAATAACTCGTCCAGGGCACTCCACAATAAACAGAGGAAATGGCTTCAATAATTGCTTCTTTTTTTTTTTTTTCGCGTTGGAAATATTCCATCTTCTCCTCACTTTCGTCGCCATTTTCATTCAGAGAAAAGAAAAAGCTAAAATTAAAAGTGTGGAGGATTACAGACGATGTGCACTTAGCGCAAAGCAATAATGTTCCGTGAAAGAGGTAAGATACTTCTCGGATAAGATGTAAAGAAATCAGGAAAATCAATTAACAAAGTATATTGATTTTTTTTACTCGCAGTAGCAGGTTGGTGAGCTGATTTGGTAAGAGAATCGATTGTCAATGACTAATGTTGATGAATTCGTCACGTCTAGCTACGCCGATGAGTCATGACACGACAAGTATATATATATATATATATATATATATATATATATATATATATATATATATATATATATATATATATATATAGGCTGACCCCTCCCCCTGCAAAAAAAAAACCGGGCCCGACTATAATTAGGTCCCGCTTCTTAGTGTTTTGTCCGAATGAA
Organism: Euprymna scolopes; assembly: GCF_053919585.1. Classification (NCBI taxonomy): domain Eukaryota; kingdom Metazoa; phylum Mollusca; class Cephalopoda; order Sepiida; family Sepiolidae; genus Euprymna; species Euprymna scolopes. The sequence continues at coordinate 109,996,028 of NC_136499.1, read as the reverse complement.
ATGAAACTTTGGTCATAACTAGTTTATTATATTCAAAACATCACATCAAAATACTAGGGTCTTTGGCCTTTTTTTGTCCGTTGACTGTAAAATGCTCAGGAAAACAATTGAATGACTTCTGTTTTTTTTTGGTCACCCTATATATATATATATATATATATATATATATATATATATATATATATATATATATATATATTTTGTGTACAGAAAGTTGTTAGTTGAGACAGGTCATTGGTACCGTCGGTTTCAAGCCCGATAATAAGGCCCGTTTAAGGTATCCTTATCGAGCTCTCTTCAGCCAATATTCGTCTCGATAAGGATACCTTAAACGGGCCTTATTATCGGGCTTGAAACCGACGGTACCAATGACCTGTCTCAACTAACAACTTTCTGTACACAAAATATAAGTACGCTCTTAAAATTTGGATTTTCCTTTTAATTGAGCACTCTGCTGGAATTCTTTTTCCAAAAAAACTAATCATATATATATATATATATATATATATATATATATATATATATATATATATATATATATATATATATTTATATACTATTCTTCTGTTCCAGGAACCTTTATTTTAATTTTACCCCATTCTCCCACCTTTGTAAACTTTCTGCTGTGAACACATATATGACGTCATCACATAGCAGGTCACCACATATGATGTCATCTGCTATATCGTCGCACACAGACACACACACAGACACACACACATACACACACATACACATACACACACACACACATATATATATATATATATATATATATATATAGAGAGAGAGAGAGAGATTAAATGACATATCAATTGGTGAAGTTAAAATGCAAAAAAGTATTAAAAAAGAAAACGTCTCAAACTGAAAAGTTATTAAAATAAAGGAAAAAGAAAGGAGTAAAGGAAAAAATAAATAAATACAGTCGCATTATTAAACTAGACTAACGACATTGTTTCCGAATTCATTTTAGACGGCAAGACATTTCTTCCGACTTCCTATTTGCTTTCAACCTTTCCGGAAACATTTGTAATACTTTCATTTGATTAGTTTATTTAGTCGCTAACATTTGTGTTGGGAATTTATATCTGCACAGACACTAATAAAAAGACATTGTGTTTCGATATAAAAGTTGAACTATTAAATATTTGTATTCGGATGCTGAATATATTTATTATTAAACAGTAGCAGAACCTGTGGACATTCAACGCAATGAGAAATATATTTAATGAAAAATGTTCTTTTTCTGGGTAGCAGGAAAAATAGTCTTTGTACAAAAAAGCCAAATACACACAGCAAATATAGGTTTATTAACATTTCTATAAAAGTGTCCATTGTATTTCAAATATAGAAATGACCCAAAATGAGATGAAATTTATAATTACTAATAAACAATCAGAAAATAATATTGTGATACATAGTTCAATACAAAACATTAAATTAAACTGTAAGAGACAGTAATTATCTTACTTCTTCATTTCAGCACGGTCCTGGATATGACCTTAAACTTTATCCCATCGTGAGGCCCCAACTAGCGGGCTTTCGGGAGTATGTGGCCACCCTTTAATTGCCATTGCTCCCAGGTCCACTCTGATCCTGAGTGGTAGTACCTGTTAGGACCCCAACTATGGGTCAAATAGAAAACTACTTGAAAAAAAACATTCTATGAAAAAATTGTTCTTCAAAATAACTGGATTCGGCATTATATAACCTAAAACAGGTTGATATAACGTAAAATAAAAACAACCAACCAACCAATCATTCTAACACCTCTTGGAAAACGATGTTCTTTTTTTCCTATTGTTTTCGAATGTTCCCTTTTTTATGTAACCTTTTGTTGAGATCTTTTTTTGTGAAGCACTGCAGCGCGTCGAAATTACTTCGGGTTGTTCTCTTGCATAATTACAACAATGATCAGATACTATTACTTATACGTAGATATATATATATATATAATATTATATAATTATATATTATATATTTATATATTATAGAATTATATTATATATATATTATATAATTATATATTATATAATTATATAATATATTTTATATAATCATATATAATGATATATTATATAATTATATCATATAATTATATTATATATTATATAATTATATTATTATATGGAAAAATGCGCGCATGAAAAGTAATATTCTTAAGATTTTATTAAATCTGGAAAAGTAAAGGACAAGAAATTCAACCTGGAAAAGTAAAGAACAAGATATTCTAGTAAAGTAAAAAATAAGAATTTTTTAGACTTAAAATATTGCAGCTAAAAATAAAATTTGAATATTGATAAATATTTTATTTATTATTTGCATATGTTCTTGTTTATTGTTGGGTTAGAAAGGGTGTCAGTCGCTGGATTGACCTTATTTTCCCCCTATTATTTGCATATATTTATGTAGTGAAAATTGTTTGAATAAAATTAATTCATTAGTTAGTTAGTAGATGGAATTAATAATTTTATAATTTACATAAAAATTAATAATTTTATTATATCATAATTAGGATCATTTAATTCTTTCTAACTCAACAATAAACAACAACATATGCAAATAATAAATAAAATATTTATCAATATTCAAATTTTATTTTTAGCTGCAATATTTTAAGTCTAAAAAATTATTATTTTTACTTTACTAGAATATCTTGTTCTTTACTTTTCCAGGTTGAATTTCTTGTCCTTTACTTTTCCAGGTTTAATAAAATCTTAAGAATATTACTTTTCATGCGCGCATTTTTCCATATAATCCATGATTTTTCCAGGCATTGCTATTGTATTAATATATAAATTTATAATATTTATTAATGATTGTCAAAAAAAAAATTAGCTCTCAAAGACACATTTATGCAATATTTATCATTCAATCACAGTAGTTCCGAGCCAGGGTCTCTACCGAGACTGCGGTTCATGAATTCGTGATCTGTATAGAGCGTAAACTAAAAAAAAGAAGATGGCACTCGGTGTCTTTTTAGATATCGTTGGAGCTTTTGACAACATACCCTTCAGTAGTATGTTCAAGTCGCTACGAGAACTTAATGTGCCCCAGTACTCATCTGATGGATTGAGTATATGGTGAGGCACAGAACAGTTCAAGTAGAACTAATGAGGGCAACTGTTAAAAGGGAAGTAGTTAAATGAAACCCCCAAAGTGGGATTTTATCACCTTTACTATGGAACTGTATGCTGAATCCTCTTTTAAAGGAGTTTAAAAATAGGAATATTTATGCCCAGGCTGATGCTGATGACATCGCAGTGCTGGTCGCTGGTTCAAAAGCATCATTGGTCAGACGCATTGCCAAAATGGGACTACATTTTTCATCAAATGTGATAACGAAAAATTTTAGTTCATTCAAGTAATATGTATATCATAGAATTCACTAATATTTTTAATTGATAAATTCACCATTTTTAGCTATAAAATCATAAGGAGAGTTAAAAAAAATTAGTTATTAAAAAAAAGTTCGTTTTTTTTAATGATAAAAAAAAACGATACACGGGATTGAACCTAAAATCTTTTCACCAACCCCGGTACTCTAACCGTTACGCTAACATGTCGAATTGGCCAAATCGCATATATATATATATATATATATATACAAAAAAAGTTATGCAAAATAAAAAAAGCGTTAGTCACTTATGTACTTACTCTCCTGTTTTTGAACCCACATATTTTGTTGTAACTTTTTTTCTACTGAACCAATTTTCGAAATTTTTTTTCAAAATGTAGCTAATGAGGTGTTCTATCTAACTATATAACCTGTTTGCAATTTGGTTGCGAACGGAATTAGTAGTGGGGGTTTGAATGTGTCTCGATTCATTCAATTTCGGACTTAAGCATATATTCAACCACTACCGTGGTTGAATGATATAATTATATATTATATAATTATATTATATGTATTATATAATATATATTATATATTATATAATTATATATTACATAATTATATTATATATTATATAATTATATATTATATAATAATGTTATATATATTATGTATTATATTATTAGTATTATATTATTAGTATTATATAATCATATATTATATATTATATACTTATATTATATATATTATACAACATATATATTATACTAGCAAAAGTACCCGTCGTTGACTGGGTTCAAAAACAGCCTACAGAAAATGGACTCCGATTTAGGAAAGTATGATAGGTTATGAAAAGGAAGGCTTGTAAAGAGATAGCTTCGAATTTGGGGTATCAAAACCAAAGCAAAATATGATGAAAGTAAAAATAAAATACATAAACCCCATAATTTATTATACCATACATGTTCACACTGAAACACTTATCACAATATTCTGTGGCTCTATATTAACAAACCTTGTTAAACTTTGTGACATATTTCCATTCTATGGAGGTCAGGTGCGAACGAACACCCCATAATTTCATCATACCATATTTCTTCAAACTGAAACATAATTATCAAAGTATACTTACGCAGATAGATGTGAAAAGTCTTTATTAAAGTTTGTGCTTATTTTCATTCTATGGAAGCCAAGCGCGAACGCAGACCCCACAATTTTATTATAATATCCCTATTTAGTTGAAGCATAGTTATCAAAGTATTCTTATGTACATCATTATATATCAAAATCACTTGTAAACTTTTTTTTAATTGTTACATTTTTTTATTTCCATACTTTGTGGACCAGGCGCGAACACAGACCCCACAATTTTAATGAACCGCCGTTCTGACAGATTAAACATACCCATTCCTGTGTCTCTATAATCTTCTATCATTATATGTGATCAGATTTTTTTTTAAATAGTCAACCATATAGGAAACTATTCGTAACCTGACACACCCACACATGCACACACACAGACATTAAGCTTTATATTATAGATATCTAAATTATGTATATAAATATATATATATATATATATATATATATATATATATATATGTAAATTATATATAGTTATTAAAAACGAAGCTACATCAAAGGGCGGTAACTCTGAGAGTCTTATTCAAGGTTCCTATACTGGCTTTCTTAAAGCCAAATTTCGGAAATTTGGGCTATTTTTTAAGCAGTTTGTTCTTAAAAATTGTGTTTTGCCTTTTTCAAAACAGAACGTATTGACTATCGAAGGAAAGAACAAGTGGAATAATGTAGTCCAGCTGCAAACTTGTCCAGTTGCAAAACTGTCCTTCCTAAATCAAAAGAAAAAAGAGTCGGAGTGTATTTGAATAGATGGAAGCTTACATGCATACAGCAGGAACAAAGCGGCGTTGCCGATCGTCAACGGGTGGAGAGGTGAGTTAGCGCGGGGTTTGCTAGTAAAAATCCGAGTGTCTTTCAAGTTTTTCCAGAGGCGCGCGTTCGCTGGATAGCTTGAAAAGGCTCTGCCCGTTGTGAACGGTTTGATGTGGTCGTCAGGGGATTTGCAATGGCCAGCGTTTTTGCGTCGCAAGATCAATCTTGTCTTGCGTCAGCAGATCATAAAATATTTGATTGTGGAAATGAGATGCCCCCGGAGATTTGCAATGGACGGTTATTTATTTATGTAGAAGAAAGTTTGAGTCGATATCGTCTATCAGAAATGAAAAGAATCTGGTGTCCAACGAATAAATTTATCATATATATATATATATATATATATATATATATATATATATATATATATATATATATATATATATATATATATATATACACACACACAGACAAATATTATTGAATAGCACGGAATTATTCTGTTTTACAATTTTCCTTTTTATCTTCTCCAATCTCCGAATAGTCCTTTTTGTGTTCTTCTCGAAATTGTATATTTTGGATCCATAATCGCGAGCGCTTTCGACAGAAGTACTTCTATCATCCTCACGCATATTGTAGAAATAAATGTAGGGATTGTTTTTTAATTTACTTATATTTTTTTCCTAGTCACGTGGTAATTTGTTAGGTGGGCGGCCTTTTTTTTTACATATATTAAACACATTTATATATACAAACACATATATACATTTTCAAACATTTATCCCAAACATTTCAAAACGTCCCGGCTGCACTCATAATTAATATTATTTATTTAAGGCTTCTTTGTTTTAATGTACAATGCTTCGAGTATTCTTAGCCTATTTACATTTCTCTCACCCTGCAATACTCTTGTATTTTCTACCATAATTCTTCGAAATTCCGAATGGTGGCAGCCATGTCCCTTCAAATGTTGTGATATGGAGCTAGAGTCAGAGCGGTGGAGAGTCAATTTTCGCGACAATGTGTTAATTGTTGAACCAACCTGTTAATATATATTACCGTAACCAGTTACACAAAAACTCAAAAATCGATGAGAGTATTCTTAAAAATATAATCCGTAGATATGTGGTTCCCAAAAATAATAAAAAAATAAAATTTATTATATATTATAAAAACATACAGACAACAAGCCTTGTAATGAAAAACAACATTTCGCAAACAAATGACCTGTTGGAAAGGACCAATGTAGTTTACAAATTTAGCTGCCCAATAGGAGAGTGTATCTCCAATATTAGTAGCTACGTTGTAGCTACGAGATTGGAGAAGATAAAAAGGAAAATTGTAAAACAGAATAATTCCGTGCTATTCAATAATATTTGTCTGTGTGTGTGTATATATATATATATATATATATATATATATATATATATATATATATATATATATATATATATATATATATCAGTATTATATATATATATCAGTATTATATATATATGTCAGTATTATATATATCAGTATTATATATATATGTCAGTATTATATATATATATATATCAGTATTATATATATATGTCAGTGTATATATATATATATCAGTATTATATATATATATATCAATACTATATATATCAGTATTATATATATATCAATACTATATATATCAGTATTATATATATATATCAATACTATATATATATATATATATATATATATATATATATATATATATATATATATATATCATTACTATACGTGTAACCATTTGGGGCTTCTAGGCGATGTATATGGTGTCCGCTAATCTCTGCATTGTTTCCAATCGTCCTGGACTTCTCCTTGCCACTGGAGTCAAACAGTGTCGATTCAGGAGAGGTGATTGCGCGACCCTTGCCTCACAATTTCATGCACAGTTGCTCCTACAGGGGCTATCCTTTGTCTTTCGAGACTGAGCGGAGGCATGGATTACAATAGAAAAATGCGAGCACGAAAATAATATGGCTGAGGCTCATATCACCGCTTTAAAATTCGGTAAAATTGACACTTTTGCGCTTATTAAAAAATTGATGCCTTGGACTTTTATAAAACTTTCTGAAAAGTTTTAACTAACTGATTTCTACATAATTTTGTTTGTCTTTACTTTGCGATAACTCTTGGGTTTGCCGCAGGGGCTCTTGCAGTGATAATAAAAACACAGGTTTTTGGGACTATTTTACTATATTTGTCCAAAATTTTCTGCGTATGTCTATTTAGCAGTTTTGCATGGTGCTGAACTCAAATTTAAAATATGTTAAGGTATTGAGGACTTTTAGGGTTAAATGGGGGGGGCAAATGATGAACTTAGTCATTTGTTTTTTTTTTTGTTTTTTTTTTGTGTTTTTTTTTTGTTTTTGTTCTTTTTCTTTGTTTTTTTCTTTTTTTTTGCATGGTGCAGAACTCAAACTTGTTAAGGCCCAAAACTGCACCGTTTGTTCATTTTCACCAGGATTTGACGTCCCCTTGGGAACTTCTGGGGCTAAATGTGGGGAAGCAAATTCTGAACTTAGTTATTTTTTTATGCCTCGTTCACTGTGCATTCACAGGGGACCATGCATGCTTCACTTTTTTATATATCTTTTTATTTCATTGTAAAAACGCTCATAGAGTACAGAACATGCACAATAGCATTGAAAATGCATATCTGGTCTTAGGTACATTTTCTTTCATTTGTAAAATTGCCACTTTCGAAAAATTTGCGATGTTAGTGATAAACATGACGAAAGATTCCATCAGAATATTTAAATGATGGAGAAACGTTTTAAATGGAAAATGGAACTATGTTCGACTGTCCAGCAAACTTCTGACTTTAATCGACTGTCTACTTCCCCCCCCCTCTCTCTCTCTCTCTCTCTCTCTCTCTTTAAAAAGCCCCCATGTGCGTTTCTATTTATAGCAGGGTATATGTGTGGGGGTAGTAAACCCCTTTAACCGGCCTGCACCTAAAACACACCGACCTATTTTCTAGTACACAGGTGCAGGCTCTGTCAATGGAAGTCACTGAGTCCGATGTGTATCATTAGTAACTCCTTGACTTTCTGCACCTACCCGACGCAAATAAGTTGGGTTCAGATCAGTACCCCGTTAACAGTAGTTTGGATAGGTGAATACGCGAAATAACCGCTCTGTCCATGGGAATTCCGTTTGACGCTAGGTATATAGAGGAAGAAAGAGATTTTCTTTCATGTTGCGATATTAAGACAATTTCTAACGCAAATATGTAAGAAGAATTTTCATGGATAAACGCGTAGATTAAAAGGACGCAGCTTGTTTCATTGTTTATGCTGAGTCATATTTACCCGTTGCATTTGGTTTCCGTGAGAGATTTTTTTTTTTCTCTTTTAGAATTCGAGAGAATCGATTTTCTATTGATAATTAACAATTCACTGATTTCCAATTGAGAAGTTTTTGTTTTGCTTGAAATTCGATTTTCTCTTGCGTGGAAGTTTCTTCCTCGTGGGAGTAATAGTGTTTCAAGATGGCCGTTTTGGCTAGGCGAATATTTCGCGCGCTAGGAAGAAATCTGTTTTAAACACTTCCATAATACCATCTTGATTCTATACTCGCACGTATAAAAAATACCGAAGATTAACAAACATAGCCGCACCTACACCTTCCCCCGTATATATATATAGGGAGACCCGACGTTACCTGGGATTGAATGATAACCAACAAATGTTTCACACGCCTGTATCTTTTTTACTGTCATCGAAATCGGTGAAATCGCCCAATATTCAATTAAATGTATTGATTGCTTGCTATAGTTGGGAACCCATCGTGGTGCACCGGAAGGAAGCTCTACATACCTCAGCGCATTGACTTAATCCACAATACATTGTAGTCAAAATTGCACTGTAGAGAATCTACTGTTTATTTTATAAAATTATTTATATATATATAATGAATTTAATTAAATTTTAAAATTCAGAAATCAAATACCATGCTTCAATTATGCTCTAAACAGAAACATCCATTCTGAACGCGCCCCTGTCATATCAAAGATCTTGCTTTGATTTTATATGCCCGACTTTACTACTTGTGCGGTGATAATGGCTTGGATTTAAGTTTAAAATTAAAAAGTTAAGTATGATGGTTCACTTGTGCTTTCAACAGAAACGTTTAGTTTGAACGCGCCCCCGTCATATCAAAGAACCTAACTTGGTCAAAATCGTATGTCTTTCTTTTAATCGGACTATTGCGATTACCGATTATCAATACTTATCGAAGATATTCCGATATAAAAACGTATTTAAGAACACTGCCAGATGCATGCGGTCTATTTTTGTGAAGTTTCATAAAAAACTGCCCAGCCATTTCGGAGTCAATTGGGAACAAACTCACACAAAGTTTCTTTCACATAATATATAGTAGATAGATATATATGTATATATAGATTATTTTATACATAGTAGATGGATAGATATGTATATATAGATTATTTTTAAAACATCATTATCCACCGTTTCGTCGTCTACGACTAATCAGAGTGGTTGAATCTAGCGAGATTCGAAATCGGGACCCCATGGAAAGAAGCGTAAACCTACACCATTAGGCTATCTCGCACAACTGCTTGAATGTATCTCGTTTTGTGTAGATATTTGCATTTGTTTTTTGCGATACTTTGTTGAATGAATTATAGGAAAGTGGATTTTTACCTAAATGCGCGTTGGGAATAATGGTCCTTTTGACCAATTTGGTACCCCCTAAATGGGGAACGGTACGGCACAATCACTTTCACACACCGGTTCTCGCCAGATCACCTGAGTTAAGCAACGTTAAGCCTGGCCAGTAGCAGATGGGTGACCATTTGGGAAGGCCAGGCGCTGTATGTACCTTCTGGAAGGTTGGGCGTGGAGCCAGCACCCTCACCCTGTAAAAAGAACTCCTCGCTAGAAAAGCATCTACAAAAGTTGCAGATGGCCTAAGCCCCTCCAGGGGCTCAAGAGCTATGGATGGAAGGAAATGGGGAACGGTATACGTATTATATATATATATATATATATATATATATATATATATATATATATATAGAGAGAGAGAGAGAGAGAGAGAGATAGATAGATAGATAGATAGATAGATAGATATACATATATATAGAGAGAGGAGGAGGAGATATGTGTGTCTACTCTCCTAGAGTGGGAGTAAAAAATAAATATATCAAGCATAATGAAATATTTCAACTTCAGTAGTTGAATACGTTCTGACTGTTTGCTGTTTATGTCGGATGATTTGGTATTTATAGATACTTAATTTTCTTCACTTTTCGTGTTCATTTCTTATAGCTTAATAGTTTTATACCAGCCTATGACGTTAAGGCCACTCGAGGATAAAAGTTAATAGGTATACATTAGTCAATGTGATTATAGCATAGTAAACATAAGTAGTGGGAATTTTGTAAATTGTATTACTTAGGAGGACGGTTCATCAAGAATTTGTTTACGTTTGACTTGAAGACAATCAGATTGTAGTCAGCTAGAAATCAGGCAATCGAAAGAGAGTTCCACAGGCGTGCAGTTCTAAGAAAGAAGCTTTGCTCATGAAATCTACATTTAGGTTTAGGCACAGATAAAGAGTGTGGGAAATTATGTATAGTTTGGGCTAGACGAATGTTTTTCGTGAAAGTTTGGCGAGGGGAGACCATAGATTGAAGCTCAGCTAATCACTTGCCAAATGACGATAAAGCAGAGACAGGTTCGCAACATCTCTTCTGTGGGGTTGCAGGGAAGAGAAAATGCAGTCCTCTACTAAGCTACAAAGTCTATTTTGAACTCTGTCAAGGCAGGATAAACTGCTTCTAGCAGCTCCTGCCAAGATGTGGCAACAGTACTCCATCTTTAGCCGTATCCGGCTTTTATATAGGTAGAGAATTGCATCAGGAGTGAGATATCTACTGGAGCGGTAAACGGATCCTACCATTGGCAATGGATTTGATATACGTGTTCCATTTCAGGCCAAGAGTAAAGGTCAAGCCCGGAAGCATGTTTTTAAAAAAGATATTTGAAGAATAAATTGATGTTGCTTCAATATATGTTTAATATTCTGAAGTATTTTCCAGCATCTTGCATTTTTCATTGCGGATTAACAAAAAAATAGAAAAATGAAAAACAGAAAATGAGGTCACCCTGTGCGAGTGTTAATATGTTCCTATTTACTTGCCTCCCCACGAGGGCATAGTTAGACACAAGGTCTGTTTTTAATGTAGGGAAAATCCAGCTCCCCAAAAATGGGCACTCTGGATAGGAACAAAAATAAAAATTGTCTCAGTGATGAAGGATTTCTCTTCCACTAACCGAAGATAGAAAAGACGAAGTGCGTCATCAGAACAGATACTACACTGTGATCTTGGCCCGAAGGCGAGTGTTACTATGTTATCAATTACATGTTTCCATATCATGGAGGTGCATAAAGATGTCCATGAGTCGTTTAAAGATTTAATACATAGACACAGATGGCAGCATCACGCATATCCCATTTGCTGACTGACATGTTCTCGACATGTGTCCCAGATCGTCAAGACCAGCAAGTTTCACGTCTAGACTTATTTTTGATAGCACTTCCTACGATTTTGTAACAAATGGCAATAGGCCACTTGGGGATGTTGATCACGCTGTGATATTGGTAGACATCACGTTAAAATATTGACCCAATGTTGACGGGGCATTGCTCAACACGACAAAGTACTTTAAGCTTATACTGAAGCCAAAAGCTAGAGAGACAGTGAGTCAAGTACGATAACCATTAGGCCATCATGACACGCTCTTTAAAAAGTTGTTTCCAAACCTATTTATTCTGAACATAAAGAACCTGTAATGTGAACGATTCACGCATGCGCATTCGTAAAACAAGTGACAAAGAGATAAAAATCTGACGACACCAATGTACCAATTTCTCAATTTTTATCTCTTAGCATCACTTTTTTGCCGGAGGAAAACTGATAGAATTTTGAATAGCCGATATCTAAAATTTCAAATTCTTTGAGTATATAGGTTGACAAGTTTTTTTCACATGCACATTCTCATATATATATATATATATATATATATATATATATATATATATATATATATATATATATATATATATATATATATTCTCGACTGGTTGTAATCGTGACACGCTGCATTGATGATTGCTGAAAGGATAAAACACTAGTGTCTCTAGGTTTAATATATATATATATATATCATTTAGCTCGTATATGCAGATCATCATAGATCACTCAGACAGCCGTTAAAAACATTTTAAAATAAATGTTTAAAATTCAACAGTATTTCTCGCGGTTAAACATGACCGAATGGATTAGGTCCTTGCTTCGAGTCTATCGATCGGTGTTAATCGTGACACCCTGCACTCTCTCTCTCTCTCTCTCTCTCTCTCTCTCTCTCTATATATATATATATATATATATATATATATATATATATATATATATATATATGACTACTTCATTTAATCACATAAATTAATATGTATTATATATATATATATATATATATATATATATATATATATATGATTGCAACGTCTTGTCAGACGAGTGCCACTCCCTCAGATATTTAGTCCATGAGCCTAAAAATTACTTTTTTTAGTCCTACCGGTGAATTCACACGCTCAAGCAGGCATGACACTGAAGATGGTCATTGAGATCAATTATTACATGCTTCCAGCATTTCAAGCCTCTACGCGTCACAACGTTTCCATCGCCACAAGACCACTTTTATAGAAAAATGCCTGAGGGAGTATCTATGCACAGATGATGTTACAGAGTCTTAGCTTTGTACGACAGCTAAGTCTCTCTCTCTCTCTCTCTCTCTCTCTCTCTCTCTCTCTCTCTCTCTCGGTCCAAAATCTTGAGATCCAGTAACAAGCAAGAGCAAGGTTACCAGCAACAAGTTAAACTGCAGACCAGCTTAATGCGGGTACCGGTCTCCCGCCTTCTCCTAGAAAGGTTGCCTTCACTACGGCTCACAGGAGTCATGTCCACCCCAACGCACACACAAACACACACGGTGCTTGTTGGCCGTTGACCCCGAAAAAGGTTTCATTCTATATATACATACATACATATCCGACTGAGATTCAATATATGGTAATCCCCTGTAAAACATTTATATATATATATATATATATATATATATATATATATATATATATATATATATATATATATATATATATATATAATGGCAAGCAATCTACGAAAGATTAATGCAAGCAACAGTAAACGTAGTCACTAATTTTGTCTTCTCTGCGCCTGCCTCTCGAACCAAAGGTCTTCAAGTCCTTCGCCACCTTTACTCAAGTCACGCCTCTGGTTTATCTTTGGCTAGCTCCTCCCACACATTCACATCGATGCCAATAGCGATCAGGTCCCGTTTGGCCATGTCTTTAAAGCGCAGCACCGGGCGACCGCAGCTTCTTGCTTCATTTGCCAGTTCGCTGTAGAGGATATCCTTAGGGAGACGGCCATCGGGCATTCTGCTCAGGTGCCCAAGCCTTCTCGATCGTCGGATCTTGAGTGTCTGGAACAAGGAGCGGCTGCCGGCACGGCCTCTTCGTTGGTGATTCTATACCAAAAATTGATGCCCATGATACGTCGCAAGCATCGGCGATGGTAGAGGTTCAGTCTTTTCTCGTGACGAGCATACGTGGTCCAAGTCTCTTCTCCATACAGTAGGGTACTCAGAACACAGCATTCGTAGATGCTGCATTTTGTGCAAGAAGTGAGGTATTTATTGAACCATTCCCTTTCACGTAGTCGGTTGAAAGTAGACGCTGCTCTACCTATGCGCGTTTGTAACTCCTCTTCAATGGATACTCCCTTGTTGATGTTGGGTCCATGATACGCAAAGTTCTCGACAGTCTCTAGTTCATGGCCATTGATGGTGATTGGTGATTTGTCACCCTGATGCATCACGACTGTCTTCTTCACACTGATTACTAGTGCTAACTCCGCACAAGCAGCGCTCAATTTGATAATATATATATATATATATATATATATATATATATATATATATATATATATATATATATATATACTAGCAGGCTGCCCTGCGTTGCCCAGAGAATCCACTTTCATGTTTGCCACCATACATGACATCATACGTGACATAAAACAGGACGTCATCCGCTATTATATCATACATAACATATACGCTGTGACGTCATTGTGAACAAAAAACAAACAGACAGGAATACGGTTTTATTATAACATATATGTCAAAACATTGTTAATTCATGACCCACACCGCAGCAGCCGTATAGTGCAATGGTGAGAAGCCTTGACTGTCATTTGGGCGGTCGGGTTTCGATCCTGGCTTGAGGCAGTTGTCTATCTAGCCGTACCGATGAGCAGTGAAACAGCGAAACAGTACTGTATGTGGATTACTATATATATATATATATATATATATATAGTGATGTGAATGTTTTACAGGGGAGTATCGTATATTGAATCTCAGTCGGATATCTACCATGAAAATAACGATGGAGAAGATAAACACCAGCATAGTGTCTTCCGCGTGGAAAGAGGATGTTACAAAAAGCGAAGTGTTATCAATCTATTAATTTAGATACAATATAAGCAAGCAAAATGGACATCTTAAGAGAGATCTTTTGTTTTTCTGTCTCTGATTTAATGAATGTCTAATTCTGTACACATTTGAGTGTTTGGCTAATCAATGACAAATCCATATATGTTCAATTGATCCTCGTATTATAAACTATTAACACAAATACTGATCTACATTTCTTATTGAAAAACCTCAACACCCAATATGTGAGATAGTGCACAGTTATTTCTATGGGATGGGTAAACACTATTCTTGTGACAGGATTACAGGTCAAATAATCCTGGGCCTGGTGTCGCTAGATCCAACAGCAAAACTTAAAAAGAATGACATTAAACACATTTTCAAAATCGTAAGGATCTAGAAATATCGGAACACCATGATCGGCAAAGATTCCTTTGATGGTCAGCAAGAGGGACTTTCAAATGATGACCCTTAATTTTTTCAGGTAAGAAGATACCAAATTACAGGTAACTTGATATGCCCGGCACAAGACAAAGAGGGTCCTCGATATCACCTTAAACTATATCCGATGGTGAGGCCTTGCTTGCGGGCGTGGAGCCACTCTTTAATTGCCATTGCTCCCAGGTCAACTCTGATCCGGAGTTGTAGTACCTGTTAGGGTCCCAACTATGGCTTAAATAGAAACCGACTTGAAAAAGAAATATATTCTATTTAAAAAAAATCTTCAAACTCGCTGGATTCGGCATTAAATAACCTAAAAATGGTTGATATGCCGTAAAACAAAAACAACCAACCAACAACCGAGACAAAAAGAACGCAGACAGATAAAATGGGTAACAAATGGTATCTACGTAATCCCAAAATGATGAAAATAGTGCAGGTCGAAAACTATTTGTTAAAGAAAATAAATAGAATTTGGTCCTGGATATGACCTTAATCTATATCCGATGGTGAGGCCCCGGCTTGCGGGGTTTGGGGAGTATGGAGCCACGCCTTAATTGCCATTGCTCTCAGGTCCACCCTGACCAGGAGTGGTAGTAGCTGTTAGGGTCCCAACTATGGGTTAAATAGAAACCGAGTTGAAAAAGAAATATATTCTATTAAAAATGTTTTTCTTCAAAATAACTGGATTCGGCATTAAATAACCCGAAAAGGGTTGATATGCTGTAAAACAAAAACAACCAACCAACAATCAAGACAAAGAGAAAGCAAGATGGATGAAATAGTAAACAAATGGAATTTGGTTTCGTTGTTTTGTTTTACGACGTATTAACCCCTTTTTTCTGGTTATTTAAAGACGAATCCAATAATTTTGAAATAATTGATTCTACTTCTTCATATGTTCGATTATTTATTCATGGAGTTTGATTGTTTGTTTTAACGGTGTATCAACTTTTTTTTAGATTATTTTAAGGCGATTAATTTAATGAAAATATTTTTGCTTCTAGTTCTTAATACCTCCAAACGTTTATTCCTAGTGTTTGATTTGGTTTTGCGGAATATCAACCGTTTTCGGGTTATTTAATGCCGAAACCCATAATTTTTGAAAAAACGTTTATGCTTAAGTTCTTTATATATATATATATATTAAAATATTTATATATATTAAAATATGTATTTATGGTGTTTGGTGTGGTTGCTTTGTTTTACCGCATGGTGACCTCATTTGTTATTTAATTTCGAATCCAATATTTTTAAAAAAATCTTCAAGTTCTTTATATCTTCAAATATTAAAATGTGCGGTTTCGTTTGGTTGTGAAATTTTTATTTTTTATTTTTTTGCATTGTAGAACATGATTGAGTTTTGCAAAAGAAAATGAAAAAAAATTGTTACATATATGAATATTTTAAATCCCCGGATTTCTCATTGTGTCCTTTTGATTGCCCGGATACAGCTTCGTAACATTAATACAGGTCACCTTTCGCGGGATTGTGTCCTTTTGATTGCCCGGATACAGCTTCGTAACATTAATACAGGTCACCTTTCGTGGGATTGTGTTCTTTGACTGCCCGGACACCTCTCCATAGCACAATAACATCAATGTTGTGTTATATTGATTAATCGAACTATTATTCTCATCTTGGGTGTTATTAGCACAACGTTTCAGTCGTTGTAACCTGCGACCTTCTCCGATGTTGAAAACATGATTCCTTTTCTCTATTAATATATTAGAGACCCCTGATGATTAAACCGTCTATGGTCTACGGACCCACCCTCAAACAAACGGTTCGGATTCTTGTAATGCAGAGCCAACCCGCTTTTTCCTTGGTGGGAAAAGAAGCATGTTCTCAACACCTGAAGAAGGTCGCAGGTTGCAGCGACCGAAACGTTGTGCTAATAACACCCAAGATGAGAATAATAGTCCGATTAATTAACATAACACAAGCATTCACATCTCATCTCAAAAACTCAGAATTGTAATAACATAAACTTGGCGTTCGGGACAAGATCAAAGTGTAGTAAATATGTTTTTGATTCTTAAACGCTGGGGATTAAATAAATAAATCCCCAGCGTTTAAGATCCATTAGATTAAGATCCATAGAGTGAATGAGGTATTTTTGTAAATGTTGCCAGTCAAGAGTAACAAAGTCACAAAGACCCTGAACCCTTCCCTTCCCCAATTTCTTGTAGGGCCTTGTGCCTAATTTTGTTGTTTAAAAATCTTTTGTTTTTTACTTAATTGTATTTTCAAAAATTTTAAAAGCCATAAAATATATAAACAAGATCAAAGTGTAGTATCTGTTCCGACAGATACTGCAAGCAAAGACCAGATGTGGGGACAACCCCACATACCTGACCTTTAACCAGCTCCCATTTCCCACCTCTCTGGAGCTGGTCCCCTTTTTCTCTTCCCTCTCCCTTTACTCCTCACATTAAAAATTGGCCTTGTGCCTAATTTGCTCGGTGGGGGAGCAAATAAATACCATATGTTCCGGCAGATACTGCAAGCAAAGACCATACGTGGAGGAAACCCCACATATAAGACCTTGGTCAATGTAGGGGCAACCCTTTATACCAATTGTCACTATCCAGCTCCCCTACTCCCCGGGGAGTTGGTCCCTATTTCCCCTTCACTCCTCACATTAAAAATCGGCCTTGTGCCTAATTCGCTCAGTGGGGAAGCAAATGAATACCTCAAAGTGTAGTATCTGAAGAACAGATACTGCATTCAATTTCTTGTTCTCTTTCAGTGGAGGAGAAATCCTTCACGACTGAGACAATTTTTATTTTTGTTCCTTTTCTCCACGTTAAAAAACGACCCTGGTGTCTAACTCTGCCCCATGTGGAGGCATTGTAAATAGGAACATCAATGTTTGGTACATTTTAGGGCAGGTAGTCAGTATGTTCAGGCAGCCTGATATTGTAGCGACAGAAGTCGACAGAGGAAAATAGTAATGCAGAACTATTACAATTAGACAAGTAATGGAGGACTATTGCAATTAGACTAGTAATGGAGAACTATTACAATTAAACTAGTAATGGAGAACTATTACAATTAGACTAGTAATGGAGAACTATTACAATTAGACTAGTAATGGAGAACTATTGCAATTAGACTAGTAATGGAGAACTACTACAATTAGACTAGTAATGGAGAACTATTACAATTAGACTAGTAATGGAGAACTATTACAATTAGACTAGTAATGGAGAACTATTTCAATTAGACTAGTAATGGAGGACTATTACAATTAGACTAGTAATGGAGAACTATTACAATTAGACTAGTAATGGAGAACTATTTCAATTAGACTAGTAATGGAGAACTACTACAATTAGACTAGTAATGGAGAACTATTTCAATTAAACTAGTAATAGAGGACTATTACAATTAGACTAGTAATGGAGAACTATTACAATTAAACTAGTAATTGAGAACTATTACAATTAGACTAGTAATGGAGAACTATTACAATTAGACTAGTAATGGAGAACTATTTCAATTAAACTAGTAATGGAGGACTATTACAATTAAACTAGTAATGGAGAACTATTACAATTAGACTAGTAATGGAGAACTATTTCAATTAAACTAGTAATGGAGAACTATTACAATTAGACTAGTAATGGAGAACTATTACAATTAGACTAGTAATTGAGAACTATTACAATTAGACTAGTAATGGAGAACTATTACAATTAGACTAGTAACGGAGAACTATTACAATTAGACTAGTAATGGAGAACTATTTCAATTAAACTAGTAATGGAGGACTATTAAAATTAGACTAGTAATGGAGAACTATTACAATTAGATTAGTAATGGAGAACTATTACAATTAGACTAGTAATGGAGAACTATTTCAATTAAACTAGTAATGGAGGACTATTACAATTAGACTAGTAATGGAGGACTATTTCAATTAGACTAGTAATGGAGGACTATTACAATTAGACTAGTAATGGAGGACTATAACAATTAGACTAGTAATGGGGAACTATTACAATTAGACTAGTAATGGAGAACTATTACAATTAGACTAGTAATGGAGAACTATTACAATTAGACTAGTAATGGAGAACTATTACAATTAGACTAGTAATGGAGAACTATTACAATTAGACTAGTAATGGAGAACTATTACAATTAGACTAGTAATGAAGAACTATTACCATTAGACTAGTAATGGAGAACTATTACAATTAGACTAGTAATGGAGAACTATTACAATTAGACTAGTAATGGAGAACTATTACAATTAGACTAGTAATGGAGAACTATTTCAATTAGACTAGTAACGGAGAACTATTACAATTAGACTAGTAATAGAGAACTATTACAATTAGACTAGTAATGGAGAACTATTACAATTAGACTAGTAATGGAGAACTATTTCAATTAAACTAGTAATGGAGGACTATTACAATTAGACTAGTAATGGAGGACTATTTCAATTAGACTAGTAATGGAGGACTATTACAATTAGACTAGTAATAGAGGACTATTACAATTAGACTAGTAATGGGGAACTATTACAATTAGACTAGTAATGGAGAACTATTACAATTAGACTAGTAATGGAGAACTATTACAATTAGACTAGTAATTGAGAACTATTACAATTAGACTAGTAATGGAGAACTATTACAATTAGACTAGTAACGGAGAACTATTACAATTAGACTAGTAATGGAGAACTATTTCAATTAGACTAGTAATGGAGAACTATTACAATTAGACTAGTAATTGAGAACTATTACAATTAGACTAGTAATGGAGAACTATTTCAATTAGACTAGTAATGGAGAACTATTACAATTAGACTAGTAATTGAGAACTATTACAATTAGACTAGTAATGGAGAACTATTACAATTAGACTAGTAATGGAGAACTATTACAATTAGACTAGTAATGGAGAACTATTTCAATTAGATTAGTAATGGAGAACTATTACAATTAGACTAGTAATTGAGAACTATTACAATTAGACTAGTAATGGAGAACTATTACAATTAGACTAGTAATGGAGAACTATTACAATTAGACTAGTAATTGAGAACTATTACAATTAGACTAGTAATGGAGAACTATTTCAATTAGACTAGTAATGGAGAACTATTACAATTAGACTAGTAATGGAGAACTATTACAATTAGACTAGTAATGGAGAACTATTTCAATTAGACTAGTAATGGAGAACTATTACAATTAGATTAGTAATGGAGAACTATTTCAATTAGACTAGTAATTGAGAACTATTGCAATTAGACTAGTAATTGAGAACTATTACAATTAGACTAGTAATGGAGAACTATTACAATTAGACTAGTAATGGAGAACTATTACAATTAGACTAGTAATGGAGAACTATTACAATTAGACTAGTAATGGAGAACTATTACAATTATACTAGTAATTGAGAACTATTACAATTAGACTAGTAATGGAGAACTATTTCAATTAGACTAGTAATGGAGAACTATTACAATTAGACTAGTAATGGAGAACTATTACAATTAGACTAGTAATGGAGAACTATTACAATTAGACTTGTAATGGAGAACTATTACAATTAGACTAGTAATGGAGAACTATTACAATTAGACTAGTAATGGAGAACTATTACAATTAGACTAGTAATGGAGAACTATTACAATTAGACTAGTAATGGAGAACTATTACAATTAGACTAGTAATGGAGAACTATTACAATTAGACTAGTAATTGAGAACTATTACAATTAGACTAGTAATGGAGAACTATTACAATTAGACTAGTAATGGAGAACTATTACAATTAGACTAGTAATGGAGAACTATTACAATTAAACTAGTAATGGAGAACTATTACAATTAGACTAGTAATGGAGAACTATTACAATTAGACTAGTAATTGAGGACTATTACAATTAGACTAGTAATGGAGGACTATTTCAATTAGACTAGTAATGGATAACTATTACAATTAGACTAGTAATGGAGTACTATTACAATTAGACTAATAATGAAGAACTATTACAATTAGACTAGTAATGGAGAACTATTACAATTAGACTAGTAATGGAGAACTATTACAATTAGACTAGTAATGGAGAACTGTTACAATTAGACTAGTAATAGAGAACTATTACAATTAGACTAGTAATGGAGAACTATTACAATTAGACTAGTAATTGAGGACTATTACAATTAGACTAGTAATGGAGGACTATTTCAATTAGACTAGTAATGGAGAACTATTACAATTAGACTAGTAATGGAGAACTATTACAATTAGACTAGTAATGGAGAACTATTACAATTAGACTAGTAATGGAGAACTATTACAATTAGACTAGTAATTGAGACTTATTACAAAAGCAACCATAAGAAGGGTGTCTCTTGTACACCTATATAGCATAGTACCAAAATTATTTCATCGATTTTCCTGACAAATGTTAAACCGATCAAGTTTTCACTGTATTCTACATGTTTTTACGCCAATCAACCGCAAGCTCTTAACTTAACCAACCGGATACAAATATCTCGTGACACAATGCGGATGCTGTACTCATGGGGGAGAGGGTGGAGATGAATAGGGAGGAGATGACACGAGTTAATCATCGGTAGATTGGGCACGGAGCCAAATTAGTTGATGTCGGTCACCTGGTTTACTCAACTAGATAAACAATGTTTAACTTTTAGTGTTGTGCTTCTTTGGTTTTCTTGGCCTGGTGTTTTTTTATTAAGGTATCACCATTTATCAAGGCTTAAAAGTCATTCGAGGATATGTATTATAATAGTAAATGCAGGCGGATGACACAGCACGGTGATGATTGTTAATGATGGTGGTAATTGGACAGAATTTAATTATTTAAGAGAGCGACTCAACAACAATTTGTTTATATTAGACTTGAAATTGACCATGTTGTAGTCAACCGAGAAGGGACCCCGTGGTATTTTGTTCGACAGACAAGCAGTTCTGGGAAAGAAACTTTGCTTATAGCTTCGTTTAGTTGTATGTGAAGGGGGAGAGAGGGAGAGAGAGAAAAAGAGGGAGAGAAAGGGGAGAGAGAGAAAGAGAAAATATGGACAGTGGTTGCAGCTAGACGAGTTCTTGTTGGGAATGTGTCTGTCTTACGTCATATCAAACCTTTTTTCAAACATTTCATTTAGTGAGTAAATTGGTCCACCTTAGTCGATGGCAACACAAAGGTTCCCTTTTCATTAGCCGCTACGCAGAGATGTAGGGGCTGGCGTCACTGCATTCCTAGGATTATTCCCCTTCCATTTGATTCTCACCTTATTTATAATGCAAATTGCTCCCAGGTCCACTCTGACCCGGAGTGGTAGTACCTGTTAGGGTCCCAACTATGGGTTAAATAGAAACTGACTTGCAAAAAACAAATATATTCTATTAAAAAAAATTTCTTAAAAATCACTGGATTCGGCACTAAATAACCTGAAAAGGGTTGATATGCCGTAAAACAAAAACAACCAACCAACCAACCGATATAAGAGACTCAAATATAAGAAAACCGAATAGAAGAGAGATTTTTTTCTGGTCCCAAATTAGAGCCTGTGTTAATGTACAGTGTAACCCGGATATAAGAAAAACGGATATAAGTGTAACCCGGTAGGTACAGGAGACGGAGTCTCTTATAATCGGGGTTACATTGTATAAACGTATCGTATATACATTTGCGTGCGTATGAACCATCGTTCATTGGTGCAAAACGAGAAGGTTTTAATATTCGTCGGTCCTTTTGACGGATATTTCTTTCGATCGCTAGGATCTATAAAAAGGCCTTACTCTGTCATCTTAAAACGCTTTCAATAATAATCAAAGTATCGATTTTTGTTATGCTTTTACTCATGAAAACATTTTCGCTTTATTTATTTACTGTATATAATTACTTTGGTCTCTTAAAATGGCGTCTGACCAAAAATCGATCGTTATGAAAGAATATTGTTCGTTTGTTTTTGCTTCATATTTCTTTCTTTACATAAAATATGAAATTAAAATTATATTCTCTTGTGTTCTTTCTTTTTTCTTTCTTCTTCTTCTGTTTCTTTTTCTTCTTCTTCTTCTTCTTCTTCTTCTTCGTCTTCTTCTTCTTCTTCTTTTTCTTCTTCTTCTTCTTCTTATTATTATTGTTGTTGTTGTTGGCTCACTAAGAGTTTCACACAAGTAATCATCAACAACTATCGTCTGCCAGCATCCTGCGGTGTTCCCTGAAATCTGAGTGACAGCAAGTTTCTTCAAATTTCCACTAATCTTCACGCCTTTCAATAACACTCGCATTATCTCAACAGTCGTTTGCTATTGGTTTCTAGCTAGCACGGACAATTAGATTTCACTGGAATAAGCCTTCCCAATGTCCCATACCTCTTTACACTCATCCAGTGGAGGTCGGGTTAGTGTTTTCTCTCCCCTTTTTCCATCCTCCCTGAACCTTCACGACCATTTGGCGTGGTGCCAGTTGTTGACGAGGAGGTTATTTACAATAATACAGTTTCAGTTTTCTCGATACAATGCGGTGTTTTGTTTCTCTATCTTTTATTTATATTTATAATATTTATATAAATTTTAGATTTTTTACTTCTGTTGTCCGGTTGGCATTTGTAGCTTATGTGTATTAATTGTGTCTCTGTTTTAAAGGGTATTTCTTTATATGTTAGCTGCTTAAATTATTGTTATCCGTTGTATCTGAGATGCACTAACATATATATATATATATATATATATATATATATTTATATATATATATATTTATAGTTATATATATATTTATATATATGTTTATAGTTATATATATTTATATATATATATTTATAGTTATATATACTTATATATATATTTATATTTATATATACTTATATATATATATTTATATATATATATATATATATTTATATTTATATATATATATATATATATATATATATATATATATATATATATATATATATATATACGAGCACACAGTTCATAAAACATGTTAAAAAACACTTTGAAATGAGTTAAAAACATATTTAATATGAAAAGCTTATGTGTATTATATATATATATATATATATGTATATATATTTATAGTTATATATACTTATATATATATTTATATATATATATATACGAGCAAACAGTTCATAAAACATGTTAAAAAACACTTTGAAATTAGTTAAAAACATATTTAATATGAAAAGGAAACA
Organism: Euprymna scolopes; assembly: GCF_053919585.1. Taxonomy (NCBI): domain Eukaryota; kingdom Metazoa; phylum Mollusca; class Cephalopoda; order Sepiida; family Sepiolidae; genus Euprymna; species Euprymna scolopes. The sequence goes on along the minus strand of NC_136499.1, from coordinate 109,971,592 downwards.
CTAGATAAGTGGATAGTTCTAAATCCGCGGAGTTTCGAAGAAATACTTTCCTTCTCATCGGAGGGTAGGAATTAAGCAAAATGCGGGATCGGATTTTGCATGCAAAAGTATTTGATGAAAAAACAAGTAAGTCAAAGATCTTACTTGATAACAAAAAAGTGAAGCAAAAAGAATATGGGGAAGAAAAAGATGATTACACGTGAATGGATAGTCTGGTGGAAGATAAATAATCCAGTGACGGTAAAATCCAAATATATAACTTCAAGAAAGTTAATTGAATTTCCATTTGCACAAGTAAAATCCAAGGAAATCCCGTAATTGGAAGATGGTCCAAAATAATCCAAAGGCAGAAATCCATGGAATAATTCACAAAAATGTGTACAAGGGAAAAAAGGAAGAATTTCAATAATATCAATAAAAGAAAAATAAAATATGCTTTTCATTCTACTGCCGAGACATAAATATAAAAATTTTATTATATATATATATACTAGCAAAAGTACCCGTCGTTGACTGGGTTCAAAACCGCCTACAGAAAATGGACTCTGATTTATGAAAGTATGATAGGTTATGAAAAGGAAGGATTGTAAAGAGATAGCTTCGAATTTGGGGGTATCAAAACCGAAGCAAAATATGATGAAAGTAAAAATAAAATAGATAAACCCCATAATTTATTATACCATATCTGTTCACACTGAAACACTTATCACAATATTCTGTGGATCTATATTAACAAACCTTGTTAAACTTTGTGACATATTTCCATTCTATGGAGGCCAGGCGCGAACAAATACCCCATAATTTTATTATACCATATTTCTTAAAACTGAAACATAATTATCAAAGTATACTTACGCATATAGATATGAAAAGTCTTTATTAAAGTTTGTGCCTATTTCCATTCTATGGAGGCCAGGCGCGAACGCAGACCCCACAATTTTATTATACTATGCCTATTTAAGTTAAAACATACTTATCCAAGTATTATTATGTACATCCATATCAAAAACACTTGTAAACGTTTTTTTTTTAACTTTTAATTTTTTTATTTCCATACTTTGTGGACAAGGCGCGTACGCGGACCCCACAATTTTAACGAATCATCATTATGCCAGATCAAACATACCCATTCTTGTGTCTCGATACATCTTCTATCATTATATGTGAGCAGTTTTCTATAATAGTCAACCATATAGGAGCCTATTCGTGACCAGACACGCACACAGACGTTCAGCTTTATATATATATAATATATATATATATATATATATATATATATATATATATATATATATATATATATATATATATATTAGTCATCCACATACGATACTGTTTCGCTGTATCGTAGCTCATCAGTGCGGCTGGACAAGCAACTACCTCAGGATTGAAAGTCGACCGCCTCGGCGCTTCTAACCGTTACACTATTCTGCTGCTGCTATTACTGGCATGTGAATTTACAATGTTCAAACATTGTCCAAATGCCTAAGCTCCATTTATTAAAAACAAAGAGCATCCCTTAATACACTAATGACAGTTTGTTTATCACTTCCCAATATGCTCAACCCAAGATAGGAAGCAATTTAGTCATCCACATACAGCACTCTTCCGTTGTATCACAGCTCATCAGAGCAGCTAGACAAGCAAACATCTTCACCCGGGACTATTTAATTTTGTATTCAAATATAAATATCAATCAAAAAAAGTTTATTTAAATAGATCGATAGTATAATATTGGAGCTATAAATACTTTTATACTATACAGTTTAATCAGAAACTCATTTTTATGCTTATTCCTAAAACAAATGCAGCTTCACTTAATATACAAACGTACAGATGCTTCGGCCTTTTACTGTGATTTTATACATAGTTCTTTGCATTTATGTGTTTTTATTATTTTTATATTAGTGAGGTACTCATCAGCGCTAATAATCTACATAAAAACCATATCAGAAAAGCCATATACAGTCTGATACATTCGCAATTTCTAGAATCATCAGTGCAAGTGGTTTATAAGTTTTACAGCACAATTATTTCAATAAATGCACTAACCTTAGATAATCATATTTTCGGTGGTTTTTGTCTTTTTTATGGGCTCTAGATTATTTGTTTTTATAATCCGAAAATACTTGGCCATGCGGCATCATTAAAATTATCAAATTTCGGTTTTATTATCACTCCTCAGCAGTTTATAACTGTTTTGTGGTTTCATGACTGTTATTCAAGCCTAACCATAGCGAACGAATAAACCTCAACTAACGAAGCTCGGGCGCCAGATTACTATTAACCCGTAACCATCTGATGTCGGATGAACAGATGTTTCTGGCGTTGTAGAAATGCCAGAACAATTAGCCATAATTATTCTGACATTTTTAAAAACTCTTGCTAACAATGAATGGAATAATGACAAAATATTCTGAAACTTTTACAATTCATAGGAATGTTGTTTAGTCATGACAAGAATGAATGCGGAAAATCGGCGATAAATTTGAATTTCTTAATGAAAAATCATGAATATTTTTAAGGAAGGCTAACAAGTGTCGAGACGAATTGAGAAATGTATATATAATATATATATATATATATATATATATATATATCCATCAACATAAACACATCTATCTATCTATCTATCTATCTATCCATCTATTACTTTCTCTCTCTCTCTCTCTCTCTCTTTCTCTGTATATATAGCGAGAGAGAGAAAGACAGAGAGACAGACAGAGAGGGAGAGAGAGAGAGAAAGTAATAGATAGATAGATGTGTTTATGTTGATGGATATATATATATATATATATATATACAGAGAGATAGATAGATGGATAGATAGATAGATAGAAAGATAGATAGGTTGATTGATATATGGATAGAGTGAGAGAGAGAGAGAGCGAGCGAGCGAGCAAGAGATAGATAGATTGATATCTATATCTATATATATCTATATATATCTATCTCTCTCTCTCTCTATATATATATATATATATATACACTTGTGCCCGATATTATACATACCCCCCCTTTAAAATTGAGTTTATTAGGTGTAACTTTGTAAGAATTTATTGTTTACGTCCATATTGATACATATTCTTAATAAACCTCTTATGATCATTTTCGTCATTTTAAAATCTCGGGATACTTGTAATAAAAGAAATATACAGCTATTTATAAAATCTGCAATGTTCAAAAATAATCATACCCCCTTATTTTTTCAGCATTAATCGAGTTTCTGACTGTTTGTTTCCTGTTTGATTCTTATTTTGAATGCTTTTATACAACCTTTGATTAATTTCATTTCGTTTTTTGCATTTTTCAGAAATTAAAATGATATCAACTGAAAACCAATAAAAGAATAAAAATTATTAGAATGGGGAAGAAAAAAGAGCTTAGTAATGATCTTAGGACTAAAATTGTGAATTCACATAAGGATGGTTTAGGTTACAAGTCAATTTCCAAGAAATTTGAGGTCCCTACAGCAACAGTACAGAGCATCATCAAAAAATTCCAGAGCCACCACACAACAAACAACTTGATTGGTAGAGGAAGGAAAAGGAAACTGTCTGCTAGAGCCACCAGGGATATTGTAAGAAGTGTTAATGCAAATTCAACCACCACTACTAAGGACATTTTAGAAAATTTGGAGTCTTCTGGCATAAAAATATCAAGTCAAACATTGCAAAGGACTCTGCATGAAAATGGTCTGAAAGGAAGAAGACCAAGAAGGACTCCATTGCACACCGGAAAACACCTTGCAGCACGTCTAAAGTTTGCTAGGACCCAAATGAACTCTCCAGAGTCCGTTTTCTCAAGTATTTTGTGGACTGACGAAACAAAAATTGAATTGTTTGGCCATATGGATGCTTCTTACGTTTGGAGGAAGAAAGGAGAAGCTTACAACCCAAAGAACACCATACCCACGGTGAAACATGGTGGTGGTAGGCTAATGTTTTGGGGCTCCTTTTCGGCTAGTGGTCCAGGTAGTTTGGTCAAGATAGATGGAACCATGAAGAAGGAGCAATATTTGGAGATACGCCAGAAAAACATTGGACAGGATGCGGAGAAGCTCCATTTAGGACCAAACTGGGTCCTTCAACAGGATAATGATCCAAAACATACTGCCAAAATAGTCAAGAAATGGTTTGTAGGATAATCAAATTAATGTTTTGGAATGGCCTAGCCAGAGTCCCGACCTCAACCCTATCGAAAACCTCTGGTACATATTGAAAACTGAGGTTAAAAAGCGGAAACCTAGAAATTTGAGGGATTTGGAGAACTACTGCATTGAAGAATGGTCCAAAATCAGTGTTGATGCTTGTAAAAACCTTGTTGATAAATATCCAAAACGGTTACAGGCAGTTATTAAGAATAAAGGGCATGCTATTGACTATTAGTAAGAGAGGTATGAATAATTTTGAACTAGTGCCATTATTGTTTTTCTTTGTATAATGTTTCAAACTTGCATAATTTATTTATTTGTTGAGTTTAAATTAAATGCTTATGCTTGATTTATTGTTTGAAATCCCTTTAATATTGTCTACCTTCTGGTTTGAGCAATATTCTTATAGAAATCTCAAAGATCCGAGGGGTATGAATAATATCGGGCACAAGTGTATATATATATGTGGATAGATGGATAGACAGATAGATAGATAGATAGATAGATAGATGAAGTAGATTATTTAATCATCCACTGCAATAGCGAAAAACGTTAACATTGGCGACATAATTTATTAAAATAAAAAATGCAATAGTGAACAAATTTATTCACTTATTGAGTGAATTTATATCAGAATTTAGTTTAATTTTTATTTTGAGCGATTATCGAGACTCCTAAGATGACCGTCTGATGTCCATAATTTTCCCTTGTTCTCACGTAACACTCAGCACTATTGTTTTTTTTCAAGCACATTAAAATAAGTTAAAAATGCTAAACGCTTGTATTTTCACTAATGCAGATTTCGTATTTATTATTATATTACATTTGACCAAATATATAGTAATGATTTAAAAAGTTTTTAAAAAAATGCCTCGTGTGCCACCACTAAGAATCGAAACCAAAACGTGTAGCTTACGAGTTACGTTTTCCTTTGACGTTAACGTCTGATCTATGAAGACATGTTTACTGCAAGGGTAAAAATTAACACATGAATAATAGCTATTATGCTACGCATTCATATTAGTAATGGCGTCGTTCGACCTTCACCTGGCAAATTACATTTTTTCAAAAAATTCACTCTTTTGAAACGATTTTCTTCGGCTAAAACTCAAATATAAAGTGTCACGTAGATTTGAATACCTTATATATTAAGTTTCATGCCTGTTGACTAGAAACTGACAGAGGAGTTTAGTAGGAAATATTTTTAAACTAATATATATACGTATACATAAATATATATAGAAAAGGGTTTGTGTTTACTGTACCCTCTTTACGGAAATATTACGCAAGTATAAATCATGTAGAATATCTGCATGAATATATTTACACGTAATAGTTAACTAAAGATGATCATCCAGTAAGAAAACCGAAAAAAAAAACTAATAGGAAATTAATTAAAATGAATGTTTAAAAGAATATGCGAATTATCTAGATCTTTTGCAGAAGAATGCACATTCACGATCCATATATAATAAAGTTGCATTTTCTTTTTAAATAAATAGAAAAAAGGTTTTTAATATGAATATCAATACACACACAAGAAACGATAGAAGTATAGATATATTTTTTTGACAAATTTTTTCGTTGTGTTGTCTATAATTCCCCTAAAACTAAACGAAGAAAATTTCATGAAGAAGATTTTTCCTAGAACTGTTCCTTTTTGGAACACAATACCACAGGGCTGTTTCCCAGCTGATTATGACATAATCGTTTCTAAATCGAATCCAGAATTTCGAACAAAGTCGGTAATTATATCGTAATCGGGAAAATATTGGAAATATCATATCACTGATTTATATATATATATATATATATATATATATATATATATATATATTTGTTGTTGTTTTTTGTTTTGTTTTTTTAAACAATAGATTCGGTTAATATTTGCTTCGCCTCGAAGCTCGAATTTTTTTTATTTTAGAAAATATTTATTTGTTGTGTGTGTGTGTGTTTTTTTTTTTTTTTTTTTTTTCAAACGATAGATTCGGTTAATATTAATATAAACAAAAATCGAGCTTCGAGGCGAAGCCAATATTAACCGAATCTATCGTTTAAAAAACAAAAACAACAACAACAACAACAAATCTAGATTTATAAGCGATAAAAATAGACAATAAATTCTTCTAGGGTTCGTGGCCTAACGGTTTAGGCGCCGGACTGTGGAAACATGGTCTGAAGTTCGATCCCCAGAAACAGTTGAGCTACGCTGATGAGAGTTAATTAACTCGAAACACGCGTGTACGTAGATTACGATTTTAAAAATAATAAAAGTAAATAAATAAAATGTTATATATGTGTGTGTGTGTATATATATATATATATATATATATATATATATATATATGAATTTAATCTCCACTTTCAAGCATATCTGATACTTTGACATATCAATTATGAGTCGTTATCCATTTGCCTTTGCTCCTGACTTGAGCCCTGTATAAAGACTTACTCTGCACCCACCCTCGTAAACCACGCGTAAATCCTGAGTCCATGTTCAACCTATTGTTTTATGCAAGTCCACCGCCGTTGGAAGCATAATTTCGTGTCTCTCTAGGGACGTTAAGCGCAAATTTTCCACCGCGTCTCTCCGTTTCGCGGACGCTAATACCGGCGACCGTTGGAGGCGGCGAAATGTCAGTTTCAGTTACCATTTAACCGTTAAATGCGAGAGCATTCGCACGAAGCGACGCCATTGGTCGTCCAAGCTGGTAAGCGACGGGAAATTCATGAGGTCGACCCTCGGACAAGAAAAAGAAAAAAGCAAAACACGATAGTCTTTGTCTTGCTAATGGGCAATAACACATGAATCTTACAAACTAATTTACTTAAGCCATTGTAACAACATGATCGGCGAAAACATCAAAGGGAAAACACATCTTAAAAGGAAGAGAATATATTAAAACATTTAGGCGTTCTGTTAGCAGTAATCAAATACACACACACACATATATATATATATATATAATATATATGTTTGTCAGGTCATGTCATATGCTACTGGTACCATATAACCCAGTACTACCTGCTTCATGGTCGGGTCACTGGCGACTAAACTTGTTCCTCCACCAGACTTGTTTGGTGAGGAGGGTGGCTAGTCTCCCTGAAGGATTAAAAACAAGACCTTTCAAAGGGCGAATGCACCCTTTTTCGGGGTCAACGGCCAACTAGCACCGTGTGTGTTTATGTGTATGTATGTGTGTGTGTGTGTTGGGTTGGAGAGGGCTCCCGTAAACCGTGGTGAAAACAACCTTTCTAGGAGAAGCAAATCTCTGATTTAAAAAAAAAATAAAGCGGGAGACCAGTATCTGCATTGAGCTGGTCTGCTGTTTAACTTGTTGCTAGCTATCTTGCTCTTGCTTATTGCTGGATCCTAACATTTTGAACCGAGAGAGAGACTTAGCTGTCGTACAAAGCTAAGACTTTGTAACATCATCTGTGTATAGATACTCCCTCAGGCGTTTGTCTATCAAAATGGTCCTGTGTCGATGGAAGTCATTTTTGGGCTCATGGACTCGCCTGACAACACGCTGCAATCATCATATATATATATATATATATATATATATATATATATATATATATATATATATATATATATATATACTAGCAGTATTACCAGACCTTCGTCGGGGGGTTGATTTTATTCCATTTTTATGCTTATGAAATGTAAAATAAAATAAATATATAAAAATATAAATTTCCAAAAAAAAGTCTCAATCGAAATTTATGAGATTAAATGAGAAAAGATAGAATTTTAAATAAGTGTTCGTAAAGGCATAAGTAATGTATAATCAATGTGGTTTTAATATTTTGTTTTGTTTAGTTAGTCGAAGAAAAAATAATTTTTGGTAAGTTAATGAATTTGTATTTATATAAATATATGTTATTTAAAGTGTTAATTAAAATCAAGTTGATGAAGGAATGAAAGAACAATTTTTTCCAATCAACGGAACAACAATAAGAAGTTACGTTGTCAAAAAAAGAAAGAAAATGAAAACACTCTGTAATGGTCGTGTGTACGTGTGTGCGTGTGTGTGTTTGTGCGTGCGCTGTGAAGTTTGTAGTAGTAGTAGGAACAATTCCATAACATAAATAACGGTGTCAGCGTCGGTCTGGCTCGTCGCTAAGAAACGACCTGAAAAAATGGTCGGTCATTTTCATTTGCATACGTAAAATAAATGATGCATAGCCAATATCAGTTGCTGATACTTGTTGAAAGCATTTCGATGCCAAAACCTAGCTTAAAACACTGCCAGGCACACCAAGTACCTTTGTGTGAAATTTCATAAAAATCGGTCCAGCCGTTTTTGAGTCTATAACTCTCTCTCTCCCTCTCTCTCTCTCTCTCTCTCTCTCTCTCTCTCTCTCTCTCTCACACACACACACACACAGAGACAAAGTTGCATATATATATATATATATATATATATATATATATATATATATATATATATATATATATATATGCACACACACTTCAGAATATTGTAACGCAATAGATCTACTGGGACAGAAATCCAGTGATTGTTTGTCTTACAAAAAATTATTGGCTGTAATATTTTATAAACACAATCCCAGCTAAATAAAAAAAAAATTCTCAATATACAAGATAGAGCAAATAGATCATAAATTAGTAATTTAAAATCTATGACGTGAAATGGTTATGGTTCAAATCAAGAATTTTTATCATATACAAGACAAAGAATACAATTCAAAAAGTTTATCCCCTTAGATATTAAAAAAAAAACCTATAGGTTAAGAGAGATATACTTTTTGAATCGTATCCTTCGTCTTGCATATAATAAAAAAATCTTGATTTAAAACTGTATTCATTTTACATCATAGAATTTAAATTATTAATTTATGATATATATATATGTGTGTGTGTGTGTGTGTGTGTGTGTGTGAATTGCATGTTAATGTGCTTGAATATATATATTCATATATATATATATATATATATATATATATATATATATATATATATATACAAACACGTATGAGCGAACACAACAGACTTATTCTTTTCCCCGATTTTTCTAGATATCTTCTCCATTCGCCGAGCTGGCATATTGTATAAAATGGCGGCCAAAACGTGTTGGTCAGTCATATTCTACTCAAGCGCTTTCTATCGGTGAATCCGATTATCATCAGGAGGAATGTGGCTGAAAAGCGCCATTTTATACAACATGCCAGCTGAAATAATAAAGATCGCTCGGCGAATGGAAAAGATACTCAGAAAAATTGGAAAAAAGAATAACTCTGTCATTTTCAATCGGACGTGCTTGAATAATGACATGCTACCAAAATATGCATACACACATGTATATAATCTCTCTCTCTCTCTCTCTCTCTCTCTCTCTCTCTATATATATATATATATATATATTTATTTATATATATATATATATATATATATATATATATATTTCTCTTACCTATTGTCTTTATGGTACCAGATGTACTTTAGTTTTATGGATTTTTATGCTCATAGCATTTATATACTAGTTAGCATGTCGCAGAACAGGTGTTGTAATCTTTTTAAATTTGCTTATATATGTTATTAATATTTTAATATTATTTTTATTTTTTATATGTATTGGTATAAATAGGGCCCATATTTGACATGTTCTTATTGGAGAAGTGGAATTATCCACCGAAGAGCCTTTTTTTTTTCTAACAACTGTCCCGGTTTTAAATCTCCAAAACAGCTACATGGTAAGCAGTTGATGATCCCCGTTGTCTATTTAAAAAGTTTCAGTTAAGGTTTTCCTTGTTCGTCCTAATATAGTTAAATTCTCTTCTATAATTAAAACTTTTGCGAAATCGGCTTATGCAAATGCTACGTCTATTTCTATTTAACAATTTTCGTTCAGGCTTTTTCTTTTTTTTTTTTTTTCACCCGTATATAAATGAATTCTATTTTGTCATTATAAACCTTTTAAAAGTCTTATTATGTAGGTGCTAAGTTTGCGATAGGTTTTTTTCCGAGAAATGTAAACTGCATTCTTTATATATATATATATATATATATATATATATATATATATATATATATATATATATATATATATAAACTCATTTAAAACATGGCATTTCGAAACCAAATGTTTCTCATAACTACTTTCTTTCTCTCTCTCTCTCTCTCTCTCTCTCTATATATATATATATATATATATATATATATATATATACATATATATATATATATATACAAGTTGTATATATCCTGCATTTCACAGGGATTCTTACTTTCATTGCATTAACATTATATATGATATCATTTTATCTGACTTCAGATATTGCGTCATATATGACAACATGTGTTATGATTAGGGCTATGACAACAGCATATTCTTTTCATTATTTTGACACTCGAGTATATATCAGTTCATATCTTATATGTTTTTAGATAGAATGATGTGGTTCCCAATTGATTAACTGTGTCTAACTGGGTCGAATATATACTCGAGAGTCAAAACAATGATAAGAATCTTTCCTTGTTATAGCCCTACTAATTATGATATCATATATGACGGTTTTGCACACATATATGTATATATGTGTTCTGACATCATTGATGACGAACATAGCAATACGAATTATCATAATATATATAAATATGTAGGTATAATGTATATATATGTGTGTGTGTGTGTGTGTGTGTGTGTGTGTGTGTGTGTGTGTGTGTGTGTGTGTGTGAACGTTCAAATTCTACAATATTGGAAGAGAACTGAAGCAAAACAACAATTCCTGCAGGCAAAAAAAAATGGCTCGACATGATTTCAGATAATTTGAAAGACGCCCATCGTAACACGTTCTGGTAAATGTTAAGATAAGCCCCCTTTAATTTAATAATTTTTATCAGTAATGATATCGACTATTTTGCGTGTGCACGATCAGTATTCTTGATTCGCTTCTGCCTAGCTCGTGAGATAAACCCGCTTGCAATGATATGCAAAATTGCAAATGGCGTCCCTTTTTAGTTCGCTAGGAAATACTTAATTTCACCTAATAACTAGTTTGCTTTTGTATTTATTAATGCATCCATAAAAATGATTAATTTCGTGACCCTTCAAAAGGTAACAGAACGTAACTTCTCATTTGTTAATACAGATATTTCCTTTTGCTTAGAAACAATAAAAAAAAATAACAAACAATGCATATATTTAACAGGGTTGAGCAATTAATTAATTTAAATACTCGCTCTTCTTATCCGGCGTTGCCCCGGATGTTCTGAAGTTATTTTACTTTATAATTTCTGTTTTTTTTGCCCCTGCGTTATATACATATACAGAAAAAGAGTTAACATGTTAGTTTTAAGAGAGCCAATTCTTATTATATTTTTTAAGTAAAAAGACGTTTCAGTCCCTTTACTGGATATTAATTTTTCCATCAGTAGTTTAAACTGTTTCATATTGTAAGATATCCTTGCCGGACAAAGTAAATTGTAAAATAAATTGTAGCGAAATAGATTATTATTATGTTTTTTTTTTTTTTTGCTAACAACACGGGACAACAATAACAAATGAAAAATGGCTACTCAAAAGTAAAGTCTGAAACACTTTTATAGGTTAAATGAGGATTTCCTCACACTCTACTACATTCCGAGGTTCTTTTATCATATTCGCCATATTTCTGGAGGATCTATCCAATTTCTGGATTATTTTAGATGACGACGGATCAATTATATTATTTAGATTATTCAGACTACTGTCTTCAACTTAGGTGTTATTTTCACAACGTTTCAGCCGTCGTGACCTTCGACTTTCCTCACATGCATCTTGTCTAATTCAGGAATATTTATTTCAAAGTTGTGAACTTGTACGACATTTATTTGTCTTACGGATGTAGTTTTATTTGACAAAACCATCTCTGGATTATGCAATACCGAATAACGTCGCCAAAGAGAACCATAAGGTAAAATGTATACAAGGTGGAACGATAAAATTGTCGCTTTAGTAAAGACAACATGATTCCATTTCCGTTTCATGAAAATGGTTTTTTTTTGTGGTTGCAGGCTATCTACTAGTTGTCCAGTTGTGTACAAATCCAAAGAGCGATAGGAGCCTTCTATTATGTCTGAAAGTGACACAATGTTCAACGAACGAGATCAGAGATGTGCATCTATACAACTCATGCTCTCTCAGAAGCAACGTTGCTTAACTTCGATGATATAAAAGGAACCGGATGTCAACGTAACAATGCCGTATACGTACGGATAGAAATATGATAATATTACGATGGATGTGTAATGTGAGTTTTGAAGGAAATTTTAGATCTGCGGGTGTCAAATATAGATTGCATGTGAACAGTTTATGGAGACGTATGCAGAACAGGAGACTTGGTTGGTTTGGTCACAGTATAAGTAGATGCAGAACTATTAAGATAGCAGAGTCAGTGGAAAGGGTAAACATGTGAGTGACAACAAAAGGTGCATCCCATAAAAGATTTCTAGGCATTCGGCCCAAGATCAAAGTGTAATATCTGTACTGATGCCACACTTCAATTTTTTTTTATTCTCGGTTAGTAGAGGAGAAATCCATCACGACTAAGACAATTTTTAATTTTTGTTCCTTTTCTCCACATTATAAAAAACGACTCTGGTGTCTAACTCTGCCCTCGTGGAGAGGCAAAGTAAATAGGAACAAAGGGAGCGTTTGAGAGTAAGACTGGTAAATAAGTACATTCCAAGTGATAGTTTAGTTTAGAAGATACTTTATAAAAGCCGTCCAACACATGCCAGCATGTACAAAAGAGGTTAAATCAAATATGGCACCATGATGTAGCTCCTATTTGAGGCGCCCTGTCGGTGGGGCATTAGAATACACGGACTGCTCCCCCCCCCTACAGAGGGTAAAAGTCCCTCAATGGGGGTCCTGGATATGACCTTAAACTATATCTAGTGGTAAGGCCCCAGCTTGTGGGCTTTGGGAAATGTGGAGCCACCCTTTAATTACCATTGCTCCCAGGTCCACTCTGACCCAGAGTGGTAGTACCTGTTAGGGTTTCAACTATGGGTTAAATAGAAACCGACTTTAAAACAACAAATATATTCTATTAAATTTTTTTTCTTCAAAATCTTTGGATTCGGCATTAAATAACCCGAAAAGGGTTGATATGCCGTAAAACAAAAACAACCAACCAACCAACCTATTTGGGGGAGTTGGGGGGGGGGCTTCTATATAATAAACCTTGTGTCTACCTTGTCCTGTACTTATGTGGAAGCAAACGTACACACATTTCAGCGAGTACACGTTTTTAAAGGTTGACACTCGAAGATTGAACGCTGTTTATGAATTCAGAACATAATGAAAGTTAAGCTATTTTGACATTTGAGTACGTCAAACAAAATTTGGATGATGAAGCATATATTTTCTCTCTCTCTCTCTCTTCCTCTTTATTTCTCGCTCTCTCTCCCTCTCTCTCTCTCTCTGTATCACTCCCTTTCTCTCTCTTTCAATAAAAAAGAGAGAATTAGAAATACAATCGTATTTTTTTGACCAGTTAAAGCTTGCATCTCGTACGCAACAGACGCAGATAGCAGTTTTGGTTGCACGCGTCGGGTCTGAACAGGTCTTAATTTAAATATGCTCCGCCAGTGTTAAATGTGAAATAAATTATATATGTTTATAAAATGAATTTGTTCGTTGTTTTTGTACAAACGTTCAATTTCAGCATGCGGTCCCTGCCATTTAATGCCGACGATGAAATTCTGCATGTAACAACGCAATGAAGACTCAAGAAGCGACCCATGCCAACCGGTTATAGACGACGACATCTCACCGTGTTGCTGTTTCTATGTACCTATCGTTCGATATCGTGTCTAACACACGGGGAGCTGGTTGCGTTCCCAGGACGTTCATCAACCAAGGAACTCTCCCCGGGAACGATAGTGTAATACTAATATAGTTATGTTAGTCAGTCTCAAGGACACACGTAATTGAGTAGCATACTTTGCAGTCCAAATGTTCTGGGGGATGGGTTCTGTTGTTTTCTGTCTTTTATTTGTGATTACTAACTTCTTTTCTTGTTTCCTGTCGATAAACAATGGCGTAAATGAACCCCGATTATTATTAAGGAATGACTGAATGTTTTTTTATGGCTACAATAGAAAATAATTAGACGCTATTGCTAAACAAAGAATATACAAATTACCAAAAAGACATAACAATGGCGTCGAATTCGTAGACGTTTAACCGTGTTCTTTATCGAGCGCTTCTCGAAGACATGGCAATAACCTCAAAGAGCGCAGAACTTGTTCTGCCTGTTTTAAGATAATTGTTTGTTTGTTTTTTTTTCGTCGTGAGAATACTGGAATTGACGGTAGTTAACTGGACACTGGCGCAGATTATAAGACTTAGCATCTTATGTTCTAATTCGGTCAGAAACGTGGCACAAATTTTACTAATCACATTTGCAACTCTGTTCCTATCCAGCTTATCCCGATAGTTTATGTACTTGCCTATTTATATTTAATTTTATAAACTATACCGATTAATGTTTTTAATGAATTATCGTTTGCTTCCAATTAAAACGAAGTAACTCTGTATTAACAGATTAAGAGTTATTTCCCTTCTAAAGATGGTGGTGATTAAAAAAAAATTCCCATCTATTACATATTGTCGGAATTAGCATACCGACGAGTAGGGCGGGAGGGGAAGAAAAGACGGTTTAAGTCTTGCAACGAAATGTCGAAGTTGCTTACAAGCAGTTTTCCTTGTAAAAGTAACAAATGGGTAACGATGGTCGAAGTGTAATTTGTCTAAAAGACAGCAGCAACTACTACCACAACAGTAGAGCGGCCACCCCTTTTTATCTACTCCAACTCTCAGTCAACGAGATTCACAGACCATGAATTCACGAAAGAGAAACTCTGTTTTAGACCAAGGCATGTAAAAAGATTTTTTATTTAATTCAATTAGATTGCGAAGCCGACATTGCGCCCCTCTCGTAGCAAGAAATAGGTCCCTGAGCGATACCAAAGATGTGGCATCAGAATCTACCCAAGCCCTCAAAGCAACCAAAGTCTCAGTCATTGTTTAAGTCGCTTCTTCTCCTTTGGTTGTGCAGTTCTAGGTGGTCCGTCCTTTTAGAATGGATTAGGTCATTGCTAGTCGTCTAAATATATGGGACTGGCCAGATAATTTTGGAGGCCAGAGTGCATATCCTCTTAGCGGTTGGTTTTCAAATCTGGCTTATCCGACCTTGGTCTACATCTTCCCGCCGTGAGAAAAAGATACATATCATCTTCGTTGATTAAAATTTTACTCTTATATATGTACGAGAGCGAGTTACTTTCTGTATCAGTATTTAAAACTTAAGCGTGGCAGAAATAATGGCTATTTTGAATTACGTTGGCCTAACCGACAAAATTGCTATTTAAAACTTAACTTTGACAAATTAACGAAATTGCTATTTCAAACTTAACTTTGACAAACTAAGAAAAATGCTGTTTCAAACTAAACTTTGACGGGTTTACAAAGATACTATTGCAACTTAACTTTGACAAACAAAAACGCTATTTCAAACGTAACTTTGTCAAACTTACAAAAAACGTTATTTCAAACTAAACTTTGTCAAACTAACAAAAAACGTTATTTCAAACTTAACTTTAACAAACTGACAAAAATGCTATTTCAAACTTAACTTTGACAGACTAATGAAAATGCTGTTTTCAACTTAAGCGTGACAGCCAATAAACATTTAATTGGAACTTAAGCGTGACAAACAAGCAGCAATCTTTTTAGAACTAAAGAACAAACTCGAACTCCAAATTCTTTTTCTTTAGAAAAAAGATGTAATTAAAGCTAGATCAATTTCTGATAAATATAAAGATTTAAACAATACATAATTTTTAACTTGAACATTTAAAATCAAATATAAAATGTGTTTGTAAACTGCTTTTTAAAATGTTATTATTTGAATTATTTATATTAATAGTTCAACTACTTTCATCTTGATTGTTATCTTCACGATATTTCACCTGCAACCTCTGAGTTTGTATGCATCTTTCGAATTTAAGGATCTTCTAGTTGAACTTGGGAATTTTTATGTTGAATTTGGAAATCTAGACAGAAGAAATTGAACTATTCATTTAATTAATAGAGGTATATTGTTCTTATTCGATCATCCATGACCAGTTAAAAGTGTTAATTTATGTTATACTTAGTTATTATTGCGTATAGAAAGGATTGAACCTTTAATCCCTAATCCTGCCATAATTGATGTTGTGAGAATAATGGCTCTCGTGGATTAAATAAATGGTTCAATTTCGAAATTTCCTATAAGTTCTAAAGTTCATCATCAAGATTTTCAAGTTTTAGCTAATGTTTTCTCTATTTTTTTTTTATTTATTTATGTTTCCATGGAAACGTCGGTAAAAACAGTATGTTAAAGAAATCAACAATAGTTAACATTAAAAAAATATAATGATTTGTAAGTTACGTAGTGGCGAGAATCATAAGCAGATATACAGACACACGAGAAGTTGTCACACAATTTTATTAATACCGAGATCGAGGGTAAGGGTTCGACTCACGAAAAACAATGTAAACTGTATATCATGTATTATCTATTTCTCTCGGCCATAGTTCAGTCTCGCATACGACAGTCCTTGTGATGCTTACACGAAAACCACTCTTTCTCGTGGAAGACATCTCTAGTGAGCACAGGAGGAGAAGCCTTCGGATAAAAGCGGACATTTCAGTGTCAAATTCGAAGCATAACCCAAATATTTAAACGAGAAGTGGTTACCGCCATCTGGCCACGCTCTCACGCTGGAAAATTATAAAGCACTTTTAAAACTCTCCAATTTGTAAGAAGGGATGCCGAAAATAGTTTGTTTTGTAAATTAGCAGGGACACCACACGTTGCCCCGGATTGAATGATGATCAACGTTTCTTTTACAACTCCATATTTTTTTATTGGCATCAAAGTCGATGAAATTGCCTATTTTCTAATCGAACCGATTGATTGGCTGCTGTAGTTGGGGGCTGATCTCGGTGTACTTGGATGAAGCTTCATGTGCGTCCCCGCAGTGGCTTAGTCCACAATACATTGTAGTCTACATTGCACTGTAGAGAACCTACTGTTGATTTTATAAAATTATTTTTTTTTAATATAATGGCTTGAATTAATGTTTAAAATGCAAAGAAGTCAAGTATAATGCTTCAATTGTGCTTTACATAGAAACATCCATTTCGAACACGCCCTGTCATAAAAAATCTACCGTTGATTTATATGTCGGACCTTTCTGCTTGTATGGTAATAAAACTTTTCAAATGCACTCCTGATATTAGGCTGCGTAGTGAAAATCGTCAGTTACTTCTTTCATCGAATTATTTAGATTTTCGATACTTACTTACCATACAATACCTATCTAAGAGCACTGCCATGCAGATAAAATATTTTCGTGTAAAATTTCATAAGCTTCTGTCCGGCCATTTTCGAGTCCATAGGGAACGAATCCACACAAAGACTCTAACACGGACACAGTTCTTTTTATATCATGGTAGATTCTTCAAATAACGAGAATTTATATTTTTAAGAAACCTTCATAGCAAATGCTGCTGCTGCTGCTTTCCGTTGCTGCATTTCTGTCACGTTTGAAGGAATAACAACACAGAGATATATGAAAGCGTAACAATATATCATTATTTCCGGTTACGGCTGTTGGTGGTTGATGGTTGGGAGGGAGATGCACATACGTGAATTATAGGGGTTGTTTATTCTTGGGGTTAAATCGTCAATCAACCAAAATATCATTTTTTCATTATTATTATTATTATTATTATTATTATTATTATTATTATTATTATTATTATTATTATTATTATTAGCAGCAGCTCACAAGGAGCTTTCAAACAATTCGTCAAAGATCTCTCCTTGAAAACAACTTGTGGTTTTGCCTGGAAGCTGAGTGACAACAAGTCTCCCCTGATTTTCCCAGTACTCTCCGCCTCTTTTGTTAACATTTGCAAATAAATTTGCGTTATCGCAACAGCCGCTTACCATTGATTTCTAGCTGGCAGCGGCCATTGGTCTCCACTGGGATTTGAAATGCAATAAGCCTCCGCAAGGCCTCAGTTCTCTTCGCACTTGTCCAGCGGAGGTCTGGTCAGTGCTCTCTCCTCCGTTTTTTCATCCTCCTTGACTCTTCTAAAGTATTTGACATCACTCTTTTAGTGGGGCGGTAATGGAGTAATGGGGGACGTGAATAGTGAATTGGTGGATGTGCAGCTTTAATATAATCGGTTTCATGTAACGCTCCTTCATGTCTGCATTATTTTGTCTGGTCCGCGCATGCGGCTCGTGTATATTAGTCTCTGCATTCAAGGGTTCTCCTTAATATTTCAGCTGTTTTCATTACTGTTATTCGTTGTATCTTTGCAGCCATTCCTCTGATTCCAATTGCTCCCATTTTTTAAAAAGTTTTTCGGAATTGTTCCCAGTGCTCCTTATCATTGTTGTTGTTGTTCTTCTTCTTCTTTTTCTTCTTCTTTTTCTTCTTCTTCTTCTTCTTCTTCTTCTTCTTCTTATTATTATTATTATATAAGCAGTTGTGAACACCTGACATACCTCTTTTTAGATAGTATTGTCACTGTAACCACAGACCAAGTGGGGTTTAATATGCTATTGTCGTTTCACTCGATTGGCCTGACTTTGATTACACCTGTATAACATTTTACTGAAAATGATTTTTCAAAAATCATACTTTTCTTTCTGACACTTTCATGTTTGTTGTATCTTTCCGCAGGTGTTTGTCAGGTTTATAATTTTTTTTTTTTATTCAAATGACCTTTTGGTACATTCGATATATATTTTTTTTATTTATTTTTTTTTATCTTGTTCTTACGGGTGCACGTTTTTGTCAAAATAGTTTCTCGGTAAACTCGGCCTAAATATTAATAAGATGTCAGGTTCATAATTTTGATTCAAATGACCATTTTAGTACATTTGATAATTATTTTTTTGTTCTCGCAAGTGCGTGCTTTTATCAATTATGATTTCTCCGTGTACACGACTTAGACATCTAACACGTATTCATCTTGTAGAGTCTTGTTAGTCAAGTTGCGATCCAAATATCCAGTGAGTAAATCTCTCAGCCAAGAGTGTCCCTGCCAGGACTCAAAGTTCGAGATGGCATAGTTTTCACACTTCAATAATTAATAGCACAAATTTGTAAAACCCTCTTATTATATTGGCAAACTCCTGCTGTTCTTACTTTTATTATATTGGACTAAGATTAAATTGCTTTATTATGTCTAAATAATGTTACTCGTTGCGTTTTGTTACAAATTATTTTCTACTACAATAGAAAAAAGCGAGCAGGAAAAGTAATATGGTTCAGCTTAAACATGGAAAAGTAAATGACTAGTTGTTGAGAAAAGTACAAGATATTCTAGTAAAAAATATGATAAATTTATAACTTAAATATAGCAGTATCAAGACTTGATTATATAATGTCATATTGAATTTAAAAGACATATTAATGCTGCAATATTTTAAGTTATAAATATATTATATTTTTTACTAGAATATCTGGCCCTTTTCTTTTCCAGGTTTAACAACTAGTTCTTTAATTTTCCATGTTTAAGCTTAACCATATTACTTTTCGTGCTCGCATTTTTCTATTATAATCCATGATTTTTCCAGGCTTCCAATAAATTCACTTGATCTTTGTTTAATTTTCTCTCTTATTTTTTTTCTCCGATGAACACATATGTAATAACAATGTGTGGCAATCGTCTGCTTTCAATAAAATCCTCCAATTATCTCCCTTTCATTTTTTCATTTTCTCTGTTTCACTTGTTACTTTTCTTTTCGAATTAGCAGCAACAGTAGTCGCTGAAGCGATGTGGTTGCTATGAAAACCAGTCATAAAAAGTGTCGTTCACCTCAAATATTTTTACGATTTTGAACACCAGAAAATTCATCGTAACTTTTGTTTTACTGAACGAAAATTGAAAAAAATTTTTTTTACAATATAGCTGAGAAGGTGATCTATAAACTGTAATAATTGTTTGAAATTTGGTCGAAAAATGAGAGAGCGGTGAAGCTTTAAAGCAGTTCTAAATGACTAAACCTGCCACTTGACCATATATTCAAGCACTGCCGTGTTTCAATGATATGGTCGAGATCGAGGAATAGTGGTTATTAACTTTATAAATCCTTACGTGCACGAATTAAAACCTGCAAATGTGACCATGACACATTTTGTATCGATAGACCGACGAATTACTATTTTTATACTAATAGTTTATCACTTATCAAGGCCAAAACCACCGAAGGATGAGGTTTAGTGAGATTTTCAGTTAGATAGTGGAACAGTACTATAGACTGAAAATTATGATCGCTACAGAAGACTACACAAGAGATATTTTTTATAATTCCTATAGAATACAAGAAACATTCACCGTCTCTTCTTTGAATCGACTGATAATGGTTTATATACAAATCAGGGTTTCCCAACCGTAAGCGCATGGCTTCCTAATCGGGTAACAGGCCTTCAATCAGAGAGCCATATTAGGACGCTGAAATTATTATTCCAAAACTTTATCAGAAACTTGCAATATATAAATAATGTGACATTATATATATTTCTATTTCTTTTTCTATTTATATATTAATATGCTGTTGAAATGTTAGATATGAAATTAATTTCACGCTTGGCTTCTGTATCTTGAAATTTTCGTATCCTAAAATTTTCGTATCCTGTAATTTTTGTATCCTGAAATTTTCGTATCCTAAAATTTTCGCATCCTGTAATTTTCATATCATGAAATTTTCGTATCCTGAAATTTTTGTATCCTAAAATTCGCGCATCCTGGTTTAAAAAGTTTATCATAAATTTTCGTATCCTAAAATTTTTGTATCCTAAAATTCGCGCATCCTGGTTTACTGTGACGTATGCAATTGCTATTATGAATGGACAGCCAGCATCACGCCTATTGAACTGAAATAAGTTAGCTAGAAATAGATTAAAAATTTTAGCATCAAGAAACTAGTGTCAAAATATAATAGCTACAATTAGAGCCATGTATACCGAAATGATCACAAAACTCATTAAGGCGCAGAAATTAGTAGCTCGCTATTTCTGAAAAATCTATAATGTGGTGAGGAATGAGCAACCAACAGTTTTTTTCGCTGTCAAAATATCAAGATCTCGGCAACTGACACGGCTTAACTGCTTGCCAGCGATTCGTCTTAAACTACACCCTGAACCATAAAAGCAGTCACTCAACCGCAGAAAGAAACGAGCCTTAATAATTTGAGCATTATATATTTCCGTGTTCAGGATATCATATAAAGAAATGTTGATACATCCAGTGCGTGTAGTCCTGATTTTTTTTAAAACATACACTAACCTTCATTAAAAATAAATTTAATATATTAAAATTAGATTTAAAAATGGATTATCATTTTTTTTTTTTGCTTTGATAGGCTTCACTTTACAGGTCATTGTCCTTTTAACTCTTAACATCTTGTTGAAACATTTAAAAGAAGTGTAATCATTTTGTGCGATATTGCGCAGTAGTTGGATAAAGAGACCACGTCTGGTCAGTGCGGTTTCGAGTGGTCTGGGACGACATGAGCTAATGCCCGGATGTTGTCAAGTTTCTTTTACAAATTTAATTACTTGTCTGAGGGAAAACTTATTTGCTTTTATTTTGTCGACGATATGTAACAGAACGAGGGCATCGCTAATTAATATTTAACCGATTTTTTTTTTTCGAGTGAAGAAAAACTGTACATTTTGCCGATCGATGGGAGCGAAGACAAAATGGCGAGTCGATTAATGGCGTCGGGAGAAATGTACTGCTCAAAGCTGAATCGATGATTTTATCTCATAGTGCTAATTTATTGAGCACATAAGCAAAGATGGCGAAAAGGACGTTTACTAATTAAAGCAGGTTTATAAGATGTAGTTCTTGTTATTAGATAGACATACGTATACACACACAGTGGTCAATATTTGATGAACTCCTGGAGCTCAAATTTTACGATGGTACAGAGTGGAACGATAAAATTGTTGCTACTGAAAAAGCGACATGATTTCATTTCCGTTTAATGAAAACCGGTTTTTTTTTGTTTCTTTTAATGCAGACCATCTGCTAGAGGTCAGTTGCGTACAAATCTCAAGAGAGATAGAAACCTTCTATCTTGTCTGAAAGTGACACAATATTCAATGAGCCAGATCGCTGTGCAACTCATGCAGAACCGTTGCCAGCGCCCTCAAAATGCGTCGTTGGATTGCCACAAATAACGAGCGAGGTCGGAGATGCGCCACTGTACAACTCATGCTCTCTACCGATTCAAGTTATGACAACAAGGCCATTGCCAGCTACCTCAAAATGCAAATCCGGATAACAGGGACGTGGCCAGGGTGATGAAAACAAAGTTTCTGGCCACGGTTATAATCTTCGGTGTGGTTTCAAGTGAGTGTCACATTATGCCACCTTACATCTTCAAAGTCGTCTTGAATATTAACACCAAAGTGTAACTGGATGTGCCGAAGAATGTATAGGAGGGAAATGTTGTGCATTTCTCTCCTAATAATTACTTAAATAAACACAAGGCCAAACGACATTGCTTTTAACAAAACAATAATAATGGGTTTATTTTAAAAAAGGCGAGATTGTATCTCAAACTGGAGAGAAAGAAAGAAAGTGTAAATGTCTGTTTGAAGGTGTCGTCTGCCATCAGACTGCAGTCGTCAACAAGTAGCAGTGAGAGGGGTGAGTGAGAGAGGTCTGTATAGGTTGCTTGCTGGCGTCTCTGGCGGTCGCAGTTGAGATCCCAAAGGGCTAAAAATAGTCCTTAAGGGGACAGCTCAAATCAATGCGCCTTGCCAACCGATTGGTCAGTGTGGCCGCATCACTTTGGCACTGAGCATTGATCCGCTGATAGTAAATAGTTTGTTAACTGCTACAAATGTGATGATACCCTGGTGCAATCAGGTGGCCCCTGATAGACCCTTGGTGTTGCATCAGGACTCTGCCCCCGCCCAGAAGTCCGAAGAGGCCCAAGCCTGGCTTCAGAAGAAGTGCTACTCTTTTCTCACTGCACCCCAAACTCCCCCTCACATAAAGAAGCTGAACTACATCGTTTGGTCATGCATCACCAACATTAACTCCCACAACACCAAAGCCAGCCTAATGGCCGCCATCTGCAGAATATTCGCCGAGCTTCCGGTATGCTTCCATTTCCCGACTCGTATCGAAGCGATTATTGAGGCGATATTGAATAGACCTTAGCTCTACTACATTATCGAGTTACTTGAATTGATTTTTTCAATAAAAGTTTTTAAATAAAGCAGTAGTGCTATTTTCTTAAGGGCGACAACTTTATCGTTTCACCTTGTACATAAAAATTAAAAAGGAACAGCTATTTAAAATATCTCCTGCATAAAATTAATCAAAATTTTTTGATAGAATTGCATCAAAAAGTGGACAGAACTATTAAACAAGCAGTCTACCGTAAATGTTAAAAATGCGGCCAGAAATTCACTAAGACCTTCCATAGTAAAAAATAAACCCTCAAATGATGGACTAACCAATAACGTGTCAAATAAATTCTGGTAAAAATATTCCAGAAGTACATAGATAAGTATGTAGATAGTACGCAAGTAGTTAGTTAGTAATTGGAAAAATCAATTGTAAAACTGATATCCTCCTGAAGGCTGAAGGTTCAATCCTCAGTGTGGGCGACCGAAACCTACATTTGCGAATTACTTAGGACCTCCATCCAGTTATGGCTGACGGAACAAGAGCTTGCTACCCCCGTGAAGTAAATAAAGGGTTCCGCTCAAAATTCCGTCCAAATTCCCGAGTTCGACAGAAACATTCCCGAGTTTGACAAGATACGCTTGAAGAAGGTCGGAGGTTATATCGGCCGAAGCTTTGTGAAAATGACACTCAAGATAAAAACATTAGTCTGATGAATAATAATACATCGATAAGGAAGTTTGTCCCACTATGAATAGGAGAAATAATAATTACTGCCCATGACCAATGCTTTGATGAAGATGGTTTTAGCAACGATAAAAAGAGCAGATTCCGCCACACAAATCGAGAGTGTGAGCCACCTGACATCTAATTTGCTCTCCTCTTTCTCCCATCTGTCCCCTTATCCATTAACACGAAATTCATTGGTAGTTCCCCATCTCTTTAGTAAAAGTTAATGAATAACTGTATATATATATATATATATATATATATATATATATATATATATATATATATATATATATATATATACGTTTTTTAATTCAGTCTGGCATGATGAGTTGTTCCCTTTCAAAGTATGCATATGTGTAGCCAATAGTGTTTGTATAAATGAACATACTATAGATATATATGATGCAACCTCTAATAAGATAATATAAGTATGTATATATGTATGTATAAATGTGTGTGTTTATATATATATATATATATATATATATATATATATATATATATAGAGAGAGAGAGAGAGAGAGAGAGAGAGAGAGTTAGATATACATTAGAACGAAGAAAATGGATATAAAAACATGCATATCTGTAGCTAATAGTGTTTACATAAATGAACATACTATATATATAGTATGTGTGTGTATGTGTGTGTGTGTGTGTGTGTGTGTGTGTGTGTGTGTGTGTGTGTGTGTGTGTGCGTGTGTAGATGCTGAATTTTTTCAAAGTCGGTGTCATCTTTTTACCTTCACTTTTGTATAATGCCGGTTTTCTCCTCTTCTGACGAGAAGTATTTTGTTTCGAAATGTCGTGGATTAAAGAGTTTTTCCATCATTACTCATTTTGTAACCCTTAGTGACTTGATAATGTAATAAAGTACATATGCAACTTCACGCTTTATCCTCTTAACTCCCTCTTTCTCTCTCTCAATATCTATCAATCTATCGATATATCTATCTATCTATCTATCTATCTATCTATCTATCTATATATATATATATATATATATATATACATATTGAGAGATAGATAGATAGACATTAGAATGAAGAAAACAACTAAGATAAAAAAGAAAGGAAAGGGAGAAAACGATGATAAAGAAGGGAGTAAAATGTAGGATGGGGAGATGATGGAGTATGGAAAATACGTAAGAACAAAAAGAGAGAAAGAAGAAAAAATGGTTAAATCAATAAAGATAACGTCTAGAAATACGTTACTTTATTTAATTATTTTCCAAAGTTTCATTTTCGGAATTGTTGAAATTGAAAACTATCGATTTTAATTTCAGCAAAACGGATCAGATTCGATTCTTTTTTTTTATCAGTTTTTATCGATTTACAATTTCAGTAAAATTCGAACAGAGAAAAATCTCATAATGGGAACAGAATCAAATTATGACATCAGACCGTAGAAAAAACACTGAACTCAATATTCATTGCGCCAGAGCTATATCAATACTGAATAAATAATAATAATAATAACTTGTACTAAGTTTAACACTTTACTGATTATCACGTGAGTATACATTACTGGTAGTGTATCAATTGACTTCTGACGATAGATAGGGTTCTCTAACTTCTGGCACCACTCGTAATATCAGACACTAGACATCACTTGCTAGATGCATGAGGATCGGTAATAGCCTGAAACTGAGTTAAATTAGTTCTTCTTGGGATAATAGTCCTAGTAAATATTTTTATTATAACGGAACAACATAGCAACCCTCTAACGCTAACAATATTTTCTAATTTTGGAATGTGTACTAACGATATATATATATATATATATATATATATATATATATATATCAGCTTCGGGCCCTATGTACTGTCCATAATATTATGTGCATATATATATATATCCATATAAAAAAGTTTGACTCGTGTCCAGGTAACCTATATCTAAAATTTCAAGTGTTTAAACACAAAATTGATGGAGGAGTTTGGTAGAGTTTATAAAAGTCAACTCTTTCAACTTTGACCTCTTGGCAGCCAAATTATCAGCCCCAAAACTGATTAAAAAGCTTGCTGCATGTCTGAATACTCTTTATGTAAAATTTAAAATGTTTAGACCTAAAATTGGCTGAATAGTTTGCTAGAGACCGCAAAGATCGAATCTTTTGAACTTTGACCCCTTTGGCAGCCAAATTTTTGGCTAAAACCCAATTAAAAAGCTTGCCTTATGTTTGAATACACTTTATGTAAAATTTCATATGTTTAGATCAAAAATTGGTTGAGTAATTTAGTAGAGATCGCTCAAGTCATTTATTTTTAACTTTGACCCGAATTTTGACCCTTTAACATTTATTACTTTGGGCTAAAATCAAATTAAAAAGTTTGATCAATGTCCAAATAATCTACATCTATAATTTCAGTGTTTAGAGATAAAATTGGCGGAGGAGTTTGTTAGAGTTTTCTATGGTCAAATCGGTAAATTTTGACCCCTTGTCAACCAAATTTTTGGCCGAAAATGGATTAAAAGTTTTCCCAAATCTCAATAACCCTTATGTCAAATCTCGAGTTTGTAGACTGAAACTTGACAGATTAGCTTAGTAGGAAAATCTATACACACACAGACACACACACAATTTCACATATATATATATATATATATATATATATATATATCGTGTTATTCTGCTACTATTATTAAACGTTGTAATTTGTATTCTGCTGTGTATATGTAGTAAGTAGCCACCACTTATCAAGGCCCTTATGCCACTCAAGGTTAAAGCTTAATGCACTTGTCAGAATTAGGAACGATGGTTTTCAGAGAGCGGTTCAACAAGAATTTTTTTTTATATTAGACTTCAAACGACCCCGTTTTAGTTAGCTGAGAAGCATCCCAGTGATATTGTGCTTCACGAACAGGTAGTTATGAAAAAAGTAAATTTAGATCATTGAAGTTTCGTTTAGTTTTGGATACTCAGAGAAGGAAAGGAGAATTATTGCCAGTGGTTGTATCTAGACGAGTTTTTGTTGCGAATGATTTACAAGGAGGGGGACATATGTTGCAATTCAGTCGTGCTTCCATGATGAACATAATGATAGAGTAGAGAGAGACTAGTAACGCCTTTCTCATGAGAAAGAGGGTGTAAGGAAAAGAATGGGTATAATATTTACTTGCTGCCCACCTTATCTCAGCAAGATGTGACACAAGGTCAGAAAGTGGGGATGTCCAGCCAGCACCCCTAAAAGAGAGGCGCTCTGGCCTATGCAGAAATTTGCGTAAGCACCCCAATCGGCATTCCCCAGTAAGGGTGTCTCAGGCAATAAGCGATAATCTTGCCCCACATGAAAGCAGAATGGCAAGGCCTGAGAGGGTGGACCTCCTAGGTAATACCCAGGCGGCCTATCTCAGTCTGAGAGGTTCTGAGCCGGTGCCTGACCCTGCACCTATCGGAGTTTTTTGTCAGGAACGGAATCTTGACAGGTACTTTCTACCCAAGTCTCGAAGCAATCGAAGCCGCAAGGAGATTCATCCCCATCATTAAAAATAATAGGAGCGATTAGAAGGGAAATAAGCTATTAGATTTGGATGTCCATTTGGTATATTGTTAAGGCAGGAAACGGTGTTCTGAGCAACACCTATCCTGATCTAGCAGCTGTGGTTAAATGATCCAAACATTTTTTTTTATAGACTTTATCACCATTATTTTGTAAGGCTTCCACTTTGGATCTGGGATAAAAGTTAGTCAACAAAAACTCGTCTAGATACAACCACTACAATAAGCTTCAGCCTCTGTCCTATCGACGAAACGTTGCAACCCTCTGCCTGTTCTACAAGTATTTTAATGGTGAATGCTCTGACGAACTGCAGACACTTGTGCCTCCACAACGTAGACACCCTCGACAAACCCGAGAGGCAGCTAAATCCCACCCCCACACAGTAGATCTCCCTAGATGTAAAAGATCTTTCTACTCCAGTAGTTTCTTCCCCAGAACGGCTAGACTCTGGAATTCCATTCCAGGTCCCTGCTTCCCTAACTGTACTGACATGCAGAATTTCAAGTGTAACGTGAACCGACATCTTGCTTCCCAAATCCTTACATAGTGCCCCAGTAGTTGCTGCCCTGATAGTAGCCTTCTACACCAAAGTGGCAATGTGTCTTGTTTGGGCTGAAAATGTAATTAAAAAAAAGTCATAGAAGCTCATTCTGTAACATAGCGCGGACGCGTATGCAAATGCACACGAAACCGGTAAATAAAAAAAAAGACTATAAAAAAGCGAAAGAGAGCGATCACGAGAGAGAAGCAGATAACGTTCGAGATCACGTTAGAGTCATAGAAGCTCATTCTGTAACATAGCGCGGACGCGTATGTAAATGCACGCGAAACCGGTAAATAAAAAAAAGACTATAAAAAAGAGAAAGAGAGCGATCACGAGAAAGAAGCAGATAACGTTCAAGATCACATTAGAGTCATAGAAGCTCATTCTGTAACATAGCGCGGACGCGTATGTAAATGCACGCGAAGCCGGTAAATAAAAAAAAAGACTATAAAAAAGCGAAAGAGAGCGATCCCGAGAGAGAAGCGGATAACGTTCGAGATCACGTTAGAGGTGTGAATGAGCCTCAAGGGGAAGTCACGGCCGTAAGAATGAGGACATAAATGCTGTTATTACAAAGAAAAAGTCAGTTGAAGTTCTTTTCTATTTTTTGTGACTGAGCATACAACGTGTTGGTTTCTAGAGCATGTTACAATTGTAGTTGAAGAGAAGATGACTATATTTCGAAGTCGATTTTCTACATTTTGAGACAGGAAATGTTGCTCTGAGCAACACCTCCCCGTACGTGGCAACAGCGATCCATCTTAAGACGAGATAAGCAAGAGTGCAACAAACTCATCTCTTTTAGCGACAGCAGTGCAGCATCTTACAGAATAGTGCATCACAGGATTTGTAAAATATTTGTGAATCAGTAAGGCAGATCGAATTCGATTATTTGTTCCCTCTTTTTTATTGATTTGATTAAAATTCTAAAAAAGAGGGAAGGTTTTGCTAAAAAAAATCGTTTTGCAATTTCTGTTGCATTTTAAATCGTGTTCTTGTTTCTTTGTAGCATAGGAAGCGCATTGTTACAATGAATATCTAGTGATTAGGTATTGTTTATAACAATCATAATAAAACCATAATCAAATCGCTAATGTATCTCCCGTCCTTCTCAGTATCTTATTCGAATCAGTCAATATAATTATTAATGTCAGTTTCATAAAATTCATAAAATGATAATAATATATAAATATCAATATATATATATATTTAACTATATTTGACCTTTTATTCATACCAATCTTTTTATCTACATTACAGAGCATATCAGTTCTTGGCCTTCGGGCCAAGATCAAAGTGTAGTATCTGATCCGGCAGATGCTGCACTGAAGATAATTTGTACCAGTCAATGGAGGGGAAACCCTCTATACTGGGACAATTATTATTTTTTGGTAACCAGAGTGCCCCCTATTTGCCTACTTTTAGGGGAGCTGGTTTTTACCTCACATTAAAAACGGCCTTGTGCCTAATTTGCTCAGTGGGGGAGCAAATAAATACCATCTGTTCTTCAGATGCTGCACTTCTATTTCTTGTTCTCTTTCGGTGGAGGAGAAATCCTTCACGACTGAGAAAATTTTTATTTTTGTACCTTTTCTCCACGTTAAAAAACGACCCTGGTGTCTAACTCTGTCCCGTGGGGAGGCATTGTAAATAGGTACATTACAGAGCATATGACAAATAAATGACATATTTCAAGATGTTGGCCATACAATGTGTTCCTTTAAGTACATTGACATACACAATTCTTTATGCGCAATATATATATATATATATATATATATATATATATATATATATATATATATATATATATATATTAATTTTATTTATACAAACATTAATGGCGTCATATGTGCATACATGTTTCTGTAATCACCCACGTTGGGGGATTACGTCTTCAGGCCAAGAATTACCGTCGAAAGTGATATTTCCACCAAATACATTTTCCTATTTCGTTTATCAAGTTAGAATGCAACCTGGGTGGGAGTCATAAAAACGGTGAGAGGATATGCAATAGATATATATTATTTATACATGTTTTAAAAGCTCCCCTCTTTGGTAGAGCACTCTCGTAAATTATCTTACTCGCTACTTAATTTAGCTGAAATAATGCGAAGCTCGCGATTTGTTTACAAACAAACGTTTGAGCCTTCCACGAGTAGCGGACGGATGTTTATTTAAATAATCGTTCGGACAGGTTAATTTCGGCCACCGATTCCGTAGTCAAGGGGTAGGACTGCCGACTGTCATCACGACGGTTCTAGGTTCGATCCTCAGCTTGGGAGAGGTGTTAGTCTAGCGGCACTGATGAGTTGTGAAACAACGAAACAGGTCTGTATGTCGATGACTAAAATATATTTTATATATATATATATACACACACACACACACATATATATATATATATATATATATATATATATATATACACTAAATAGGTTCTGTCAAGAATTGTGAATGACCAAATATATATATATATATATATATATATATATATATATTAATAGATAGATAGATAATTATTACTATATTTATTTTTTAATGCCCACAGACACTAGTGTTTCATCCATTTCGGGAATCATCAGTGCAGGGTGTCACAATTACTGCTGGTCGGAAGATTCGAACCTGGCAACGAAGGCATCTCTTACTCCACACGACCTCTATGCGAGTGGACGCCAATTTAAAAGCAATAATAAGTGGTGGGATGCTCCCCAAGAGGTATTGCGAGGAATAACTGTTTACGAAATCACAAATTTGACAAATTCTGTGGAACAACGTCTTTTACAAGTCATTCATAAAAAAGGATCGAATATGCCTTACTAATTATGTCAACGTAGAAATTGCTATGTAGTTACTGTGTTCGAAGCATTTTTTCCTAGTTCATTTAATGTTTGAAAATTATTTCAATAAACAAGTTATGGGTATATTGTGTTTTTCCTCAACCTCGTTAATAACTTGAAACACTGAAACAACAGATATTCCTATCTTCTGCCATAGTTTCGCTAATACTGCTTTAAATAATTTTATTTTCTGACTCAAGTAGTTTATGTGTTTTATAAGCACTTTCTTAAAGTTTCATGGATTTTTATTCACTTGTTCCTTAAGTATTTAAAAAAATGCAAACTCGTTAATAATTTGATACGCAGTATATATATATATATATATATATATATATATATATATATATATATATATAGGTTGGCCCACTTAAAAGTAGCCCAAGAATGTAGTTAAGAGGAGGAACATTTTTTTATTGTTTGAATTACTGTAGTGTTAAAAGAGATGCTGGAAGCACCCCCTATTGATATCTATTCATCTACTTTTAAGAATTCTGAAAAGAAAAGTTGATTAGAGAAAGATTAGATAAACCGGGCTACTCTTTGTGGGCCACCTTTTATAAATAATTTGAGGTTGCTATTTTTCAAAGGTAAGGTAACCAGTGAAATATAACAAAGTTCATAGAAGAGTGTTCAATACGGACGCAGAGCGAGTTACATTTTCAATTTGTCTTTACATAAGCAGTAAGTTGTTGCTACACAGTCATGAGCATGTTTCGGTCTGCTAGGTTTTGGTAACAAGAGACCTCTTCAGGCAACAACGCTTATATTCGAAAGCGGAATTCGTAATGAAAAACGAGAATCAACTTTCAGCAAAAGAAGGTTTTGTGTAAAAATAGGGGTTTAGAGTGAAGTTCAGCTGTGCGGAGAACAAGGTTAATTGGGTGTGGATTTCTTTCTTTATTTTATTTTTATTTATTTATTTTATTTATTTATTTTATTTATTAATTTATTTATTTTATTTTTATTTATTTATTTTATTTCTTTATTTTATTTTTATGTCTTTATTTTTTTATTTATTTTATTTATTTATTTCTTTATTTTATTTTTATTTATTTATTTTATTTCTTTGTTGTATTTTTATTTATTTATTTTATTTATTTATTTTATTTATTTATCTTATTTATTTATTTTATTTATTTATTTTATTTATTATTATTTTATTTATTTATTTTATTTATTTATTTTATTTATTTATCTATTTATTTATTCATTCATTCATTTTATGTTATGTGTAGGGAATGGTGAAGGTACGGTTAGTGGTTGGGACTTCAGTTTTGGAGTCAAAGCGTATATAGAATTCATCTTTAACAAGTGATGCTTCGTCTGTCTGCTGGCAGTTTAATACCCATATGAGCTAATGTTAGTTTAACTCTCTTTTTATTATCTTTTTTATATCTTAGTATTCCTATTCATATATATATATATATATATATATATATATATATATAAGAACCAGTAGTTAATGAAACATGTTAAAAAACACTCTTTGAAAAAAAGTTAAAAACATATTTAATTTTAAAAAGGAAGCACAAAATATGTTGATAGTTCTTAATCTGCGGAGTTTCGAAGAAATACTTTTCTTCTCACCAGAGGGTAGGATTTAGCAAAATGCGGGATCGGATTTTGCTTGCAAAAGTCTTTGATGAAACTACAAGTAAGTCATAGATCTTACTTGGTAACAAACAGTGAAGCAGATGGAATATGATGAAGAAAAAAGTTGATTTCACGTGAATGGATAGTCTGGTGAAGGGTAAAATATCCAATAACGGTAAAATCCAAAAATCAAAATCCAAAAAAGTTGGTGAAGTTTCCATTTTCACAAGTAAAATCCTAGGGAATCGCGTAATTATATATATATATATATATATATATATATATATATATATATATATATATATATATATATATACACGAGAGAGAATTTGCTTAAGACAGACTGATATAAAAAAAAACATAATGACGGTAACGCATGGTAACAATCAATCTCAAATTACCGTACGATATCTGGAAAAATAATTTTGAATAAGGCAAGGGCGGTAACAGCGAATTACCTTGGCTAGCGACCCTGGCTTAAATTTTTTTGAAAAGTCAAGTTTTACTAAAAATAAAAATAATTGCATTTATGTTCACACACCTTAATCAAAATAAATGTGCCTTTCTCTTCCGTTCATACCAACGCATCTATTTTAATCACAATGAATATCGTTTCCAGATTCGTCCCGTCTGCGCATCTAATCTGATCAAATTCCGTCTATTGATCAATCGATATATGTATTTATTGATTTTTTCTTCCACTGCCTATCGATCTTAAAATCGATCATAAAATCCTCGCTCCCTGCCGCTAGCTTCTTCCGTTTGATCCGTTTGTCATTTTTGTCAATAGAACGGAAAGTAATAAACGGATCTACTCAAATATTTGATGTTGTCCATGCGTAATCCCAGATGACGTAAAGAAAAAAAAAATGACCTCTTTCTCGCAAAAAGCCAGTTTCTTAAAAGGAAAAAAAAAAAGATAGCGACACAACAAATTTCGTTTTGTGAGATTAAGGCAAATCGAATAAGCATTGTCTGTAGTCAATTCATTTAATCCTTCATTCAAGTTGTGTCCCGTCTCGTACAGGCATTGACGACTATGGCTCTCCATCCATCCATCTATCTATCTCGAGGCATTCATGAATTCATTGTTGCTCCTCGTTTTTTTTATGCTGCACAACGGCTCAAACTGTCAATGTATGTTTTTCACTGTTGTCCTCTGCTTCTTCTACCTACGATATTTCCTGTTATTCTGTGTCGGAAAGTAGTTTGATGACGACCAGGTGCCACCTATCATGGTAATCCTTACCGAGCGCGGTATTCTTATTCAGGACCCTATTCCTGCTGTTTCTCGCAATCGTACGGACAATAGGTTGCAGTTTCTTTCTGTCCGAGCAGTGCCCATACTGGGCAATTGTTCTGACCATTGTACCCAGCGGTATCTTCTGCTCAGCAAAACGAAATACAAAACCATGAACAGAATTATTTGCTTTCGTATTACATCAGTCATCTGCTTTCCATGACCTCACGTTATCCTGATCGGGGGAAGGGAATAAGTGGGTTCTCGACTACGTGCAAGGATCTCCCACAGACTAACCTACGAATATTTTAATATATGATCGAATCAGATAAAACAGAAGACGATTTGTGGCGTGGTGAACAAGACGCTGCGTTCTGAAAATGACGCAATAAAACATTAATAATTGTCTCTGGTGAGACTGGGGAAACAATTTATCGAAGGATTTCTCTCGTCGCCTCTTCAAGACCGGGGAAACAATTTATCGAAGGATTTCTCTCGTCGCCTCTTCAAGACCGGGGTCAGATTATAATGTAAAACGATAGACCCACACCCAAAATGTTAGCAAAAAGGAGGGGAAAATATGTAACAAAAAAGAGGAAATAAGTTTATCAGCATAACAAAGATATAAAAAGTTGTTCACCAAAGTACGCAAAAGGCAGCTTAAATAGGATTGTTAAAAAAGACCAGATATAAGATATATTAAAAGTTTGTTTACCGACACTTCTAGGAGTGGCAGTGAATTTTGTGACAGTTACGACAGTTAGGAACAATTTACAGGCCGTATTGAGTCTACGACAGTTAGAAACAGTTTACGGGCAGTATTGTGTTTGTGACGGCTAGGGATAGTTGCCAGTCTAGCACAATACAGCACAAATTGTAGCTCGAAGCAAATTGAGATGAGATGACGTCTACTGATTAGCAGGGCCTCGACAGAAGACGTAGATCTTGAACATAGCGCTTGATTTTTTTTCCGTAATAGTGTTACACACGCACCCATAGTACAATTGATATTTGAAGAACGCGTCAGAGTTTGTGTTTTTGTATATTGTTTTCTTTTACTTTTAGACTTGTGAGCCACTACGCACTCTTTCGCAGCCGCCAATGTGAGAAACACGGCATAATTGAAAGCAGGGAAGATGAAAGAGAAGTCAACCGCACACAGTATTGGGGTCGGCATCTGTGATCTCACACTAGTATAACGCCTAGACATTTTCAGGAGGAACCCCCCACTCTCAAGAAGTCATCTGGAACATAGTGAGCGATATGAACGCCGTGTGCTGTACTTTTATTACTCAAGCGCCCTTTTTGGAATTCGTAACCATTGGCAGGATTGAAACCGCTATCTTCAGACAATGCTCATATGGAACCTGAGACGACTCACCGCTTCTCTGACGCAGTGGATAGAGGCGTGAGTCTCTGCAGTTCCAGATGATCGTTTTCTGAAGAAAGCGGTTTCACTCCTATCCAAACAGGTCAGAGGATTAATTGGCCAAATGTTGGTGAGACAACTATGGAAGGCAGTGATTCCTGTGGATACAGTTACAAGACTCAGCATTCCTATCTCGTCACGGTTAGTCACCTGAAGAAGGCCAGAGTATCATTTGGCCAAAACATGGTGAGGCAACAACTATTGAAGGCGGTAATTACTGGGGATAATTTACAACTCAGCATTCCGATTCCGTCGCGGTTAATCACCTGAAGGTCGGAGGATAAGTTGGCTGAAATGTGGTGAAATAACAACAAATATGAAGATGAGGATAAGTCAACAAAAAAGAATGAATGCACAAATTATGAAGCTTCGTCCCCAAGGATTAATAATAATAATAATAATAATAATAATAATAATAATAATAATAATAATAATAATAATAATAATAACATTAATAATAATAATAATAATAATAATAATAATAATAATAATAATAATCTGTTATTGAGATTTAACAGAACAAATTCAGGTTATGTTATAAAAGACGCTTTATTGGGCCTCCAGTGAGGTTATGACGTAAACAGGACAGGAAGCACAAAATCCAAGCTTTGTGGGTTTCGTAAAAAAAATCTAAAGGCAAAAATACTTGACTAAAAAAATAAATAAATGAAATAAAAATTAAAAAAAAAAAAACAACCGCAACAGACAGCAGACACGAACAGCAGAAACAACGTTTTCTACTGAACTCCAAAACCTAAGACCAAAAACCAACTTCGAAACTTAATATAATTTTCTCTTCCTCAAAACCTCTTTCTCACAGAAGAGACGTTCTGAGTCTATCCCTACTCTGTCATTATTTTCATGCCAGATGCTTATCTAAGCTTTAATCTATGGCCTTCCTTAAAACATTCATAACAAACACTCGGCTACTTACCACCATAGTCAGCGATTTCCTCCATTTCCTATCAATGCCAAAAACTAAACTCAAATTCCATGAACAAAGTTTATATCCTAGAACTGCTCACCTGTGGAACATTATACAACCGGATTGATTCCCAGCTGACAACAACATGGTCGTCTTCAAGTCTAAAGCATACAAGTTCTTGTTGGGCCACCCCTTTAAATAATCAAATCTTACCCAATTTTTACCACTACCGATCATCACCTTGTTGTCTCACCGAACATCTATCACTAATTATGTTATCCTCAAGTGGCTCTGGGGCTTTGATAAGTAGTGGCTCCCTTATTAAAAAAATCATACAGACCGTTTTCTCTCGGACACAGATCTTAGCAGCAGCATCGAGTTCAGAAAAAAAAACAGATGTGAAAGCGTTCAAATAAGTCAATTTCTGATGTTTCCTTATCACTGGTCGTGCAGAACGAATTATTCGGATAACACGTTAGGTCTCGCCTCGTTGTTGTCCGGGGTGTTTCAAAGAGTCAGCACCCCCGCTTAACGACCGCAGAGACTTTGAACGAGTCATCTGCGCCTCGACCGGCGAGGTCGTTACTAACTACTGGGGTGGTGTGCGAATCAGTTCAAACAGGTTATTTGTACTGCGGCATCAGCAAATTCATTAATCAACAGGAAGATTGTTTCGTTGTAATGCAGTTCTTCTACCTGGCTGTTATGTATATCTTAATAATCACAAGACTCTGTGGACCGTCCGGCCATCCTTGCTTGCTTGACCCTTGCAATAAATAATTTATCAAGAATTCTTGATAAGTTTTGGTTTCGGTTTCAATCTTAGCTGATGACAACTAAGTCATATATATATATATATATATATATATATATATATATATATATATATATATATATATATATATATCAATGCTATATATTGGGTACAGTATAATATATAATAATCGGTAGACAGTTGAGTCTATAATGATATATATAGAAATCTGCAAAAATTAAAACATATTTAAGCGGATTTTAGGACTGGGCTGAGCCGGGCGCCTCTGCTAGTATTTATATCAAATATAGTCACACACACACACACACACACACACACACACACACACACACACACACACACACACACACACACACATATATATATATATGAGCAAACAGTTAATAAAATATGTTAAAAACACTTTGAAACGAGTCAAAAACATATTTAATCTGAAAAGGAAACACTAGATAAATGGATAGTCCTTAATCCGCGGAGTTTCGAAGAAATACTTTCCTTCTCATCAGAGGGTAGGAATTAGCAAAATGCGGGATCGGATTTTCAATGCAAAAGTATTTGATGAAACAACAAGTACGTCAAAGATCTTACTTGAAAACAAAAACAAAGTGAAGCAGAGGGAATATGGTGAAGAAAAAGGTGATTACACACGAATGGATAGTCTGGTGGAAGATAAAAAAATCCAGTGACGGTAAAATCCAGATGTAAAACTTTAAGAAAGTTAAAAGAATTTCCATTTGTACAAGTAAAATTCAAGGAAATATATATATATATATATATATATATATATATATATATATATATATATATATATATATATATATATATATATATATATATATATGCTTATAGGTCGCTGGCGTCGCCGGTCGTAAAATACGGTTTTATATGATATTTCAATTTATGAAAATACTGTCCAATAAAAGTATTATAATAGAAATTCTTTTTTGTATACGAACAACATTGGCTTCATACATGCATACGCGTACGTTTTTTTAGTTGCAATTTCTTCCGAGATTCAATATCGTCAGGCTGCAATCTCGAGAAAAGGCAAAGGCTAAAATAATTCTTTTTAACGTTTGTATTATAAAAGAAAATATAAACTATGCTCATAGTGTTTTATTGTTAATAGAGTGGGTCTTACACGTGTTTTGTTGAATAGTAGAAATTCACTAAACAACTCAGTATTGGAAAATAAAACATAGTTGGAGTTTTTTTTTTTGTTGCTTTTTTGTGGTTGTGGTGGTGCTTTGGAATGTTAAATATATATATATATATATATATATATATATATATATATATAATATATATATATATATACATATATATATATATAACCACTTACCTTGTGCTTCCTTTTTAAAATTAAATATGTTTTTAACTCTTTTTCAATATGTTTTTTAACATGTTTTATTAATCATTTGTTCACATATATATATATATGTGTGTGTGTGTGTGTATATATATATATATATTTATATATATATCCACACACATATATATATGTGTGTGTGTGTGTGTAATTATTTAATAAATATATTTATCTATATATTAATACGATAACATACGTAGTATCTTCTCTGTCAATAACATATTACGGAATCTGCAAAAATTAAATTATCATATTTAAGCGTATTTTACGACAGACCTTTGCCGGGCGTTCGTGCTAGGTTGGATAAATACTTTTGCAGTTTTAACAAAAAGGCTATAATAATATCAGCGTCTCCATTTTCACTGAACATCTACAAAATGCCAAAATCAATATATTACAGATGAATGAGCTCCCTGCGGAATTTCCACAGGTCCCGTTAGTTATTATTATTCGCATAGCCATATATTTAGTACTAATGCAATCGTCAATGTGGAAAATGACTGTTTAGTCGCTCGCATAACTAGAATAGCAAAACACAAGTCAGTTTTAACTTAAATCCGAACGATTTAACAAATTGGCTAACTTCAACATCTACACGACAATCAAAGAAATAAAACATATTAATGCCATGTAAAGCGGAAAATATAGTTGAACTTCTTAGCAGTGTTCACTAGCTCACGTGTGCAGGAACTTCATATTTTAGCTTAGATTCGACGACGTATATCATTTTTCGTAATGATGTCAGCCCTAAATAATAATTTTAATAAGTAATCATCTACAGATACGTGTTACGTGTGGGTTTATAACTCATCATAGAATGAGAGAGAGGAGGAGGAGAAATAGTGTTTGAAAGAGAGAGAGAGAGAGAGAGGAGGGGAAGAGAGAGTGTGTAAAAGAGATCATGGGTGGGAGAGAGTGTGTATAAGAGAGGGGGGAGTTGCTTCCTGGTCTTTGTTTGTTTTCACTCATTACAAAAAAAAAAAAAAAAATCTATGTAGAAAAATCAAACGACTTTCCAAATAATCGCGATTCTCCCCTGGGAATCGCCAAATGCTTGTGAATCGTGCTGTTTACATTTGCGAAATCCGCCTCGGCCAATATAAACATCCATTTTCTATCAGTCAGAATTGCTTCTCCTCTTACTCAAAACGATTGACGCCCTGATTCAACTCTAAATATAGAGACTTGCAGTTTGCCGCTCCACTACGAAGTGGAACCGATCGATTCAGATTATTGATCAACCGAATACAATATCAGTTAAGCCAATTCCGTGACGAATATTATCTCTCCTTTTTCTCACACAAACACACACACAAACACACACACAAACACACATATATATACATATATATATATATATATATATATATATATATATATATATATATATATATATATAGTAAGTTATAAAAATAGATATGGCATTCATAACTTACTACCTAGCTCTACGTGTGTACTGAGCACTGTTGAATTAAATACTGAACATTTACGCATAATATTGTATTTTTGTATATAAATTTATGTGATTAAATAAAGTACATATATATATATATATATATATATATATATATATATATATGTATATATATTAAATGAGTATATGTTTGAAGAGAGCTTGATATGGGTATCTAAAAAGTCCCCTATTACCCGGTTTGAAACCGACTGTACCGATGAGTATCTTGTATAAATTTTCCGTAAATAAAAATCTAAATAATACGCTCTTATTTTCGGGGGGTTTCCTTATAATAGCGTACTTTGCTGGAATCCTTTTTTCCCAAAAAATATAACTAAGTATATATATATATATATATATATATATATATATATATATATATATATATATATATAAGTGGAAGTGTCTGAGTGTGTGTGTCCTGTGTACATTTCCCTACGCAATAACTCTGTCAATTTTAAGTCTATAGATTCGAAATTTGATATAGATGGTACTGAGATTTGGGAAAATCGATGTGATCGGTTTCGGCCAGAAATTTGGTTTTTAAGGGGTCACAGTTCAACGATTTAGCCTTTGAGAACTCTACCAACCACCTCCGACGATTTGGGGTCTAATTACTTGAAATTTTAGATAAAGGTTCCTTGGACATGGCTCTAACTTAATAACTTGATTTGAGCCCAAAACAATAAATATTAAGGCGTCATAATAGGGGTCAAAGTAAAAAAAAAAAAAAATGACGTTTTTTTTTTTTTTTTTTGGTCAGCATACACCTCCAAACACCCGGGCAAGCCAGCCACCCATGCTAGCATATATATATATATATATATATATATATATATATATATATATATATATATATATATATATATATATATATATATATATACTTAGTTATATTTTTACACGTATATATGTGTATGTGTGTGTATATATACTATATACCAATCATTATAAAAAAAAAACTCAATGTAATTACAGAGCAATATAGTGAGTGAATGACAACAGTCTATATTCTCGAGTTCATTATGTTGACCATCTTATAATTTATTCCTTTAATTCAGTTAATATTTATAATACTTGACAGTATCTGTTTGGTCGCACAAAATTAAGCACTTTATTATTATATCAATTAGAGAATCGAAGGTATTTACAGCTTCTTTCCCAATTCTTTTTTAATCATGTCAAACACACATTTTTCTTTTGATGGATTGATTGTTGCTATCTCCCCTGACGAGTTTAGGACAAAATAGATTCACTGATTTATATAATAATTAAGTGATTGGTTTTATGCTACGAAACAGATAGTGTCAAGAATTGTAAAAGTCAGCTTAATCAAAAGAATAAATTGTAAGGTGGTGAACATCATGAACTTGGAATATAGGCTTTTCTCATTATATATATATATATATATATATATATATATATATATATATATATTGTTTCACAAAATCAAGACAACAAAGATTGGATTGATAGCAACAAGTAGTGTATTTTCATTGTTCGTTACAAATGTTTCGCGTCCATTCGGATAATTTCAAACCTTATATCGTTTGAAAATATTAACAAGAACGGCCTCTCTTCAGACGTTGAGAAAAACATTTTTTTAATGAACAATATGGAATCCATTTCCCTTTTAAGGAAAACTATGCGATAAAAGATTTAACTACATATCTTCCTCCGTTTTCTGTTTGTTAAGGATTCATATATCTATATATCTATAAAAGTGAAAGTGTCTGTCTGTCTGTCCGTGTGTTTGTGTGTCTGTATTCATTTCCCTACACAATAACTCTGTAAATTTTCAGTCTACAGACTCGAAATTTGATATACAGGGTACTGAGATTTGGGAAAATCTTTTTAATCCGTTTTCGGACTGAAATTTGGCTAAGGGGTCAAAGTTCAACGATTTTACCTTTGAGAACTCTATCAAACGCCTTAGCCAATTTTGGGTCTAAACACTTGAAATTTTTGATATAGGTTCTTTGGACATTGATCTAACTTAATAACTTGATTTAAGCCCAAAACAATAAATGTTAAGGAGCCATAATAGTGGTCAAATTAAAAAAAAAATTGACCGCTTCGGTCTCTACCAAATTACTCAGACACTTTCTGGTTTAAACATTTGAAATTTTACATGAAGGGTATTCAGAGATAGGACAAGCTTTGTAATCGGTTTGGTTCGAAAAATTGAGTTACCAATATATAAATGTATGTATGCATTATGTTTGGATGTTTGCCTCAAACTTTCGACAGAGGCAACGGATTTTTACTAGATAAGTATCGTTTAGAAGTTCGACATTTCAGACGACAAATACCGAAAAATTGGCTAAAAATATTAATTGCTTCACCTTCAACTAGGCACTTTTCTACAGGGAGGGATCGCTTTTTCGCTAATATTTTCGAAAGTTATCCCCTCTTTTCGATTGTCTAGCCTTAATTATAACCTACGTCACATCTGGTTTGGCTGTGGCCGTAACAACAAAGACGTCACGTTTTTCCCCATTCTTTTCTTCCTTTGCGGTACGGGTTCGAGCCTGCCTTCCTACTATCACTTGTTTTTTTTTTTTTTTTTTTGCTCAACCCACACCTCTAAACACCCGGGCAACGCCGGGCTGAAATTCTAGTATATATATATATATATATATATATATATATATATATATATATATATATATATATATATATATATATATAAGTGCATTCTGAAAAAGCTAAACGAATTAATTGAATCTGTTTAACATAAATGCCACACTCATATACACACACATACACGCACATGAAGGAAGTCAAATACACAAAAAATAAAATAGATATTTTTTTTCACTAATTTTTTGAAATTTTGTATTTCGTTTTTTCTTCTGCGAATCATAAAACAACTTTTATCGACAAAGCGTTTCGCGTTGAATTTGAATTTGTTTAACAGTTCGATGCAGCCAGATTTTTTTTTAAATAAAATTATAA
Organism: Euprymna scolopes; assembly: GCF_053919585.1. Classification (NCBI taxonomy): domain Eukaryota; kingdom Metazoa; phylum Mollusca; class Cephalopoda; order Sepiida; family Sepiolidae; genus Euprymna; species Euprymna scolopes. Next base: position 109,928,849 of record NC_136499.1, on the reverse strand, counting down.
GTTGATGACTTCATAAATCATTCTCCTATACAGCAATAACTTGATTGACCTCATTCTATTATCAAAATTCATCTATGTAAATGCTCGCAAGGTTATCTGGTGTTGCCATGGGTCGGTTGGGGTGAATTCATATTTTCATAGCAGGTGCTCGACTGAGCTTCAATCGGGCACCTGTAGTCCTCCTTTAAAACATTCACAGCAAATCGAAGCGTGGATTTCATGAACAAAGCTTCCTTCTTAGAACTGCACTCCTGTGGAACTCTGTTCCGTCTGCCTGCTTCCCACCTGACTACAACTTGGATGGCTTCAAGTCCAACGTTAACAAATTCCTAATGACCCACCCCCTTAAGTAAACACTTCATCAAATCTCCACACTAACGTAATGTACTTGCAATAACCCTTCATCCCTGAGTGGCTTCCGGGTCTTGATAAGTGGTGACCGCTGTGTAAAAAAAAAAACAAAAAAAACGTGTCTAGCTACAACCACTATCAACAATTTCCCTTACTCTTATCTCTGCCTTAATCTAAACGGAAATTCCATAAACAAAAATTCCTTCCTAGAACTGCACTTTATTGGAACAGAATGCTGCATGGCTGCCTTCCATCTAACTACAACCTGGTCATTTTAAGGTTCAATGTAAACAAGTTTTGTGGAGCCGTATCCTTAAATAATCAAATCATACCCAAGTTCTATCACTACCGATCATGACGGTGCTTTCTTACCGGCCGCCTGACACTAATTAACCCTTATCCTCGAATAGACTTCGGGCCTTGATAAGTACCGTACCGTACCGAAGGCGGAAGTTTCATGGGAGTATGAAATTCACAAGCGGTCCCCAGTCGCATATATACACCCGCCAGAGGAGATGACGATGCTAGGTTTTTGCAACTCTTACAGAGAGGTGTCGACGTCCTCCTATATACAGCGCCTGGTATTTTTCAAATGGTCACCCATCTGGTACTGCCCAGGCTCAACGTTGCTTAACTTCGGTGATATAACCAGAACCGGCGTACCAGTGTGATTATGTTGGTAATGGGGAAAGAAAATGAAACACAGTAATGTGGAATTTTATAATGAAGCAAGGGTTGTCTAATCACTAACTGTGTCAATGTATTTATGCATTAATTTGAAAATCCTGCTGCGATATGTTCCAAAAATGAGATTATTTTCTTAAAATTATAGTACCGATAGTGAGGAAGGAAAGAAACTCATTAATATTGAAATTTATGGTGAAACAAGAGTTGCCTAATCATTAACCAAGACAATGTATTTTTGTATTGATTTGGAAATTCTAATAATCCATATTCTTAAAATGATTTCATTTTTCTTAAAATTATGCTAGCCTTGGTGAGAAGAGAAATTATTTTATAGATGTTGCACAATACCTGTTGCGAGTATGTTAAATTGTTTCCTATGTATTTACATTACCGCCTGAGGGTAGGTAAAATTACTTTAAATATGTGTTGTACATTACCCGTCCTAGCGAGGGTAAAATTCTTTCATATACGTGCTGTAAATTACATGCCCTAGAGAAGGTACAATTATTTCATACATGTGTAATACGCGTCCTAGGGTAGGTAAAGTAGACTTTTGGTCAAGATACAATTGAAACATAGACATGAAAAACCCCTCTATCCTAAGAATAATAGTTATGTTCAAAAGTAATTTCATTTTTCTCATTGTTCTATACGGCCCCGAGCAATGCCGCGTAGCCCCGCTAGTCTAATATATAAAAAGCAAGAAGTGTGTGTGTGTGTGTCGCGCAAAAACTTTTGACACATGCGACGTATCCTCAAGAGGTCGGTCCCGTTTTGAAGCTCGATCTTTCGGACAACAAATATCGAAAAATTGACCAAAAACATTAATTCCTTCACTCTGAACTGGGCAGTTTTGTACAAGGAGAAATCGCTTTTTATCGCCGACATTTTAGCAAGTCATCGACACTGTTGGATAGACTACACTTAATTTCAACGCTCTCGACTTCCAGTTTTGCCATGGAGACATCGGTTAACCCGTTACTTTTTTTCTCTCTCGCGTTACGGGTTCGAGCCTGCCTGCCTACTGCCACTTTTTTTTTAACAACACCTCTTTTCACTCGGGCTGCCTACTGTTGTTTTGATTAAACCCCGCCCCGCTACTGTAACCCCTCGCTAGTCTCCATATAAAGGGAAGTGACATTCCTTGTCGGAGAATGTTGTAACAATGATTATCATATCTCTGAGGTGCCTTTAATAAGTTTCGAGACGTTTTTTTTGTTGTTGTTTTTGTACATGCTCTTAAAATGTCGAACGATTATAGGTTTTTACCATGGGATGTAAGGCGTTGTTTCATGTCGCTGTTGATAGGTTAGTCGTCGGGACGGGAGAGTGTTGTTGTGGTGTGGCCTATGTATGCCTTATATAAGCGTTTAGAGTGGGTTCAGAGACATTCTTCAAAGGGGCAAATAAATCCATACACTACATCAGTTTGGTTTAGTGTGGCGTTTGTATTATTATTGTTTTTAATTATTTGATTTAAGGGTTTAAGTATAATATTTAAAAATTTTAATTATACGATGATAAGAATCTACAGTCGTCCGACATTAGAAATATCTTAACTAACAATACTTAAATTCTATACCTTAACAATTGTACATGACAACTAAAATTACTAGAGGCTATACAAATAAAAAAACCACAGCCCTTTTTTAACCGGATCTTATTTAATACCGGGACAGCAACTGTATTTAATAAATGACACGAAACTAAATAAATTAAGTATACAATTAGAAAATATAATTTACAAATCAAAATTATTCGCCCTTATCCATCCTGTACCCACCTTTATAAATGAAAAGAAACAATTATAAATACAACAAGCTTTAAAGAAAATAAAGGACAGCAACAACAATCTATCCTGATGACGATCAGATTTACACCTAGAAAGCACTTGAGAAGAATATGGCTAAACAACAACTTTTGTGCGCCATAATATACAACATGCCAGTTGAAATGAAAAAAAAAACTGCTCGGCGAATTGAAAAGATATCTCCCCCCCCCAAAAAAAAAATCGGAAAAAAGTATTACTCTTTCGTGTTCATGCTTGAATAATGACTTGCTGCAAAAAGATACAAATATGTATACAAATATGATATTATATATTATATTTCCCTTAGTCTCTCTCTCTCTCCCGTCTCTCTCTCTCTCTCTCCTCAATTTTTTCTCGGAAACTACTGAAATTGCGCAGGGACTTTCATATAAAAAAGTACAGCTAATTAAGTATTATGGTATCTGTTTGATGAACAGTAAGGGATTAGTAAAGATTAGTGTTTAATCTAAAAGTAAACACAAATTAAACCATATTCAACCATCATTTTAGCATCATGCGTTCATTCTAAGTCAACATGCTATAAATTCAGTCCGTTTGTAACGGGTTAAAAAGACTATAGTTCTATATTTCTCTTAGTCTGTCTGTCTGTCTCTCCGTTCCATATTCCATAGAAAAGTGTTATATATATATATATATATATATATATATATATATATATGTGTGTGTGTGTGTGTGTGTGTGTGTGTGTGTGTGTGTGTGTGTGTGTGTGTGTACTAGCAGAAGTGCCCGTCGTTGACTGGGTTCAAAAACAGCCTACAGAAAATGGACTGTGATTGATGAAAGTATGATAGGTTATGAAAAGCAGGGGGTTGTAAAGAGATAGGTTTTGATACTCAAATATTTTATCCTAAGCAAAATATGATGAAAGTAAAGATAATTTTCGCGAAAATATATTTTTTTTATATCAACTTTGTTTCCATTCGTAGCAAAGAGTGACCAAAAAAATGAGGTTTCCTTACAAAGAGAAAATGTTATATATATAATAATATAAATATACAAGAAATAAATGTTACCATAGTCAATAAAAGTTATTTTCTGGTAGAAAAGTTCATTGGTTTGTATTTTTAAGTAGTTTGTAAAACATTTTTGTTTAATTCACGAACCGTTTAAAAAAAAACGAAATGGCAGCAACTTTGAAATAGAGAGCCCCGTTTTCAATGTCTTCAAGTCCAACGTTAACAAATTCCTAATGAACCGTCCCCTTAAGTAAACACTTCATCAAATCTCCACACTAACGTAATGTACTTGCAATAACCCTTATCCCTGAGTGGCTTCCGGGCCTTGATAAGTGGTTATCACTGTGTAAAAAAAAAACTGAACATTCTGTGTTAACAATTTAAGAGAGTTTCGTCAACGTAAGGAATATTTATAAATATATTTTAATGTTTTCCGTTATTTCTGCTTGAGGAATATTCGATTATAGCATGTGAAGATTATATAAAATTCATTTAAGTAGTTATCGCCTCAAATTTCGTTTTAATTTCGGTTCGCTGAAATTATTTCAAGTAAAGAACATTAAAAACTATTTAAAAAAAAACATGAACTGAACTTTTATTGACTATGGTAACATTTATTTTATGTATATTTATTTTTTCGAGTAGTCGTTCTTTAGCTTTTCTGCTAAACACTCTTACTGAATAATATCGACGAAATATCGAAAAAACAAAGAAACAAAAACAGTTTGGAAAAATAATAAAGCTTTACTTACTTTAGTAAAATAATCCGAAACAGCAAAATGGGATATTAAAAAAGTAAACACGTAATTACTTTAGTTTTTTACAGCAAAGAATCGATAAAAATATGGATAAGAAGAAAATGGCGCCGTTTTCAAGGAGAAAAGCTTCGTTTCAGTTTTACAGTATTGAACGGTGTGGTATTGCGCCGTCGGATTCTGGGTTGTACTATTGTAATGTAAGAACACGCAGAAAGTGTTGTAATAAACTGAATTCCTTCTAGTACACTGACAAAAAAAGCTTAAACAGATATATAAATAAAAATAAAAAGATTATGTAAATGTTTTTAAGAAGACACGTAATCAAGGGAACAGGGGGTTGTCCTTCTTTTGACACGATAATAAGTAACGTTCTTATTTTTTATTATTTATCTATTTTCAAAAGAGTGCCAGGTGCAAGTGGAGAAGGAAAAAAAGAGTTATGAAAAATTTGTTACGAGAATTGTCTAAAGTTCCGACTTTTTTTTGGGGGGGGGGCTTTCACTTTAATAAGAACGTGAATTTATGAGGTGAATTTATTCGACACAATATGATTCAACAAAAAATAAATAAATAAAAGCTAACGTGACTTAAGATTAAAGTTATAGTACTATTGTGGACCAACACCCCTTTTAAAAAACCTTGTTAAACTTTGTGACATATTTACATTCTATGGCGGTCAGGCGCGAACGAACACCCCATAATTTTATTATACCATATTTCTTCAAACTGAAACATAATTATCAAAGTATACTTACGCAGATAGATATGAAAAGTCTTTGTTGAAGTTTGTACCATATTTCCATGGAGTACAGGCGCGAACGCAGACCCCACAATTTTATTATACCATTCCTATTTAAGTTGAAACATATTTATCAAAGTATTCTTATGTACATCTATGACAAAAACACTTGTAAACATTTTTGTTTATTTTTTCATTTTTTTATTTCCATACTTTGTGGGCCAGGCGCGAACGCAGACCCCACAATTTTAATGAACCATCGTTCTGCCAGATCAAACATACGCCTTCCTGATCCTCGATACATCTATCATTATATGTAATCAGTTTTTTTAAAATAGTCAACCATATAGGAGCCTATTCGTGACCAGACACACACACACACACACACACACACACACACACACACACGTTCAGCTTTATATTATAGATATATATGTTGCGCTGACGATGATGAGTTTTAATCTAGGAAAAGATGAAAGGAATTATATTTCTAAAGCTTATTCACAAGAGAAAATAAGTTTAATCCCAAAATATACACTTGTAAAGCAATCAGACCACCACATTAGTATTAGTGTGTGGGCAGAGTATATATATATATATATATATATATATATATATATATATATATACATATATAATATGTGTGTGTGATTGTGTGTGTCTGAAGAGGTGCGCACATATATGTATATATTTATATACATATATGTATATATATGTGTGGGTGTGTGTGTATGTGTGTGTGTGTAAGAGGTTTAACGTGTGCGTGGGTGAATGCGGGTTTAAATGTGTATTTATGCATGCATGCGAATGATCGCATCATTGATAAATCGATTTTTGTCTATAGAATAAATCGAATTCAAAATAACTGTCGGAATATATGAGTCATAAGACGTGAAATTTAAACGCTTCAAACATTCATAGAGTATAGTCATCAATTGATTATATATATATATATATATATATATATATATATATATATATATTTAATTATTATATATATATATATTTAATTATTATAGTAAAAAAATAATTATGACAGCCCCTTTAAGAAATTCGTTTCTTATCGTTGAGCACTTTCCATTGAATTAAAAGTCGGTCAATTTAGCTCTTATGCGTAGATCATCGTATAACGATTTGATCACTGTCTGACGTAATGAACATTTAAATTAAAATGTTTAAAATTCAACGCTATTTCATACGGTTAATAGTAGCCGAACGGATACGGTCTCCGCTAATCGAGCCAGAGATGTCTCGTGTCGCGGGGTTCGAATCGTTCGACTGGTAGTAATCGTGACACCCTGCACTGAAGAATCCCGAAAGGATGAAACACTAGTGTCTGTAGGTATTTAATTATTATAGTAAAAAAATAATTATATATATATATATATATATATATATATATATATAACAGCTCTACCAGCGTATTACAATTTTGGTACATTTGTTACAGGTCCGTTTCGTTACGCAGAAACAAATGGTATCCTAATGTCAATAAAGTCTCTTTTCGTGCATATGCTCTCCTGAAAAATTAGAAATACTTTGCTTAGATAGAAAATGATATATAATCCTGCAAGAAGAAATAAGTTTATAGGAGACTCAACATCTAACATTTGTTCCGGAAACCATCTTTGTTTATATTTTCGACGTTTGTACATATTTACGCATGTATAATCTCAGAATGTGAGAGAATATATAATTACTTCCACAGCTATATAACGTCGCAGTTTACAAGTGTCATGACATGACAGCAAACGAATCGGACGTCCGAACTCGGAATTCGAAATCCGAGCATCTTGTGAGCTGCGATGCTGTCTGGCTGTGGAAATAATTATATATATATATATATATATATATATATGTGTGTGTGTGTGTGTGTGTGTGTGTGTGTGGGCGGGCGTGTATGTGCGTGTGTGCGTGTATGTGTGTTTCCTTTTCATCTCTCTTTTGTCGAATACTATTTTCATTATTCTCATTATATATATATATATATATATATATATATATATATATATATATATATATATATATATATATATACTAGCATGGGTGCCCGGCGTTGCCCGAGTATTTGGAAGTGTATGTTGAGCAAAAAAGAAAAAGCAGTCAATTTTTTTTATTTTGACCCCTATTATGACCCCTTAAAATTTATTGTTTCGGGCTCAAATCACTTTATTAAGTTAGATCCAGGTTCAAGGAACCTATATCTAAAATGTCAAGTGTCTAGACCCAAAATTGTCGAAGGAGTTTGGTAGAGTTCTTAAAGGTCAAATCGTTAAAATTTGACCCCTTAACAGCCAAATTTCTGGCTGACACCCGTCACATCGATTTTCCCAAATCTCAGTACCCGGTATTTCAAATTTCGAGTCTATAGACTAAAAATTGACAGAGTTATTGCGTAGGGAAATGTACACAGGCAGACAGACACACAGACAGACAGACAGACAGACACGTTCACTTTTATAGATATATAGATATATATATAACTACTTCATTTGCTCACATAAATTTAATATACGAAAGTATAGATTTATGCGCAAACTTTAAGTATTTACTTCAAAAGTGCTCAATACGTAGGTAGAGCTAGTTAGTAATTTATAAAATATATATGGCGATTAAGCTACACTGAATATTCGGCGTTTCATCCACTCTAGGATTCCTCAGGCTTATGCGCGAATTCTGTGGTTGTTTACCGTTTTTATATGGTCCTCTTCTATTGAGGATTTTGTTAGCCAATCAGCTTTCTAGTATCCACTGCGCCCCTTCCTATCAGCCAATGGGCATGCATTTTATCGAACAAAGGATCTGTTTTAAAACTAGGTTAGTGGTTTAAGGAAATGTTTGCCTTAAACCACTAACCTAGTTTTAAAACAGATCCTTTCATATTGCTATGTCTAAACATTGAGCACTCTTTGATAGACACATTGTGTTTTTTTGTTTTTGTTTAAATAACTAAACAATACTAACAATATATATATATATATATATATATATATATATATATATATATATATATATATATATCATAAATGTCTGGGACTAGACGGAAAACAATTTCGACAGATTAATAGGCAGCTTAGTTTTGATTTATAAGAGTAAGCCAAGTCCACAAAGTATAGAAATAAAAAATTAAAAAATTAAAATAAGAATACTTTGATGAGTATGTTTTAACTTAAATAGGGATGGTATAATAAAATTGTGTGGTCTGCGTTCGCGCCTGGTCTCCATAGAATGGAAATAGGCACAAACTTTAATAAATACTTTTCATATCTATCTGCGTAAGTATACTTTGATAATTATGTTTCAGTTTGAAGAAATATGGTATAATAAAATTATGGGGTGTTCGTTCGTACCTGACCTCCATAGAATGGAAATATGTCACAAAGTTTAACAAGGTTTTTTAATATAGATCCAACGAATATTGTGATAAATGTTTCAGTGTGAACAGGTATCGTATAATAAATTATGGGGTTTATCTATTTTATTTTTACTTTCATCATATTTGGCTTTGGTTTTGATACCCCCAAATTCGAAGCTATCTCTTTACAAGCCTTCCTTTTCATAACCTATCATACTTTCATAAATCAGAGTCCATTTTCTGTAGACTGTTTTTGAACCCAGTCAACGACGAGTACTTTTGCTAGTATATATATATATATATATATATATATATATATATATATATATATATATATACTAGCAAAAGTACATATATATATATATATATATATATATAGTAAGTTATGAAAATATTTATAGCAATATATATATATATATAGCAAGTTATAAAATGTATATGGCGATTAAGCTACACTGAATATTTCGCCTTTCATCCACTCTAGGATTCTTCAGGCTTATGCGTGAATTCTCTGTAGCTTAATCGCCATATACATTTTATAACTTACTAACTAGCTCTACCTACGTATTGAGCACTTTTTAAGTAAATACTTAAAATTTACGCATAAATCTATACTTTCGTATATTCATTTTATGTGAGTACATTAAGTATGTATATATATATATATATATATATATATATATATATATATATATATATATATAGAGAGAGAGAGAGAGAGAGAGAGATAGATAGATATATATATAGAGATATATATGTAATTCTTTATGAAAAAGAATACTTAAAGACTTCATAAAGTATAATAAAAAACATATAATTTGCTCTCTCTGATTGAGCACTATCAAAAACCCTTGTTGAAATTCAATTATTCTTAATTTTTGGATATCTTTTTACCGGGAATATATATATATATATATATATATATATATATATATATATATATATATATATATATATATAAATTCGTTCGTAAACGTTTTGCAACTTTTAGATTATATTTTGGTTTTGGAATATTATACTAGATAAGTGATAATTTGTATTACTTTGTACGGGCTACTGTTTTCATTTAGGGTGTCAATCTTATAACGTTTCGGCCAAGAGAACGTTTGGCTTTCATTACTCTCTAATAGCTTTTGGCTTTGCTTAGTGATGAGTCCATAGTATAAAAATGTAAATTAATATAAGTGTCCTTCGAAATGTTACATCTAACTGATTTGTTCAAAAAAAATGTAACAGTTCCTGTCGCCATTTTCGACAGGATGGTATGATTATGTCTGGCCTTTTCCCAGACTTACATAACCCGGTCGATAAAGTAGTGCCACGCCTTTTTCTGACGTACAAATCTAAGCTTGCAATAAATTCTTATCGGCTTAATCGCGAATCCCATCAAACGCCAACGATCGGCCGGGAATCGACGAAGCAATTTAACGGAGTCTAAGAAAAACGGCTCCCCATAAATATATCCGAGTATCCATGGCATCACAGATAAAACGTTAACAATTTAGAAACTTAATTCGGGTTTTACCTCCACCGGCCGAACCTCGGGAATTGCAGGTTTTGAGGAAATTAGAATTGACATGTTTGATCACGTGATCTCTTGGTGTTACGAGGTGCCTGTAATAAGTTTCCAAACTTTTTTGACAGGCATTAAAAATTGTTGTAGACTATGGACAACTATGTTATTGCTATATATCTTATGAGATGACTGACCAATTTTTATGATTTCACGTTCAAATGAACAGCTACAACAGGAATTGGAATACACTCTACTAAAGCATGATTACTACAGCTGGTGAATTTAAAACAAAATGCAGTTTTAATGTGAGGACACTTCAGAAGAACGATATGAAATAAAATTCTGGTTTAAACTTATAAAAATGCCACAGAAACGTATGGAATGCTTCAGACTGCTTTTGGACCATCTTGCATAAACCGAACATCAGTTTTTTAGTGGCATAAGAGATATACAAATGGTAGGGGGTCCATGAGGAATGATGACAGGTGTGGGAGGAGTTAGGATCCAGAACATCAGAGTTGATTGGCCAAATAAAAAATTTCAACGATGATGACCGTTCTGTGTCTATAGAGACAATAAGTGCACAGTTTGATGTCAGAGTGGAAACTGTACACGCAATTATTCGCGAGGAACTGAAAATATAGAAGATTTGCATGAATGTACCAGTCCACAACTCCATCCTTGTCACATATTATTTGTCCAAGATGGGCCTCAAGACAGTTCTTCGCCTTCCCTATAGTCCAGACTTTGCTTCCTGTGACTTTTGGTTATTCCCTAAGCTCAAGGAAAACTATAAAGGATGTCGTTATGAGACAATTGAGGAGATGAAAAAGGCTATGACGATGGTCATTGATACGCTTACGCAGGAGGACGTCCATAGAGTCTTTTAGTTGTTGGAAGCGCACAAAAACTGCATTGCAGCCGGAAGAGATTACTTCGGTAGGGGGGGATGAGGTTTCATGTGTGTACTCTCAATTGAAGTGCCTATACGGGAAAAAGTATGGAAACTAATAAGTTTCCATACTTGAGCGCACCTTTCACTTGGTAAAAATGCGGTTCGCTAGTAAAACTACATGTAGCTTCAACAAAATGTGTGACCACAATCTGAAAAAAATGTTTCTCCCTGGCTGACAAAACGTCGATAGCACACACACACACACACACACACACACACACACACACACACACACACACACACACACACACACACACACACATCTACATCTACATAAAAACACAAAAACCTACAATTGATAAAAATGAAACCGGCTCCAATACATATACATATTACATTCACAGTTAGGCTGTCTGCGGTTACAGCTCACCAGTGAGTCTTGAAAAAGATGTTCCAGCCAGAATCGAAACTGTACCGTCTAGTAGATAGCGGTTCTAATCATTCAACCATCAACCACGGGCGATGATTAATCGAAATCTTTGTGTTTACATAACCACTTTCAACTAGCGAAGAGTTGTTTAACGAAAAGCTTTACAAGAATGGAAGTTGACGACTTCACTTAACCCGAGTGAAGAAACATATATACAGTGTGCGTGTAAAATGTGACGCAAGATGGAGCTTATATTAGAGAGACGTCATAAAAGTAATGCCTACTATTTTTTATTCCGCCTGAATGGATCAGAGGGGATTGCAAATTGCATTGTTATGACGTTAGAACTCATGCATTCATCACCTGAATGTTCAATCTCTATGTTGCAGATATTGATGGTATGAAACTCTAAATAAAAAAAGAGTTACCTGTAATGGACTTGCGTCAGAAATAGAGATGCGTGTTTGAACTCCTCTACGCAGAAAAATAATTGAACCGATCAACAGTCACCGGCGCTTGTTGAACGTTTACGAAGCCGATGCAGTTGATATCATCACAGTCAGGAGATGAGTTCGTCGAGTTCAGAGTTGTAACAGAGATGTAAGTGACAGAGCGAGTCCCGGGCTTTTACGACTATCAAAATAAGCTGGTAGAATTGCATTGGGAATAGTGGTGACGATATAGAAAAATAAATTCTAGACCACAAAAGATCGCTCGTTTTAATGGTACTACTATCGTCTTCGTAGCTTTTCAACGTTTTGGATAAGTTAAATAGGAGACTTTACTGTTGGAACTACCCTCGTATGACAAAGCGCGGTCGGGATACCTATGCATAGTTATCTGTGATTGCTGGTAAAAGTGCATTGAGAATGGTGGTGGTGACTATGTAGAAAAATACATTTTGGAGCATAATTGTTGCTCGTTTAAATGTTACCACTCCCGTTTTCGTAACTCTTCAACTTTTGGGTAAAAAAAGATAGGAGGCTTTACCTTTGGAACGACCCTTGTACAACACATGTTTGCGTGCGTGCGTGCGTGCGTATGAATTTGTGAGCGAACTCAAATGTAATTTTCTTGTCACTTCTGCCAATCTTGTACATTTCCATACCGTTGTCCTCTTTTTGCCGGAATCAATAACCTGCCTATTTGGTTCTGCGGAACATTCACCGCCCTTCTTTCTTCTTCGAACGACGCCTTTCTCCCACCTTCCTCTCTCTTTCTTCCTCTCTCTCTCTCTCTCTCTCTCTCTCTCACACACACACACACACATACACACATACACACATCGTGTGGTGCATGGAGACGCCAACAACGAAGATTCTTACGCTATAACAACCCAGTTAGAAATTGCGTTTCTAACGCGGCCACTTAAATTCCTATTGAATATTTTCGATTCAATAAATTCGGGTCATCATTAAAGAATTGAAGTGCTTGTGAAACTACTGGCATCACCGATAGCCTGATACAATTATTATCCTATCAGAATATTTTCGTTTAAGCAAACTTTTTTTTTTTTACACTTGATAATCGATTTCTTATCTTTGTCTGATTAAAATTATATTTTACCGTCGCTTAACATTTTTTTTCTTCTTCCCTTTCATTATTTTATCTATGCTAACCCAATTCTGTTTTTTTTTTCTTTAAGTTTAATGTTTAAAATTACTTTAACTATTTTTTTTTTCTTTAAGTTTAATGTTTAAAATTACTTTAACTAGTTTTTTTTTAATCTTCGACTAACTGTTTATTGCTAGTTTTCTTTACCACCATAATTTTTACCTTCAAGTGATTAACCTCATTTTTACCTGTTGTTTTTTTTTTACCATTCGTTTACATAAGAATTTTTTAGCCGCCCTATTATTGTTGTATATCATAAACTGATCCTGCATTTATTTTTGCAACTTTAACTATTAAGTTGGTGCAAAAATACCGTCGTTTTCTGATATGAAATTGAACGCCAAAAAAACGACATTATTTTTACCTATTATTTTTAAAAGCCGTGGCTTGTTAAGTTACAATCGATGGATCGATTTTTTTTTTTAATATGTCGTTTTAAACAAAAACATTATCATATACTTAATTGTCATGCCGAAAATAGTAATATATCCAAAAATTACAAAACATTATCGAGTAGAAAGCTATTTATAGTTAAAAATATTTTTTTACGGAAAATTTGCGTAAAATCGGATTTTTCTTAGAAGTCATAAAGTAAACGGTAGGAGTGTAAACGCAGGGGATATAACTCCGAAAGGAATATTTTAGATTTCTTGAATCATGGCTGCAATATTTGTTGTTTATAAAGATAGACTTTTTTTTTTTACTAAGAAATACAATAGCAGTTGTTCTGTTCGATGTCTTTTCTTACTTTTTGGATATATTACTATTTCCGACATAACAATTAAGTACGTAATATTGTTTTTTGCTTAAAACGATGTATTTAAAAATCCATTTGTCGACTATATTCAAACAAGCACCTTAAAAACACATTTTCTTTTTTTTACATTTGCTAAACCGATCCTGCTTTTATTTTTATAAGTGTAACTACATTGACAATTAACTAATATTCTTTGTTACATATGATAAATCAGTGGAAATGGTAATTAATAAAAACTGAAGAAAGTGCTCAATAGTGTTGTAGAGCAAATATGCGTTTTATTTTTTATTACCGTATCTTTCTGTTAAGTTACATTATTGTTTCGGCTGCACGGCCGTTTTGTTTTTTTTTGTTTTTTTTTGCCGTCTGTAGCGTCCTCAGACTTTTACAAAACCCTAGCTACCTCAATAAGCAATCTGTAAAAGTCTGAGGACGCTACAGACGGCAAAAAAAAACCGGCCGTGTAGCCGAAACAATAATGTAACTTAACAAAACGTATATATATATATATATATATATATATATATATATATATATATATATATATATATATATATATATATATATTACTTTTAACTATTTAAAAAAAATTAATTTAACTAACTTTCACTTTGATTAACTATTTATTACCATTACTTAACGATTTCTTAACAAGTTTTGCAATATTTTTATTTTACCTTTGTTTAACCAATTTAGTTTTTTTTTTGTACTTTCGATTAATCGATCGCTTTTTCACTTTTGCATAACCAAATTTGATTTTCACTTTCGTTTAAGATTTTTTTTTATCTTCGCCCAAAACTTTTATTTCCTTACATATGCTAAACGAATTCTGTTTTTAATCTTTAATTATTTTCTTCAATCAACTTAATTAACTTGTACCTTAACTGTTTATTTCCTGGCTATGTTACCTTTACTAGTATTTTGAAAAAGTTGTTGCTACTTTTATGTAACCAATTCTTCAATTAACCGATCTGTTTTCTTTCTTCTTCTTGTATCATGGCATGTTCATGGCGTAGATGAAATCATGGTTAGTGTTCTCCATAAACTTCGGTCCATTGTTGGGCCGATTCCTCTAAAGGCATCACATGATTTTAAACTTGGCAGAATACATGGGGTGGATAGCCATTACCTTTCTCAGTGCAGTGGCATCTAACTCACCTATTTGCACCTATTCGTTGCCCTTGGGTCATCCACATCTTGGCTTTCGAGCCAAGAACTAGCCCCCTCTATCCTTGATAGGAAACCTCCAAGATGCACACACCCCAATCCTTTCTTTTCCGTCCCTGGCTACCCCAATAAGCAATCTTGGATAAACTTCACATGCTCCTCACTCAACCCCAGTTTCTTTGATCCTGCCTAGAATTCTAGCCCCATTAGAGAGCGACTTGCTTGTTTTCGGCCAACACCAAGCCGGAAAACAGTGGGCGTTCTTCCAGCTAGAGAAGGTTGGGAGGGGTCTCACTTACATTTTTGATATTTTTTATATTTTTCCCCCTATCTCAAGCCCATGGAATACAATTAAACAAAGGACTTTTTATACAATTTTATGTTCACACATTTATTTTATTGTTTATTCAAACACACATACGATATGATTTGGGAATCTTAGGTAGGACGAAGCCGGTGTGCTTGGCGTATTGAGGTGAATGAGGACATTAGTTAAGATCTAGCATAGACTAGCAAAGTTACCGGGATGAGGATGACTATAGAAACCCCTCCCCCAATTTTTTAATGGCCTTGTGCCTATTTTTTTTTCTTTATTTCTGTTTTGGTTGTAAACTTTTTGAGTGAATAAAAAATATATAACTCAAAGTGTAGTATCTGTTCTGATACTCCACTTCAATATTTTCGTTCTCGGTTAGTGGAGGAGAAATTCTTCACGACTGAGACAACTTTTAATTTTTGTTCCTTCCCCCAATTAAAACTCGACCTTGGTGTCTAACTGTGCTCTCGTGGGGAGGTAAGCAAACAAGAACACTTAATACCATAGAACCGTTGATCTGCTAGAAATTCATCCTCCTCTATGGCCATCCAACATCCTTCTGCCGACGTCATCAGAGTTATCTTCTCCTGGATGCATGTCTTAACTAAGACTAGGGGGCGCATCTCTCCCAGTGAATTAATGCGTCTCCAGATATCAACCTGGAAATTTCTTATGACTCGGCGCGGTACATACAGCGCCTAGCCTTCCCAAATGGTCACCCATCTGATACTGGCCAGGCTCATCATTACTTAACCTCGGCGATCTTTTTTACCCTTGCCTAATAAATTTGTTTTTTACCTTCTTTATAAATGTTATGTTCGCTTAACCAATATTGTTGCTCATGTTAAACAGCAATTCTTTTTCCTTTTTTCTTTGTAATTGAACTCTTTTTTTTGTAATTGAACTCTTTTTTTTTTGTAATTGAACTCTTTTTTTTTTGTAATTGAACTCTTTTTTTTGTAATTGAATTCTTTTTTTTTGTAATTGAATTCTTTTTTTTTAAGTGTCGGAAATAATGATAAAATCATTTTATTTATTTGTTGTTGTTGTTGTTGTTGTTGTTGTTGTAATTTCCAATATATATATATATATATATATATATATATATATATATATATCGATTATGAAAAAAGTACCGCATTAAAAAGTTCGTTCTTGACTTAATAATAATCGGTGAAAAGTTCGCATTCATTGGATAATTACTTGATTTTTTGAAGATTTTTAAAGAGAGACTCCGTCAAAAAATACTTACTCTCTCCTTCCGTTTTGGCCATGCCTCTTGTACCTATTTACAATGTCTCCCCACGGGACAGAGTTAGGCATCAGGGTGTTTTTTTTTTAATGTGGAGAAAGGAACAAAAGTAAAAATTGTCTCAGTCGTGAAGGATTTCTCCTCTACTGACAGAGAACAAGTGCAGCATCTGAAGAACAGATGGTATTTATTTGCTCCCCCACCGAGCAAATTAGGCACAAGGCCAATTTTTAATGTGAGGAGTGAAGGGAGGGGGAAGGGAAAAAGGGGACCAGCTCCCAAGAGGTGGGAAATGGGAGCTGGTTAAAGGTCAGGCATGTGGGGTTGCCCCCACATCTGGTCTTTGCTAGTCATAGCTAGTCATAGCTAGGCATAGCCTGCAGCATCTGCCGGAACAGATGGTGTTTATTTGCTCCCCCACTGAGCAAATTAGGCACAAAGCCGTTTTTAATGTGAGGTAAAAACCAGCTCCCCTAAAAGTAGGCAAAAAGGGGGTACTCTGGTTACCAAAAATAATAATTGTCCCAGTATAGAGGGTCTCCCCTCCATTGACTGGTACAAACCATCCCAAGTGCAGCATCTGAAGAACAGATACTACACTTTTATCTTGACCAACCGTACCTATTGTATTTTATTCGATTTCTTCTGTAATTTTATTCTTTCTTCCTCTCTTTCACCCTTCACCACTTCTTTCATCAGCGCTTAAGATTTCGTCACGTGCTTCTCGTATAACAGGGCTCTACGGACAAATTTATCTTTTGTTGACTTTTGACAACTAAATATTTTTGTTTACTAGCCAAATAGAAAAATTACTAGTCAAAACGCATATGATTTTTAGAATATGACATCTTCGTTCCGTGACGAGTATGTACATCATAAAGATGTTTCTGTATTTTTTTTTAATAAGTGTAATTCTAAATATACAATACATGTTATGTTGATGCTTGAAGGTATTCTGTTTTCTTCAGATGTTTTTTTAAACATCCTTCGTTAAAAAAATAGAATATTGTTCTATTAAACTTTTATTGTTTGAATAAATTAAATTTGTTCGTTTTATTATAAAAAAAATGAAAGATATTTTTCACTCAGTAGTGAGCATTGGAAGATTGTAAGTGAATGAAATACAATCGACAAGAGATACGCATTTCATTATTTCTAGTCAAGACTGAAAAATCACTCGCAAATGCGACTGTTTCACTCGCAATGTAGAGCCCTGCATAATGTCCGTTTTAGTAGACTTATCTTTTTTATTGCTTTTCTTTTACTTTCATTTTTCTTTTCTATTTTCTTATTTTGCTTTTCTTCTTCTTCGTCTTCTTTTCTTCTTCTTATTTTCTTTGTTCTTTTTTTTTGCTTCTTCTTTTCCTCTTTTTCTTTTCCCCCTCTTTTCCCCCTCTTTCTCCTCTTTTCTCTGTCCTTTTTCTTCTTCTTCTTCTTCTTCTTCTTCTTCTTCTCCTTCTTCTTCGCTTTCTTCTCCATCTTCGTCTTCTTCTTCTTCTTCTTCTTCTTCTTCTCTCACTGCCCATTTTCTTCTTCTTCTTCTTTTTTCTTCTTCTTCTTCTTCTTCTTCTTCTTCTTCTTCTTCTTTGTCTCCTTCTTCCTCTTCGCTTTCTTCTTCATCTTCGTCTTCGTCTTCTTCTTCTTTTTCTTCTTCTTCTTCTTCTTCTTCTTTTTTCTTCTTCTTCTTCTTCTTCTTCTTCTCTCGCTGCCCATTTTCTTCTTCTTCTTCTTCTTCTTCTTCTTCTTCTTCTTCTTCTTCGTCTCCTTCTTCCTCTTTGCTTTCTTCTCTTACTTTATTTTTTCTTATTTTATCAGTGCCCTCCCACAAGCGAATAATTACAGTGATCTATTACTGGTTCACCTTCCCTAAATTCTGAGTGACATGTCACCAGTAAACATTTTTTCGATTGCCGTTAAAATCATTTTGCTTCATCGCAACAGACGATTACCATTGGGTTACTAACTTTATCTGGATTTACAATGAAAATGACTTTTTTCTCCCTCCCATTTATACGCTCTGTACTTCCTGTAAATGTCTGAATAGTAGTTTCCTCTACTCAGTTGGTTCCACAACGTTTCTTTTTTTTTTTTTTTTTGCGAGGGTGAGGCAATGAGTGTCTGATTATGGTGTATTTATTTATTTATTTGTATATATCAACCCCGGCGATGTAAGTTCCATTTGCTTCGTGTTATGTCCTTTCTATAGTTGTGTGTGGCGTATTTCATCTTGCATGTGGCAGGTCGGTGTTACCTTGTAGCGTTACGTTGTGTTTATAGATAATGTTAAACTCAGCTACTTCATTCCATATTTCTTTTTTATAAATGAGTCACCACTTATCAAGGCCCGGGGCCACTCGAGGGTAAGGGTTAATAGGTGTACAGTAGTCAATGAGATAATATCGTAGTAATCGTTGGTATTGGAAATTTGGTAAAAATGGATTACTTAAGGAGAACGGCTCATCAAGAATTTGTTTACGTTGGACTTGAAGACAACCAAATTGTAGTCAGTTTGAAAGCAAGAAAACAGAAGAGAGATCAGACGAGCACTTGCCATGAAAATAATGATAAAGCAGAGACAATCTCGCAATGTCTCTTCTGTGGGAAGGAATCCCCCCCACTAGGTTACGAAGTCTATTTTGAACTCTGTCAAGGAAGGATAAGACTTTCTAGCAGCTCTTTTCCAGATTTGGCGACAGTACTCCATCCTTGTACGCACATGGCTCTTATATAAGTAGAGAATTGCATCAGCAGTGAGATATCTATTGGAACGGTAGAACGATACCACCAATTTTTCAGCGACCTTAGCAATATTACGGTACATCAACCATTTGGGGTTTTACAACAAATTTTCTTACGTAAGGTGGGGTGTCTACACTTTGTTGACCCGTGTTATACAGCCATTCAAATAGCTGTTTTATACATGTGTTCATTATATATATATGATTGAACTTTTCTTCGTTGTCTTTTTTTTTTCTCTTTCGTGGCCGTGCATCCCTCGAGTTGATTTGCAAATGCACCATTATTCTCCTAATGATTCACTCTCTGTAAACACAAACGTTTATGTAACACAGTAATCGTGAAAACGCTGTCTCTTTATGCCTGGATACAGTTGAGTTTGTTCACTCTTACGCAGCGGTCTACAGACGCGTTCCTAAATTATTCGCTAGTTCTTCATCTTAACAGGGAGGGAGGAGGGGTCTTGAATTCGCTGGCTCCATTGCAAGCCACATGTGCTCTCTTTCCGATCACAAGAACAACTGTCATGCGTTTTTGTCGTTATGCTCACAAACAAGTGTTCTAACTATTTTTTTAAAATCTCACTTATAAACGTGATCTCGTTACAACTCATGCTAATTCTCGTTCTCATGAAACGAAGCCAGACTGCAAGTTGCTGCACTCGTCAACCTTCCCGATATTCCCTCCTAACACCTTTTTCTTACTACATTACCCATCTGCATTCTTTTTTTTTTAAACAAGTTTCGAAATCAGTGATCTTCAAACTATAAAAAAAAATGAGGTCTGTTACTAAAATTTATATCTATGTACTAGCTAAAACTACTAGTCTGCTAAAGTAGGGTTACCTTATATAAAAACATAGCTTCTGCACTGGAATACTTTTTTTTACAAAAGAATCACCTCTTATCAAGACCCGGAGGCAACTCGAGGATGAGGGTTAATGTGTGTACAGTAGTAAGTTGGAAAATATCGTAGTAATCGTTAGTAGTGGATATTTGGTAAATTGGATTACTTGAGTGAACGGCTCATAAAGAACTTGTTTACGTTGGATTTGAAGACGACCATATTGTAGTCAGTTGGAAATCAGGAGAATGGGAGGGAGTTCCACAGGCATGTAGTTTTAAGAAAGAAACTTTGTTCATGGAATCTACGTTTATGTTGAAGCACAGGTAAAGAATGGGGAAAATTATTGATAATGGTTTCATCTAGATAAGTGTTTTTCGTGAAAGTCAGGCCAGGGGCGGATCACAGATTGGCACTCAGACAAGCACCTTCTATGAAAAACCACGCAAAGCAGAGAGTTATATATATATATATATATATATATATATATATATATATATATATATATATATACTAGCATGGGTGCCCGGCGTTTCCCGGGTGTTTGGGGGTGTATGCTGAGAAAAAACAAAAAAAACAGAAACAGTCAATTTTTTTTAATTTGACCCCTATTATGACCCGTTAAAATTTATTGTTTTGGGCTCAAATTCAGTTAATAAGTTAGATCCATGTCCAAGGAACCTATATCTAAAATTTCAAGTGTTTAGATCCAAAATTGGCGGAGGAGTTTGGTAGAGTTCTCAAAGGTTAAATTGTTGAACTTTGGCCTCTTAACAGCCAAATTTCTGGCCGAAAACCGATCACGTAGATTTTCCCAAATCTCAGTACCCTGTATATCAAATTTCGAGTCTGTAGACTGAAAATTGACAGAGTTATTGCGAAAGAAAATGTATACAGCCACACAGACAGACAGACAGACAGACAGACAGACACACACACAGACACGTTCACTTTTATAGATATACTAGCATTTCGGCCCGGCGTTTCCCGGGTGCTTGAAGGTGTATGCTGAGCAAAAAAAAAAAAAGCAAAAAACAAACAAAAAAAAGGTCAATTTTTTTTAATTTGACCCCCATTATGACCCCTTAAAATTTATTGTTTTGAGCTCAAATTAAGTTATTAAGTTAGATCCATGTCCCAGGAACCTACTTTCAAGTGTTTAGACCAAAAATTGTCGGAGGAGTTTGGTAGAGTTCTCACAAGTCAAATCGTTGAACTTTGACCCCTTAACAGCCAAATTTCTGGCCGAAAACCAATCACATCGTTTTTCCCAAATGTTAGTACCCTGTGTATCAAATTTCGAGTCTGTAGACTGAAAATTGACAGAGTTATTGCGTAGGGAAATGTACACAGACACACACACACAGACACTTTCACTTTTATATATATATATATATATATATATATATATATATATATATATATATATATATATATATTCCGTTTATTATCATTCTTTCTGTTTCTTTTATTTACTCAATCGGAGTTTTCTAATTGAACCATAACCAGTGATTGGTCAATAATCAGCGGTGTTTCTCTCAAATCAGCTCTCTCTTTTTCCGAAAATGGTAGCAAACAATTTTGTGTTGTAACAATAGCCGTTTACCATCTATGTTTGGCTAGCAACGACTGTTGGTTTTCTTTGGAATTTGAGTGGTAATAAAACTCACCACTGTTTCATTATTTTTCGTACTCACTTGGAGTATTCATACAGATGCTCATCAGAGAATACTAACCGGTGGTGTTCCCTGAAGTCTGGATGACAACACGTCTCCCAAGATTTCGTGTATTCTTCAACTCTTTCGATAAACTTTGTAAATGACTTTAGGTTATCGCCACAGCCACGTACCTTTGATTTCTCGTTGGCAAAAACCATTGGTCTCCACTGGAATGTCGGTGGCAATAACAATAATCTTCCCTCATGCTACTCCTGCTCTTTGCACTTATCCAGTAGATGTTTGGTTATAGATCTACTTCTTCGGTCTTCCCATCCTCTTTGACACTTCACGACTATTTTGTCTTGTATCAGCAGAGGCTGTTGCTCATTTTGAGAGAGAGTTTTAAAGATCGGTTGTAGTTTCACTGTCCTTGGGTTTATGTGGTGCTCCTTATTACTTACTCACTAGGAGTTCTCACACCGGCCATCATCAAAGGTTTGTCTTGGACAACAACCTGCGGTATTCCCTGGAGACTGAGTAACAGCAAGTCTCTCCAGATTTCCGGTATTCTTCACCTCTTTTGATAACCTTTGCAAATGAATTTTCGCTATAACACCAACCGTTTACCATTGACTTCTTGTTGGCAGCAACCATCGGTATTAACAGGAATTTGGGTGGCAATACGCCTCCCCAATGTCCCAGTCATTTTTGCACTCATCTACTGGAGGTCTGGTTGGTGCTTTCTCTTCTCGGTTTTTCCATCCTCATCGATTCCTCGATTATTTGGTGCGGCGCCAGTCATGCTGACGCCAGTATTTTATTTATTTATTTTTTTTTTTTGAGGAGGGTAAGCAATTTACAATTTTGGTGTTTCAGTTCTTTTGGATGTCATTTGTTTTGCCTCTGTTGCAGTTTCTATATGCCCGGTTTATATTTGTCGCTCATTTAGACTAGCTTCCGCACTCTAGGATTTCCTTAAGAGTTCTTTGAGATTTCGGCTGTTTTCAATATTACCGCTCCTTGCATAATCTCAGTCTTCCCGTCGATTCCGATATTTTGTAGTCTTTTTTTTTTTTACCAAGTTTCTTTTTTTGGGGAGGTGGGGCTCTTCCTAGTGCTCCTACAATTATTGGTATTACATTGATTTTCTTCAGGTTCCATATTCCTTTCAGTTCTCTGGCAAGTTTTGCATATTTGTTTCGTTTCTCTGTCTCTTTGATCTTCACACTGTGGCATGCTGGGACGGCAAAACATAAGGCAGGAAGCCACTTGATAACAATAGTTGTTGTTGTTGTTGTTGTGGTGGTGGTGGTAGACTGAAGGATACAATAAGGGCAATAGTAATAATAGTAACATTAACGGTAGTATTGTTCTTTTTTTCATTCGTCGTTTTAAAAACTTATTCGTCGTGTCTTCGTGAAACCTCATTATTTCTACATCTGCGATGCCTCTTGCATCATTAATATTAGAAAACATTGTTTCTCATGACGCACCTTGCGTGGAGTGGCGGCGCCGGAGGGACATATTTTGAGGGAAATGAAGGTGGGGCGAGATGGGATAGGCAGAGGGAGGGGGGTCTTAGAAGAAGGGAAATGAAGGTGGAGTGAGATGGGATAGGAAGAGCGGGGGGGGGGGTCTTGATAGTTTCTACTGTCAGTCCCATCGGGAAGAAGAAGAAGAAGAAGAAGAAGAAGAAAATGAAAAAGATGATGAAGAATAAAGTAATAAAAAGAAGAAAGAAAAAAGGATTAAAAGAAGAAAAAACAACGAAGAAGAAAACGACGAAAAAGAAGAAGAAGAAGAAGAAGAAACACATAAAAGAATAAAACGAAGGCGAAGAGGATGTAAAAGAAAAAACTAAAGATGAAAAAGAAGTGGATATCCTCTTCCTCCTCCCCCTCCCCCTCCACCTCCTCTTTATTTCCCTCTCAACCATTTCATCCCATCTTCCTTCCACTTTTCCTTCATCTTCAATCTTCCTCTTAGAGCTTCGCGTATCTTTCAACGTGTCGAAGACGACGGTGGCGGCGGAGAGGGCTGCTGATCGGCGGCTGCGCGTGTACAGAGTCGGAAGAGCATCAGATCAATAAAAGCGGCTCAGAAGAGAAGCTGAAAAACGGAAGAGTTAGTAGCAGCGGGACGTTGTATATATATATATATATATATATATATATATATATATATATATATATATATATATATATATATATATATATATATATATATATATATATTCATGTGCTTTTTTAGGTGAATCGAACCTTCTATACTGCAAATTTGCACATCACGTGTGACTGGTAGTCATCAATTGAACAAAACGGAAGCAAAAACATTGTTTTGAGTAACATGCGTCTTTTCAAATAGCACTGTAAATTCTATTAGAAAGTCAAACGTGACAGACCAAATGGTATAATATTTCAAACAAAGGTGTGGTATACAAACGAAAGTATTTTTTTTTTCAAACCTATTTATAATAGACCGACAACATGGTGCTTCAAAAATGAATATTTCAAACTTACGCATCGTTGTAACAGCGAAAATGATATTTGAAAATTAAGCTTGACAGTCGAATGAAAGTGCTATTTCAGAACTTAATGCATTGACAGAAATGCTATTAGGTTGGTGCAAAAATAATTTCGTTTTTCCACTTGAAGTTGAATGTAAAAAACGACATTATTTTTGCATCAACCTAATATTTTGAACTCGATAAGCGGAAAGGGGTATTTAAAAACTAAAGTACGACGGATATAATGATTCAATTTTTGGCGCTTGTTAAGATAGAGTCAACATATCGTTTTTTTTGTGTGTGTGTTTTTTTAATATATCATTTTAAGCAAAGACAATAATACACAATTAAGTGTCATGTCGAAAATAGTAATATAACCAAAAATTACGAAAATTCATCGATTATAACGACTGCTATTGCGTTTTTAGTTAAAAAAAAAAAAAAAAAACTATCGCTATATGCTACAAATATCGCTATGATCTAAATTTCGCGTTTCGAGTTATGTCCACTGTTTGTGAACTCTTCACTGTTTATTTTATAACATATAAAAAATACAATTTTACCCAATTTTCCGTAACAATTACTTTTAACTATAAATCACAGTCTATTCGACGAATTTTTGTAATGTTTGGATATATTATTGTTTTCGGCATAACCCCCCCCCCCAGATTTCTGGTACTCTCCACCTCTTTCGATGACCTTTGCAAATCAATTTGCGTAATATTGCAAATCTATGTACATTGCAAATCAATGTACGTAATATTATTTTGGCTTTAAACGACATATTTTTAAAAAATCGATCTGCCGACTATATCTTAACAAGCAACCATTTTTTTGTGCATAGAGACCTACCAAAAAAACGCTACTTCAACTTTAGCATAACATATCAAGAAGATTCTATCTCTAACTTGGATATGACAGACTTACAAAATTGCTACTTTAAAATAAAGCATGGCAAACCACCGAGAAGACTTTCTTTTAAAAATATTAAACCTAACAGAAAACTGAATATATTATTTTAAAATTAATTTAAAGACTTATGCGTGACAGTCAAAGAGAAAGTCTATTTTTAAACCTAATACACCAAAATAAATGTAATTTTAAACCAAATCCTAATAGAGAAAATATACTAACATTAAACACTATTGAAGAAACGGATATGTCCCTTTAAATATGTGTTAAATCTATTTCAAACTTATCCATGACAGACCAAGAAAAATGTTATATAAAGCTTAGGTATGACAGACCAATGAAATTACAATTTTGAAATTAAGCACGACAAACACACCAATGTAAATCCTCCTTTAAAAAGCAAGCATTAGAGAAAAACGAAAATCCTATTTCACGACAGGCAGGTGAAAATGTTATTCTTGACTATAGTTATAGATATCACGGTCGCATATGGAGATTATTGAACAATTGAGTTTTGGCAATAAATATTATTTTAAGCTGAAGGATAAAAAAGCAAAGCAAAAACGACAACTGACGGACATAGCCCCCCATGTAAATGCATGGTCGCATGTACAAGACGTAAAAAATAAAGGAAAAATACAAATTTCGTTTTAACTCGTCACATCCTCCGTTTCACAATAATGAGGTCGATCTATACAAAACTATTTCCTGTAGAGGTTTTATGAGACAAACGCTCACGTCGGTTCTAAGTTTAGAATTTTAATCTACTCGTTGAAGTATCGGATAGCCGAGGTTTTAAAATATTTAAAATATTTAAAAATTTTAACACAATATATATATATATATACACACACACACACACACACATATATATATATATATATATATATATATATATATATATATATATATATATGTGTGTGTGTATATGTATATATATGTATATGTATATATGTATATATATATGTATATGTATATATACATATATATATGTATATATATATTGTGTTAAAAATTTTAAATATTTTAAATATTTATATATATATATATATATATATATATATATATATATATATATATGACTACTTCATTTACTCACACAAATTTAATATACGAAAGTATAGATTTATGCGTAAACTTTAAGTATTTACTTCAAAAGTGCTCAATACGTAGGTAGAGCTAGTTAGTAATTTATAAAATATATATGGCGATTAAGCTACACTGAATATTCTGCGTTTCATCCACTGTAGGATTCGTCAGGCTTATGCGTTAATTTTGTGGTTGCTTCTTGTTTTTATATATGTTGAGGATTTCTAGTTAGCCAATCAGCTTTCTAGTATCCACCGCGCCCCCTCCTATCAGCCAATGGGCATGCATTTTATCGAACAAAGGATCTGTTTTAGAACTAGGTTAGTGGTTTAAGGTAGATCATTTCCCTCCTTTTTATATATATATATATATATATGAATATACCTATGTGTACACACACACATGCAGACATATATACATATATATATATATGTATATATACATATATGTGTGATCGTTTATGTATAAACATGAATATACATACACGATCACACATATATGTATATATATATATATATATATATGTATATATGTGTGCATGTGTGTTTGTACACATAGGTATATTCATATATATAAAAAAAAATAAAAAAGGAGGGAAAATATCTACCTTAAACCACTAACCTAGTTCTAAAACAGATCCTTTGTTCGATAAAATGCATGCCCATTGGCTGATAGGAGGGGGCGCGGTGGATACTAGAAAGCTGATTGGCTAACTAGAAATCCTCAATATATATAAAAACAAGAAGCAACCACAAAATTCGCGCATAAGCCTGACGAATCCTACAGTGGATGAAACGCAGAATATTCAGTGTAGCTTAATCGCCATATATATTTTATGAATTACTATATATATATATATAGCTAAAAAAAAAAGAAAACCCCGGAACTTCACTTCTCCATGACTTTTTTTTTCTGGGGACTGTAATCTATCCAGGAGATTTATACTTCCTTTTTTTATGGATTACTAATGGATTAATGTTATTATTATTATTATTATTATTATTATTATTATTATTATTATTATTATTATTATTATTATTATTGCTGTTGTTGTTGTTGTTGTTGTTATTATACATTATTATTTATAATAATAATAATAATAATGATGATAATAATAATAACAACAACAACAACAGCAATAATAATAATAATAATAATAATAATAATAATAATAATAATAATAATAATAATAATAATAATGTGATGCTCTGCTGTCAATTTATACGGAGACAGAACGTGCGTTCTTAGTGTTGAAATTCCTTTTTCTCCCCTTGTTAAGACGCGATCGAGGTTAGAAGAACGATGACGCCGTTTATCAAGAACGTGAAAATGTCTAAACAGTTCAATTAAAACGAGGCTGTCAATAAAGATGAAGATATGGGGTATTAACGGTCTAAAACGGTCGTATGTTGTCCTACTAGTCTCGCTTATTGAAATTTAGTATGATTTAGTCACCGGACGTTTTGTACAATATTTCTGAATGGAATTTTCATGACCCATATTAACCTCCTCGTTTCCCTTCTAACACTACTACTCGAATAAAAATTACATGAGTTATTCCCCCTTTGTAGTTTTTTTAATAGTTAAATGATAAGCCGCCTCTACTCCTGTGATCACTACTATAAATTTCATGTATATTTAGTAAGCTTTTAAAGTTTTCTGGAGTTCTGTTTTATTTTTGGATTTATTTCATTGATTTTTGTTTTTGTTTCGTCATTTTAGTGCCATTTGTCATCATCTCTATTTGTCTCTGATGAGTTGATTGGCTGCGCAATGAACAATATCTTCCACTACTGCAAGGACACTCATATCATATAAGGAACAGATGAAATAAATGTAGGCATTTGTCATAACTAAAATTATTTGAAAATAATAACAAATAATTAAAAACAGAAAACAAGCCCTGATTGTAGACTGATTCTGTTTTTTATTTATTTAATTGTAAGCCATAAGTATATGATACACACACACACACACACACACACACACACACACACACACACACACATATATATATTTGTAGATATATATATATATATATATATATATATATATATATATATATAAGTAATGGAATCAAAAGGATGTAGTGTTTACCTGATATAGGCAATGGTAAACTATAATCTAATATAAATACCAGTATTAATGTATAGATAGTTAAATCACAACCGAATAAAAAAGCTCAATAAGCAATAGAGAGTAGATTTTATTATAAGAGAAAGAAAATTAAAACTGTAAGTTGAACTTTACAATCAAAATTTATTGTTCGACTGAATACTCCTAAAAACAATTTAAAAAATCCTTATTCCATGGAGTTTCAAAGAATGCTATTCTTGTTATTCTTCTCATCAGAGGACATAAAGAAATCAGCAAATTATATTTGTGGAAATGCTAGAATTTGTTAGTTATGACCTAACTAGAAAGCGGAGAGCACATACAGAGCCTAGAATTTCCAAATGGTCATTCATCTGATACTAACCGGGCTTAGCGTTTCTTAACTTCGGTGATCTGACGAGAACCGGTGTGTAAATGTGATTATACCATTATATATATATATATATATATATATATATATATATATATATATATATATATATATATATTGTATGGTATAGTCACGTTATATACATAATGGCTATGTAAAGACCGCGTTATATATATTATGGCTATGTAAAGACCACGTTATATATATTATGGCTATGTAAAGACCACGTTATATATATTATGGCAATGTAAAGACCACGTTATATATATTATGGCTATGTAAAGACCACGTTATATATATATTATGGCTATGTAAAGACCACGTTATATATATTATGGCTATGTAAAGACCACGTTATATATATTATGGCAATGTAAAGACCACGTTATATATATACACTCTACTGCAAGGTGCGCCACTGACTCAGAAAACTTTCCACCAATCCAGCATTCTGCATCAACATCTTTAACCACTAAGCACTTACCCAGCTCGAGGCTATTACCAGGATCTTTCATTCGCCATATCTGTTACATCCTGGAAGAACATCCCGTGCACCTTCTTCAATTCCTCTGTCTTTTCTTTATCCATAAGTTTTACATGCTCAGCGTTGGTTTCATTCATTTCAACTTCATTGGCCATAACTTTGAGTATCTACCCATCTCTTTTAACCACACACTCCTTCAACGACGTCTTTTCAGCTCTTACAATGTTTCACACTTGTCAACCCTACTCTACGGTCTTTCCTTTTCTGATATAACATTGCTACACTACTTTTAATGTGGAATATATCAAACATTGTCCAAATCTTTCTTGTCTTGATGTCCATGGGATGTAACTCCTTGTCAGACCATTCCAAAATCCTGCACTGTACCACAGAACACTGAAAATTATGCATTCGCCGCTTTAATCATATTTCCTTCGTACAACTGACTTCGCAATCAGGCCCACTCTTCTAAGATACTCCTTTCGTACTTTCTCTTTCATCTCCCTGTTCATGATGTCTACATACTCAACACTCGCAAATACGTATACTCTGATTCCTCTATTTTTTTATTCATAACTTCTCCGATTGGCAAAACTATTCCATTCGAATGCACCTTTACTCCTCTTTTTATCACCCGCATTGCACGCTTAATAATCCCAAATTACACCCCGATGTCTTCTGAGTATGTCCCGATGAGCTCCACCAGTGTCCCCATTTTCTTCTCATCTCTATCAAATACCTTCAACTCATCTATAAATAGTAGGTGCTCGAAGCGCCAGCCAACAATCCCATGGCTATACCCTAGCATCTCTCTTTTAAAGAGGATGCTCAATGGCATCATCGCTATTGCAAAACGAAAAGGAGATAATGAATTTCCTTGGAATATCTCCCGTCTAATGCCAACTATCCTCAAGCATCTCACCGTCCGCTATCAGAACCGTTTTCCATTGAGACGCACTTGTTTCAGGAAGCCTTATAATCTTTGCAGCAACCTTCATCATCGACAGTGTTTCACGGATCCATGAGTGAGAGACCACGTCATACGCCTTCCTGTAATCAATCCATGCCATATCACTACTTAATTGATCTTTGCTACCCCTTGATCCGTGCCAGCACCCTTTCTATTCATCAGAGAAAACACAATTGCTCAAAAGATGGGCCTAAACTTTGTCTGTAAAGATTCTGGTTAACAGCTATATTAATGGTACACATGCGGTTCGTCTGTAATTGCTGGCAACTGTTCCTTTCGCAGGCTCCTTTCAAATCAATGCCGTCCTTTCTCTAACAAGCCAATCAGGAACGTTCCTCGAGTAGGGTCAATAAGGACTGAAAGACCGAGGAGCGAGCGCCAACCAAACCTCGGCTGGACAAGCGTAAAGAAAACTGGGACCTTTGAGAGGCTGAGTGCCACTCAAATTCCAGCATAAACCAATGGCCACTAACAGCGAAAAATCAATGGTAAGCGGCTGTTGCGATGATGCAAATTCATTTGCAAATGCTATCGAAGGAGGTGGAGAGGTCTGGACGTCTGGGGAGACTTGTTGTCACTCAGCTTCCAGAGAATACCACAGGTCTCCAATCAGATCGTTTGTTGACTTGTGTGAAAGCTCCATGTGAGCCAATAATAATAATAATAATTATTATTATTATTACTATTATCATTATTATTATTATTATTAGTAGTAGTAGTAGTAGTAGTAGTAGCAGTAGTATTTTAGCTAAAAGGAGAAATAATACAGAGAAGATAAACTATAAAAAGAAAAAAGAGAGAAAAAGAAGAAATTATTATGAAAGCTTTCCGAGTTGACAAACCTCAGCATATGAGGACGAATGAGAAGCGACCGGAAGTGAAGTAAATGGAAATAATGAAGGAGAGGAAGACATAGAAATAATACACAAATGAGGAAAAAAACAGAGATAGACAGAAAAAAGGAAAACGAAGAAGACGAACAAAAAGACGAAGAAGAAAAGAGAAGAAGAAAAGAAGAAAAAGAAGATAATAATGATAACATTAATAATAAAAAGAAGAACAACAAAAATAACAATAAAAAGAAGAAAGAATTATAATAGTAATAATAAGAAAAAGAAAAAGGAAATAAGAAGAAGCATGAAGAAAAAGAAATGGAAAAGGAATAATAATAATAAGAAGAAGAAGAAGAAGAAGAAGAAGAAAAAGAAGAAGAAAAAGAATAAAAATAATAAGAAAAAAATGGAAAAAGAAGATAAATAATAATAAACAACAACAACAAGAAAAAGAAGAAGAAGAAAAAAAGAAGAAAAAGAAGAAGAAGAAGACGAAAGATAAAGACGAAGAAGTAAATCAGAAAAAAGGGCAATCAGAGGAAAAAAAATGGAAGGAAGCAAATAGCGAAGAAGCTAAAAACGCCATTAATACTTTTTGTCCAAACTACGCCATGTGATTTGTTAAGTTATTCAAACGATGACTATTAAGTAGATTTTAAAATGTGACCTTTGCCACAGACGAGAATCAAAAGGCTTTAAATTATGCACACGTGTTGATGAGAGGAGGAGGGGAGGACAAGATGGCGGGATTTAACGAGACAGACAATCACAATTGTAGATGGCCGATCAATTTAACTGGATAGAAATTATTAGAGGCTGAACAAAAAAAGAGAGTTTTCTACTGATATATATATATATATATATATATATATATATATATATATATATATATATATATACTATGTACTCCCGCATTTATATCATATTGTTTAGATGTACGACCGTCGAGGACAATCTGAATTCTTCTCTTACTTAAGAAGGATTTAATTACGCTATGTATTCTTTCAGTGTATACTATATGATCTAATTTTCCTTAGAAGACCATCGTGCCACACCCTATCAAAAGCCTTAGATATATCGAGGGCGACCGTTCTACCCTCCCCTGTTTTGTCTAGTGAACGGTATATACGTTCATAGATTATAGTTAGGATGTCTGCTGTGGAGCGTTCTTGCTTAAATCCATATGGTTCGTCGGTCAGTTTAGTAGCTGTTAGGTGATGGGCTAGAGCTTGATTAATTAAAGACTAAAATATATTGGCGAAAAGCAGGAGAAAGCTAATCGGGCGATGATTTAATGCGTCAGTTTTTCGCCAGAATTCTTGAAAATTGGTACCACAGAAGCGGTTTTCCAGCAGTCAAAAAAGCAAGATTCGTTTAGGCATTTATTAAAAAGTTTGGGGAGAACTGGAGATTTAAGTGGTTAAGCTGTTGCAGTCGGTGTTTGTATTCTGTTTGTGTTGGCGGATGTTTATTGGTCTAAGTTTTCGCATTGATCTGAAATTATATTGTACTCTTATCGTCGCTACTATCCTATCTTAGGTTTTTATGGTTGTTTTTTTTTTCTTTGCTGGTGGCGATTTCATTTTCCTCTTGAAAAGTTTGGTTATTTATTTATTAACTTCTTTATTTTTTGTTTTATTTATTTATTTATTTATTTTGTATATCGCTTTTATATCCGCTCATTTGTTTCTAGTTTTCAATTTATGTATTTATTTATGTATTATTTATGTATTTATTTATTTATTTGTAAGATATCTGTCCATATGGTTAAATTAACAGTTAGTTGAACAGATATATGGGCTCATTTATATAATTTATAAATATATATATATATATATATATATATGTATATATATATACATATATATATTCATCAACATACAGTACTGTTTTACTGTATCACAGCTCATTAGTGCGGCTAGACAGGCAACTACCTCAAGCCAAGATCGAAACTCGACCGACCGTACGACAGTCAAGGCTTTGAAACATTAAGCAATTCACCAGCTGCTGTGCGGGCAGTGAATTAACGATATTTTGACATCGCCGGAATACCTAAGCTCGATTTGTTTATACGAAGAACATCGCTTAATA